>NC_081564.1:24339271-24463238 GCF_022355385.1 Mustela nigripes
ACAACATGGAGGCTTAAGTGGGTAGAAGAAGAATAAATGAAACAAGATGGGATTGGGAGGGAGACAAACCATAAGTGAATCTTAATCTCACAAAACAAACTGAGGGTTGCCGGGGGCAGGGGGTTTGGGAGAAGGGGGTGGGATTATGGACATTGGGGAGGGTATGTGATTTGGTGAGTGCTGTGAAGTGTGTAAACCTGGTGATTCACAGACCTGTACCCCTGGGGATAAAATATATGTTTATCAAAAATAAAAAATTAAAATAAAGAAAAAAAACAAAAAACAAAAAAAGAAAGAAACAAAAAAAAATAAAAAAAAATAAAAAGACGAATGAAGACCCATATTTTTGAAATTATATGAAACTCAAGTTTCAATGTTCATGAATAGTTTTATGGGGACACAGCTGGGCTTATTGGATTTACATATTCACCCTGGCTGTTTCTGTCCTGCAACAGCAGAAACAACACTGTGTGACTGCAATGGACTGTATGGCTCAAAACTCTAAAATACTTACAGTCTGGCACTTTACAGAGAACATTACAGAGAACTTTGCAGGGGAACATTAATTTATCCACCCAGATACTCTGGGTTGAGACTGTTCCTGGACAAGAACTGCCAGACCTCCTGTTGGCCCCCTCACTCATCCTCAAGGACTACAAACGTGGATAGGAGGAAGTTTTTCTTCATTCTCCCAGCTCTAAGGACTCTCTTCTCACCTACTTCTTCTTCCATCCCAATGTCTACTGTGTTTAAGTATCAAAGATAAAGAGAAATCTTGTGAGTAGGCAGGAGCAAGCACGAGTCTTGACAAAACAGAATTGGAATGTGGGACTGCTGCAATGCTCATTCACTCATTCCCATCTTTCCAACCCTTTGTAAAACCACATTTTCTATTCAGACATTTGGATCCAGGGGATGGGATTGATCTCATTGGTGGCTATGGGATTGGTTGAGACTTGAATGTTTCATAAACAGTCTTAAGAAGGTAATGTCTGATTGGACACTTCAGTAACAATTCATCTCAAGCTTGCAGTTGGTCTGCTTCAACCACTCTGGCCAAATCACTTTCCACTCTCCATTTTCATTCCTACAACTTAATCAGCAGATCCATGAAGGAAGAATGTACTGTGCACCCACTGTCTTACCCAACACTCTGCTGACTCTGTATGGATTCAGAAAAGAAGATGGACCTTCTGGTGCAATGGGACTCTTGTCAAGGAGGTCAGACATTAAAAACCCAGCAAGGAAATGATCAACTGGGCAAGAATCAAAGAGGCATCATGATTTACAACATCACAGGGAATACACAACCACTATCATAACTGCATGGATCATAAGGACTAGACAGTCAGGCTAGAATGCAGGGTGAGACATCACAAATGAGGCATGGCTGGAGCTGAACATTGAAGGAGGAAAGCAGAAAGGGGGATGCTCATCCAAACAAGAGGGGCAGCCCTGGTTCAGGATTGGGAACAAAGAAGGAATGTGTTGGGGATGCTAAGGAGCCAAGGCAGAAGATTCTTGATGAGGACCAGGGGAAAAATATGACACAGAGCTGAACTGAATATTCTCAAATGCGACATTACACTTGCTCTCATAATGAGTGACACACTATCATTTGGGGTCAGGGGTTTAGGAAAAGACAGCAGCAAGTAGGCAACAAATGCACATAAGAAACTCAGCATTCCCAGTGTTCTCTTTATTGACTCTAAAACATGGAAACACAGGAAATTTGTCTCTGGGAAACTCTGACCCACTCACCGGCCACCAGGCTATATCTCCACCAGCCAAGAAGAAACCTCCAACGGTGCCCCGGTTGGTCTTCAGCATTGCCTAAGCAGAAGGGAAGACATGTGAGGGCCAAACCACCACAAGATCACCCACGGTGCTATAGATGATCTGGCTAGAGTGTTCATAGTGGTCACTCTTCCAGCACTCTTGAAGAGAAACATTTTCCTATAAACTGTGATATAGCATCAATTTTTAAATTTTTTAAACACAGTAGACAAAATCATAGTTTCATAGAAATAGAAGGACTTTAAAAACCATCTTCCCTAACTCTGTCCCAATTGCCCTGTTTCTTTTCATTTATGAAAGCAATGAGGGGTGACACTAAAGCTGTGCTTGGATATAAATTTCAGCCTTATATTGCTAAAAATTAAGAATGAGCATAAATTAATTAAGCACCCAACTGACTCATTTAGAAAGTGAGCAAAAGAAAAAAAAAAGTAGTGAGATAATAAAAATAACATCTTTATTCATTATACCAGGAGTTGGAGATGCTGAACTGAGTAAGTCCAAACTTCTCACTGCTGGCTTTGTTCAAATGGGTTTGGTAGGAGACTATATTAACTGAATAAACATTATTTATGTCACACAAAAGACAATGATTCTGAAGGAAGGATAATGAAATCTGACAGCTGTTAATGTTCCCTTAGTTTTATCATATTGTCGCACCACACCCCTCCCTCCCTCAGACATTTTAACCATAAGCGTGGTGCCTACCATGAATACCCCATTGGACTCCTACATACCCATAGCCCGACAGCCATCACCACCATGAAATAGATGACAATGACAGAGATGTCAGCAGCATTTTGGATGCGCTCTGACATCTCAGGAGGACCCAGGGTCCCAGTCACAGTGCTGGGGCTTAATGTGCTGGCCATGGCTGCAGGTGATACTTTCCCATCCCAGGGATGGCCCTTTCCTTTTATAAGCTCTGGGTTAATAATCAGCCTTGAGCAGGTGGAGCACACTATCAGAGCCAGCTCCTGGGTATTTGGACCTTTAAACATTTTCTTTGAAGCTCTGAGACCCTGGTTCTCCAGCAGTCAGTGTTGAATTAAGTGGATTGTGGGAATGAGCAGTGAAAGATAAGAAACAGGATAAGAATGGCAGGTAAAGAGTGGGGGGTTCACTAAGTGGAAAGATGGGTTTTTAAGATTGACCAGGTTTTATGAAGATTAAAGAGAGATCATGGGGACAAAGAAGGAAGAAGGACAGAGTGAAGGGGCAAGAAAAGAGCCAAGAGGGACAGGGGTGAGGGTCCTTCATGGGACAGATCATATTCTTCACGGAGGAATATATCTCTTGAAGGTGAGGCTGATTGTGCATTTCATGGGTTCCAGAGTCTCATATTTCTCTGGAACAAGTAATCTAAGTGGGTTTTATATGACACATTAGGACTGTGGTAGCCAATGCAGGAAAGGGAAATTGCTCTACAAGCAGGGCTGTTGTGGGACTGAACCAGAGGTTTTGACAATGAGTGAATCAACCTAAAAGCATGTAATAATGATTCTTTGATTTGTACTTCTAATGCATCCCTTTTCAAAGCTGAAAAGAAGGGCCATCTGTACCCCATTGTTCATAGCAGCAATGGCCACAGCCATCAAACTGTGGAAAGAACCAAGATGCCCTTCATCGGAGTGGATAAAGAAGATGTGGTCCATATACACTATGGAGTATTATGCCTCCATCAGAAAGGATGAATGCCCAACTTTTGTAGCAACATGGACAGGGCTGGAAGAGATGATGCTGAGTGAAATAAGTCAAGCAGAGAAAGTCATTTATCATATGGTTTCACTTATTTGTGAAGCACAAGGAATAACACAGAGGACTTGGGGAGTTAGAGAGGAGAAGTGAGTTGGGGGAAATTAAGGAAGAGATGAACCATGAGAGATTGTGGATTCTGAGAAACAAACTGAGGGTTTTGGATGGGGGGAATGTGGGAGGTTGGGTGAGCCTGGTGGTGGGTATTAGGGAGGGTACGTATTACATGGAGCACTGGGTGTGGTGCATAAACAATGAATTCTGGAACACTGGAAAGAAATTTTAAAATAATGTAAAAATTTTTAAAAAAATTCAAAAAAATTTCTTTTTAAAGCTGAAGAATAATATATCATTGCATGTGTATAATACATTTTGTTTATCTGGGGACCCAGGACCACACCAGCTGATTAAAGTTAAAAGTAAAGCCTTAACTTTTTTCTTCCCTCCACATTTTTTGGTAAAATAATGTGGTAAAGTTTATATAACATCAAATTTGCCATAGTTGGCACTTTTTTAAAATTCTTTTTTTTTTAAGATTTTATTTATTTATTCGACAGAGAGAGATGACAAGCAGATAGTTGGCACTTTTTAAAGTAAGCTCTACACCCAATGTGGTGCTTGAATTTATGACCCCAAGATCAAGATCACATGCTTCACTGACTAAGCTACCAGGCACCCCCATTGTCATATTTTAAGTCTATAATTCAGTGGCATTAAGAATATTTTCAATATTGTGCAACTATTACCATGATCCATTTTCAGAAGTTTGTCATCATCCCTAACAGAAGTTCTCCAACTAATAAATGATAATTCTGTGTTCCTTCCTCTTCCCAGTGTTTGGTAACCTCTATTCTACTTTCTGTCCCTCTGAATTAGCCTGTTCTAGGTACCTCAAATAAGTGGAATCATATAATATTTGTCCCTATGGGTCCAATTTTTTTTCACTTAGTGTGACATTTTCGACATTCATTCATGTCGTAGCATATATCCTCATTGCATTCTTTTTCAAAGTGAGTAATATTCCATTGCATGGATATATCACATTTTGTTTATCCATTTATCTGCTCATGATCCTTTGGGTTATTTGTATCTTTTAGCTTTTATGAATAATACAGCTATGAACATGGCAGACAAGTATCTCTTTGAGTGCCTGCATCTAATTTTTTGAGTACCCACCTAGAAACAGAATTGCTAGTTCTTATGATAAATTTATATTTAACATTTTAAGGAATCACCACATTGTTTTCAACAGTAACTGCATCATTTCACTTTACTACCAGCAATGCACAAGATTTCCAATTTCTCCATGTACTCACCAACATGTGTTATTTTCATTTTTTAAAAATTATAACCACACTTGTAGGTGTGAACTATCTCATTGTGATTTTGATTTGTACTTTCTTTTTTATTCTTTTTTTTCTTAGAGAGAGAGAGAGAGAGTGCATATGTAGGTAGAGGGGAGGGGCAGAGGGAGAGAGAGAATCTTAAACTAGCTCCATGTTCAGCATGGAGTCTGTAGCTGGGCTCAGTCTCACAACCCTGAGATCATGACCTGAGCAGAAATCAAGAGTTGGATTTTTTAAGCAACTGAGCCACCCAGGTGCCCCTTCAGTTGATTTTCTGGTTTTTTTTCCTCCCTATTTGTTATTTTGTTTATCTCTGATCTAGTCTTTAATATTCCTTACGGTGTAAAATTTAGTTATTGGATTTGAGATCATTTTTTTTTCCAGAAATCTGATTTATTTGTGAATTTGCCCAACACCATCACTCAAGCTGGATTTGACCCTACAGTTGTGTGGGGTTTTTAGGCAGACATATTAGCTTGGCTAGTAAGAACACATCTGGGGTTCAATCATAGAACAGGTAGGGGAAAACCATGAAGGAAGAAGGCCACTTCAGACAGGATCTGCTGTCAAAACCAGCCCATTCCATATGCACAGACCATGTTCCCAGTGCTTGTGTCTAAATAAATTCACATTTAAGGCAATGTGGTAAGGTTCTTTTTTTACCTCAGAATGGGCTGGTCTGGAGGCTAAAGCATTGCATGCAAGGTTCTGGAGGGCTGGTGGCAGCATCCAGGACCCATCCCTTATGCAGACTTCCATTCAGAAGATAGCCAAGTGACATTTTGAAAACAAGGGTTTCATCTGGAAAGAGGGGCAAGATGGCAGAGAAGTAGGAGACCCCGTTTCAAATGGTCCCCTGAAGTGAGCTAAATATCTGCAAGAACACTCTGAACACCCATGAAATCAGCCTGAGATGTAAGATTATACACTTCTGGATCTCTACAGGGCCAGATCATCTGTGAAGAGGTAAAATGGAGTGGGAATGCTTGGACTGATATTAGGGGATAAACAGAAGGGGGAGGAAGCATCAGAAGTGACTCACTGGAAAGTAATAACCCAGTATGAAATTGCCCTGTGCTTGGTGACCAGCATTAACTTAGAGTCTGGTTAAAAGCACTCAAAAAGAGCAAAAGGTCTTAAGGGGCAACTAGTGGAATTGGGTGGCCAAACCCATGGTCCCAGGATGGTCATAGCTGGCAATCACCTATGCCTGAGAGAATCTGGCAGGGGCTCCAAAGGCCAGGCTGCAGCTTTCCCCTGCTTGCACCACTGCTTGGGCTGGGTGCACTCCCGCCTTCCCATGAGAAAGCCTGGTGTGGGTCCCAGCCAGTGGTCTCTGAACCCACAGCTTTCTGTGACCTACACTGCTGCTGGGTCATGGACATGGACCTCAGGCAGCAGTCTCAAAAGCCATCAGGATCAGGCTCCCCCAGACCAATATTGCTTGCATTTTTAGTGGCACTGGAGTGCATAGACAAGCAGAGGCCTTGGGCGACCACTGAAGTGATGGTTGGAAATGTGCACTCCTGTGGGAATTGCAGTGTTTAGCAGAGATTGTGGAGGGTGAGTCTGTGTGTTCTGGATCATCTGTGGGGAGCAGACTGAGGCTTCTCTCTGAGGCCAAGGACTGGATGCAGACAGCTTACTTTTTTTTTTATTTTTTAAAAAAATTATTTATTTTCAGCATAACAGTATTCATTATTTTTGTACCACACCCAGTGCTCCATGCAATCCGTGCCCTCTATAATACCCACCCCTGATTGTTTTCAGTGTCCATAGTCTCTCATGGTTCACCTCCCCTTCAAATTTCCCCCAACTCCCTTCTCCTCTCTAACTCCCCATGTCCTCCATGCTATTTGTTATGCTCCACAAATAAGTGAAACCATATGATAATTGACTCTGCTTGACTTATTTCACTCTGCATAATCTCTTCCAGTCCTGTCCATGTTGCTACAAAAGTTGGGTATTCGTCCTTTCTGATGGAGGCATAATACTCCATAGTGTACATGGACCACCTCTTCCTTATCCATTTGTTTGTTGAAGGGCATCTTGGTTCTTTCCACAGTTTGGTGACTGTGGCCATTGCTGCTATAAACATTGGGGTACAGATGGCCCTTCTTTTCACTACATCTGTATCTTTGGGGTAAATACCCAGTAGTGCAATGGCAGGGTCATAGGGAAGTTCTATTTTTAATTTCTTAAGGAATCTCCACACTGTTCTCCAAAGAAGCTGCACCAACTTGCATTCCTACCAACAGTGTAAGAGGGTTCCCCTTTCTCCACATCCTCTCCAACATATGTTGTTTCCTGTCTTGCTAATTTTGGCCATTCTAACTGGTGTAAGGTGGTATCTCAATGTGGTTTTAATTTGAATCTCCCTGAGGGCTAGTGATGATGAATATTTTTTCATGTGTCTGATAGCCAGTTGTATGTCTTCATTGGAGAAGTGTCTGTTCATATCTCCTGCCCATTTTCTGATATGATTGTCTGTTTTGTGTGTGTTGAGTTTGAGGAGTTCTTTATAGATCCTGGATATCAACCTTTTGTCTGTACTGTCATTTGCAAATATCTTCTCCCATTCCGTGGGTTGCCTCTTTGTTTTGTTGACTGTTTCCTTTGCTGTGCAGAAGCTTTTGATTTTGATGAAGTCCCAAAAGTTTATTTTTGCTTTTGTTTCCTTTGCCTTTGGAGACATATCTTGAAAGAAGTTGCTGTGGCTGATATCGGAGAGGTTACTGCCTATGTTCTCCTCTAGGATTCTGATGGATTCCTGTCTCACATTGAGGTCTTTTATCCATTTTGAGTTTATCTTTGTGTACGGTGTAAGAGAATGGTCGAGTTTCATTCTTCTACATATTGCTGCCCAGTTTTCCCAGCACCATTTATTGAAGACAGCTTACCTTTTGCGCTAGCCTTCTGGAAAGCTGCAAAAAGCTGTCCTAGAACAAATGCCTCCAGAGAACAAAAACCTGAAAAATCAGTTTCACAGAGTCCAGCCCCTTCCTAGGGGGCAGAGCAACTCAGCCTAAGCAAGATTGACTGGAAAACAATGTTGCAGGCTCCTCCCCGAGAAGACAAGCCCAAAGAACAAGAGGACAATAACCCCAGGGTTCACATAAAACTGTAAATCCCCATGCAATATGTGCCCTCCTTAATACCCACCACCAGATCACATATTGCATGGAGCACTTGAGTGTGGTGCATAAACAATGAATATTGGAACACTGAAAAAATAAAATAAAATTGAACAACAACAACAAAAAACCCTGTAAGACCCCAACATCAGGGGAAAACAATATATTGCCCCAAACCTGCGTATTTCAGAGATACAACTTTTTTTTAAAATTAGCTCTCACAATTCTTCTTTTATTTTTTTAACCTACTCGCCATTACAACTAGATATTTAATACAACATATTACACAATTACTATTTAACTTGAACTGTTTTCATACATATACCTGGGTTTCTTTTTCTTTCTTCTTTTTTAATATATAGATGTGAACGTCAAGGTAATCCTTTTCCCTATTCAATATTACCCCTATATATAAGGCAGGTTTAATTTACCTGTATCTCTAGAAAGTTGAGTCCCTTAACAAAGATAAGGTAAGTACTGAAATAACTTCCTAGGAAGTACTGAAATAAACTTTCTTACCCACATCAATGGTTTATAACCACCTTCCCCTCTTATTCTTCTGTCAGTGTTTCTGTGTATTTGTTTTTATTTTTGTACTACATAAATCTTATTCTTGGGGTTCATTTTGACTGGGTTTTTCCTTTTTTCCCCCTTATCTTTTACTTTCGTCAGTCTTTTTGTTTGTTCATTTTTGGTTTACATGCCTTATAAATATTATTTTTGGAACTCATGATTGGCTCATTTTTTTCTTTTTCTCTTTCTTTCCTTTTTCTCTTTTTGGTGGTGACTTCTGATTGCTCTGAAACTTTCCAAGAGGCACCTTGACTGGATCAAGGTTGATATATTCAGCTATACATCCCCTCAACCAACTCTCACCAAAATGACCATGAGGAGGAACACGCAACAGAGGAAAAGTTTAGAGACTGTGGCCTCTGTCACAGAACTATTGGATATGGACATAAACAATATGTCGGAAAAGGAATTAGGAGTAAAAAATGTCCAGACAATGTCTAGGTGGGAGAAGACCAACATAGAATCTCTATGGGCAAAAGTGAAAGTGGATCTGGCAGAAGTAAAAAATGTTATTAATGGGATCCAATCTAATCTAAATACTCTAACAGTTAGGGTAACCAAGGCAGAAGATTGGATTATTGATCTAGAAGACAAACTGATAGAAAAGCAGGACCAGGAGGAGGTCTGGAACAAACAACTTAGAAGCCATGAAAACAGAATTAGGGAAATAAATGACACCATGAAAATTTCCAATGTAAGAATTTTTGGGATCTCTGGGGTGGTGGAGAAAGAGAGAAGACTAGAAGATATACTGGATGAAAATACTGGATGAAATTTTCCATAATCTGGAAATCTGAACACAGCCCCCTCCCCCCAAGATCAATGAGTCTAGAAAGACATCCAGACATTTGTGAAATTCATGAATTATAATGTCAGACAAGAGGTCCTAAGGGGAGCTAGGGGAAAAGATTCCTTATGTACAGAGGAAGGACCATCAGAATAATGTCAGACCTGTCCATAGAAACCTAGCAAGCCAGAAAGGGCTGGCAAGACATAATCAGGGCACTGAATTAGAGGAACATGCAGGCAAGAATACTTTAACCAGAAAGGACGACATCCAAAAATGATGGAGAGATAAAGAGTTTCCATAACTGGCAAGGTCTTAAAAATTATGTGACCACCAAGCTGGTGCTACAAGAAATACTAAGCAGGTTGGTGGGGGGGGGGGAGTTTCTATAAAAGAAGAAAGAACCCAAGAGTGACATAGAACAGAAAGTTAGAGACAGTGTAGAGAAACAAGGACTTCACAGGCAACATAATGTCAATAAAAACTTATCTTTCGGGTGCCTGGGTGACTCAGTTGGTTGGACGACTGCCTTCGGCTCGGGTCATGATCCTGGAGTCCCGGGATTGAGTCCCACATCGGGCTCCCAGCTCCATGGGGAGTCTGCTTCTCCCTCTGACCTCCTCGCTCATGTTCTCTCTCACTGTCTCTCTCTCAAATAAATAAATAAATAAATAAAATCTTAAAAAAAAAAAAACCCTTATCTTTCAATATTCACTCTCATTGTGAATGGCCTAAATGCTCCCATAAAAAGGCACAGGGTTTCAGACTGGATAAAATGACAGGACCCATTCATATGCTGTCTACAAGAGACACATTTTGAGCCTAAAGATACAGCCAGACTGAAAGTGAAGGGATGGAAAACCATCTTTCATACAAATGGACCTCAAAAGAAAGCTGGGGTAGGGATTCTCATATCAGATAAATTAGATTGTAAGCTAAAGACTGTGGACAGAAAACAGAAGGACACTACATCATCCTTAAAGGGTCTATCCACCAAGAAGATCCCTAACAATTGTAAATATTTATGCCCCCAATATGGGAGCAGCCAACTACATAAGCCAATTGTTAAACAAAATAAAGAGTCATATTGATATGAATACATTAATTGTAGGGAATCTGGAAACACCATTCTCAGCAATAGACTGATCATCTAAGCAGAAAATCAACAAGGAAACAAGAACTTTGAATGACACATTGGACCAGTTGACCTCATAGATACATACAGAACATTTCATCCTAGAACAACAGAATACTTACTCTTCTCTAGGGCACATGGAAATGCTCCAGAATAGATGACATACTGGGTCACAAGTTGGGGCTCAACTGATACCAGAAGACTGAGATTATTCTATGCATATTCTCAGACCACAGTGCTTTAAAACTGGAACTCAACCACAAGAAAAAGGTTGGAAGGAATTCAAACACTTGGAAGTTAAAGACCAACCTGCTCAAGAATGTTTGGATCACATTTACCTTAAAGATACAGGTAACAAACATAGTGATTCAAAGGGGCACATGCACCTGAATGTTTATAGCAGCAATGTCCACAATAGCCAAACTATGGAAAGAATCAGATGTCCATCAACAGATGAATGGATAAAACAGATGTGATATATATATATATATATATATATATATATATATATATATATATATAATGCAGCCATCAAAAGAAATGAAATCTTGCCATTTGCAATGATATGGATGGAACTAGAGGTTATTATACTTAGCAAAATAAGTCAATCAGAGAAAGACAACTATCATATGATCTCCCTGATATAAGGAAGTGGAGATGCAATGTGGAGGGTTTGGGAGGTAGGAAAAGAATAAATGAAACAAGATGGGATCAGGAGGGAGACAAACCATAAGTGACTTTTAATCTCACAAAACAAACTGAGGGTTGCTGGGGGGAGGGGGTTTAGGAGAGGGTGGTAGAGTTATGGACATTGGGGAAGGTATGTGCTATGGTGAGTGCTGTGAAGTGTGTAAACCTGGCGATTCACAGACCTGTACCCCTGGGGATAAAAATACATTATATGTTTATAAAAAAATTAAAAAAAAGAATGTTTGGATTAACCAGGAAATGAAAGAAGAGCTTAAACTGGTCATGGAAACCAATGAGAATGAAGATACATCAGTCTAAAACCTATGGGAAAGACAAAGGCTGTCCTAAGGGGGAAATACAAGACCATCCAAGCCTCACTAAAAAAAATTGAATAACCCCAATTACACTCTGCACCTTAAGGAACTGGAAAATCAACAATGAATTAAGGCAACCCCATGCACAAGAAGGGAAGTAATCAAGATTAGAGCAGAGATCAATGAGAGAAACTAGAGATACAGTAGAACACATCAATGATACTAGAAGCTGGTTTTTTGAAAGAATCAGTAAGATCAATAAACCATTGACCAAACTAATCCAAAAGAAAAGAGAGAGGATCCAAATTAATAAAATTATGAAGGAAAGGAAAAGTGAATTGGGGGATATTGGAATGGGTGATGAAGCATGAGAGACTGTGGACTCTGAGAAACAAACTGGAGTTTTGGAAGAGAGTGGATGGGGAGATGGGTGAGACTGGTGGAGGAAAACAGTGTGGAGAGTCCTCCAAAAATTAAGGAGTGCATGTATTGCATGGAGCACTGAATGTGGTACATAAACAATGAATCTTAGAACACTGAAAAAATAAAATTAAATTAAAAAGACAAAAATAAAAAAATAATTAAGGTCTACTCTCTTAGCAAGTTTAAAGTATATTATTCAGTTTTATTAACTATGGTCACCGTGATGTAATGTTGGACCCCAGAATTTATTCATACTACAGAACTGAAACTTCGTTAGTTCTGGCCATCATTTCCCATTTCCCTCCCCAACCCCAAGCCTCCTTGCTTCTAAGATTGATTTTTTTTAGGTTCCACGTGTGAGATCATGCAATATTTATCTTTTTGTGAATGGCCTATTTATCTTTCTGTGTTTGGCTTATTTCACTTAGCAGAACATCCTTTTGATTCATCCATGTTATCTCAAATGGCAGAATTTTCTTCTTTTTTAATTCTGAATAATACTCCAGTGTGCATAGGTGTGAGCATGAACCACATTTTCTTTATCCATTCATAGCTAAAGATTGGACACTTAGACTCTTCTTATATTCTGGCTGTGTGAATAATGCTCTATGAATATGAGATTGCATATAACTCCTTTTTTTTTTTTAATCTTCCAGTAGTTTATTACCCAGTGCCATACTGTTATAATCTTAACATATAATAGTCTGTTTTTTAAAATTTTTTATTTTTTATAAACATATATTTTTATCCCCAGGGGTACAGGTCTGTGAATCACCAGGTTTACACACTTCACAGCACTCACCAAAGCACATACCCTCCCAATGTCCATAATCCCACCCCCTTCTCCCAAACCCCCTCCCCCCAGCAACCCTCAGTTTGTTTTGTGAGATTAAGAGTTACTTATGGTTTGTCTCCCTCCCAATCCCATCTTGTTTCATTTATTCTTCTCGTACCCACTTAAGCCCCCATGTTGCATCACCACTTCCTCATATCAGGGAGATCATATGATAGTTGTCTTTCTCTGCTTGACTTATTTCGCTAAGCATGATACGCTCTAGTTCCATCCATGTTGTTGCAAATGGCAAGATTTCATTTCTTTTGATGGCTGCATAGTATTCCATTGTGTATATATACCACATCTTCTTGATCCATTCATCTGTTGATGGACATCTAGGTTCTTTCCATAGTTTGGCTATTGTGGACATTGCTGCTATAAACATTCGGGTGCATGTGTCCCTTTGGATCACTACATTTGTATCTTTAGGGTAAATACCCAATAGTGCAATTGCTGGGTCATAGGGCAGTTCTATTTTCAACATTTTGAGGAACCTCCATGCTGTTTTCCAGAGTGGCTGCACCAGCTTGCATTCCCACCAACAGTGTAGGAGGGTTCCCCTTTCTCCGCATCCTCGCCAGCATCTGTCATTTCCTGACTTGTTGATTTTAGCCATTCTGACTGGTGTGAGGTGATATCTCATTGTGGTTTTGATTTGTATTTCCCTGATGCCGAGTGATATGGAGCACTTTTTCATGTGTCTGTTCGCCATCTGGATGTCTTCTTTGCAGAAATGTCTGTTCATGTCTTCTGCCCATTTCTTGATTGGATTATTTGTTCTTTGGGTGTTGAGTTTGCTAAGTTCTTTATAGATTCTGGACACTAGTCCTTTATCTGATATGTCGTTTGCAAATATCTTCTCCCATTCTGTCAGTTGTCTTTTGATTTTGTTAACTGTTTCCTTTGCTGTGCAAAAGCTTTTGATCTTGATGAAATCCCAATAGTTCATTTTTGCCCTTGCTTCCCTTGCCTTTTGCGTTGTTCCTAGGAAGATGTTGCTGCGGCAGAGGTCGAAGAGGTTGCTGCCCGTGTTCTCCTCAAGGATTTTGATGGATTCCTTTCATACATTGAGGTCCTTCATCCATTTTGAGTCTATTTTTGTGTGTGGTGTAAGGAAATGGTCCAATTTCATTTTTCTGCATGTGGCTGTCCAATTTTCCCAGCACCATTTATTGAAAAGGCTGACTATTTCCATTGGACATTCTTTCCTGCTTTGTCGAAGATTAGTTGACCATAGATTTGAGGGTCTATTTCTGGGCTCTCTATTCTGTTCCATTGATCTATGTGTCTGTTTTGGTGCCAGTACCATGCTGTCTTGATGATGACAGCTTTGTAATAGAGCCTGAAGTCCGGAATTGTGATGCCACCAACGTTGGCTTTCTTTTTCAATATCCCTTTGGCTATTCGAGGTCTTTTCTGGTTCCATATAAATTTTAGCATTATTTGTTCCATTTCTTTGAAAAAGATGGATGGTACTTTGATAGGAATTGCATTAAATGTGTAGATTGCTTTAGGTAACATAGACATTTTCACAATATTTATTCTTCCAATCCAGGAGCATGGAACATTTTTCCATTTCTTTTTGTCTTCCTCAATTTCTTTCATGAGTACTTTATAGTTTTCTGAGTATAGATTCTGTGCCTCTTTGGTTAGGTTTATTCCTAGGTATCTTATGGTTTTGGATGCAATTGTAAATGGGATTGACTCCTTAATATCTCTTTCTTCTGTCTTGCTGTTGGTGTATAGAAATGCAACTGATTTCTGTGCATTGATTTTATATCCTGACACTTTATTGAATTCCTGTATAAGTTCTAGCAGTTTTGGAGTGGAGTCTTTTGGGTTTTCCACATTTAGTATCATATCATCTGCGAAGAGTGATAATTTGACTTCTTCTTTGCCGATTTGGATGCCTTTAATTTCCTTTTGTTGTCTGATTGCTGAGGCTAGGACCTCTAGTACGATGTTGAATAGCAGTGGTGATAATGGACATCCCTGCCGTGTTCCTGACCTTAGCGGAAAAGCTTTCAGTTTTTCTCCATTGAGAATGATATTTGCGGTGGGTTTTTCATAGATGGCTTTGATGATATTGAGGTATGTGCCCTCTATCCCTACACTTTGAAGAGTTTTGATCAGGAAGGGATGTTGTACTTTGTCAAATGTTTTTTCAGCATCTATTGAGAGTATCATATGGTTCTTGTTCTTACTTTTATTGATGTGTTGTATCACATTGACTGATTTGCGGATGTTGAACCAACCTTGCAGCCCTGGAATAAATCCCACTTGGTCGTGGTGAATAATCTTTTTAATGTACTGTTGAATCCTATTGGCTAGTATTTTGTTGAGTATTTTCGCATCTGTGTTCATCAAGGATATCGGTCTATAGCTCTCTTTTTTGGTGGGATCCTTGTCTGGTTTTGGGATCAAGGTGATGCTGGCCTCATAAAATGAGTTTGGAAGTTTTCCTTCCATTTCTATTTTTTGGAACAGTTTCAGGAGAATAGGAATTAGTTCTTCTTTAAATGTTTGGTAGAATTCCCCCGGGATGCCGTCTGGCCCTGGGCTTTTGTTTGTTTGGAGATTTTTAATGACTGTTTCAATCTCCTTACTGGTTATGGGTCTGTTCAGGCTTTCTATTTCTTCCTGGTTCAGTTGTGGTAGTTTATATGTTTCTAGGAATGCATCCATTTCTTCCAGATTGTCAAATTTATTGCCGTAGAGTTGCTCATAGTATGTTCTTATAATAGTTTGTATTTCTTTGGTGTTAGTTGTGATCTCTCCTCTTTCATTCATGATTTTATTTATTTGGGTCCTTTCTCTTTTCTTTTTGATAAGTCGGGCCAGGGGTTTATCAATTTTATTAATTCTTTCAAAGAACCAGCTCCTAGTTTCATTGATTTGTTCTATTGTTTTTTTGGTTTCTATTTCATTGATTTCTGCTCTGATCTTTATGATTTCTCTTCTCCTGCTGGGCTTAGGGTTTCTTTCTTGTTCTTTCTCCAGCTCCTTTAGGTGTAGGGTTAGGTTGTATACCCGAGACCTTTCTTGTTTCTTGAGAAAGGCTTGTAGCGCTATATATTTTCCTCTCAGGACTGCCTTTGTTGTGTCCCACAGATTTTGAACCGTTGTGTTTTCATTATCATTTGTTTCCATGATTTTTTTCAATTCTTCTTTAATTTCCCGGTTGACCCATTCATTCTTTAGAAGGATACTGTTTAGTCTCCATGTATTTGGGTTCTTTCCAAACTTCCTTTTGTGGTTGAGTTCTAGCTTTAGAGCATTGTGGTCTGAAAATATGCAGGGAATGATCCCAATCTTTTGATACCGGTTGAGTCCTGATTTAGGACCGAGGATGTGATCTATTCTGGAGAATGTTCCATGTGCACTAGAGAAGAATGTGTATTCTGTTGCTTTGGGATGAAATGTTCTGAATATATCTGTGATGTCCATCTGGTCCAGTGTGTCATTTAAGGCCTTTATATCCTTGCTGATCTTTTGCTTGGATGACCTGTCCATTTCAGTGAGGGGAGTGTTAAAGTCCCCTACTATCATTGTATTATTGTTGATGTGTTTCTTTGATTTTGTTATTAATTGGTTTATATAGTTGGCTGCTCCCACATTGGGGGCATAGATATTTAAAATTGTTAAATCTTCTTGTGGACAGACCCTTTGAGTATGATATAGTGTCCTTCCTCATCTCTTATTATAGTCTTTGGCTTAAAATCTAATTGATCTGATATAAGGATTGCCACTCCTGCTTTCTTCTGATGTCCATTAGCATGGTAAATTCTTTTCCACCCCCTCACTTTAAATCTGGAGGTGTCTTCGGGCTTAAAATGTGTTTCTTGGAGGCAACATATAGATGGGTTTTGTTTTTTTATCCATTCTGATACCCTGTGTCTTTTGACAGGGGCATTTAGCCCATTCACATTCAGGGTAACTATTGAGAGATATGAATTTAGTGCCATTGTATTGCCTGTAAGGTGACTGTTACTGTATATGGTCTCTGTTCCTTTCTGATCTACCACTTGTAGGCTCTCTCTTTGCTTAGAGGACCCCTTTCATTATTTCCTGTAGAGCTGGTTTGGTGTTTGCAAATTCTTTCACTTTTATTTGTCCTGGAAGCTTTTAATCTCTCCTTCTATTTTCAATGATAGCCTAGCTGGATATAGTCTTCTTGGCTGCATGTTTTTCTCGTTTAGTGCTCTGAAAATATCATGCCAGCTCTTTCTGGCCTGCCAGGTCTCTGTGGATAAGTCAGCTGCCAATCTAATATTTTTACCATTGTATGTTACAGACTTCTTTTCCCGGGCTGCTTTCAGGATTTTCTCTTTGTCACTGAGACTTGTAAATTTTACTATTAGGTGACGGGGTGTGGGCCTATTCTTATTGATTTTGAGGGGCGTTCTCTGAACCTCCTGAATTTTGGTGCTCGTTCCCTTTGCCATATTGGGGAAATTCTCTCCAATAATTCTCTCAGTATACCTTCTGCTCCCCTCTCACTTTCTTCTTCTTCTGGAATCCCAATTATTCTAATGTTGTTTCGTCTTATGGTGTCACTTATCTCTCGAATTCTCCCCTCGTGGTCCAGTAGCTGTTTGTCCCTCTTTTGATCAGCTTCTTTATTCTCTGTCATTTGGTCTTCTATATCACTAATTCTTTCTTCTGCCTCATTTATCCTAGCAGTGAGAGCCTCCATTTTTGATTGCACCTCACTAATAGCTTTTTTGATTTCACCTTGGTTAGATTTTAGTTCTTTTATTTCTCCAGAAAGGGCTTTTATATCTCTGGAGAGGGTTTCTCTAATATCTTCCATGCCTTTTTCGAGCCCGGCTAGAACCTTGAGAATTGTCATTCTGAACTCTAGATCTGACATATTACCGATGTCAGTATTGATTAGGTCCCTAGCCTTCGGTACTGCCTCTTGTTCTTTTTTTTGTGTTGAATTTTTACGTCTTGTCATTTTGTCCAGATAAGAGTAAATGAAGGGGCAAGTAAAATACTAAAAGGGTGGCAACAACCCCAGGAAAATATGCTTTAACCAAATTAGGAGAGATCCAAAATTGTGAGGGGGGAGAAAGGGGATAAAAAGAGGTTCAAAAAGGAAGAAAGAAAGAAAAAGAAAAAAGAAAAAAAAAGAATTTAAAAAAAAGAAAACACCTAAGAAAAATATAAAAAAGAAAATATATATATATATTAGATAAAGTAGTAAAAAATTGTTAAAAAAGAAAAAGGAAACAGTTAAAAAAAAATTTTACCCGAAGGCGAGAAAAAAAAACCCAAAATATGAAAAAGAAAAAAATTAAATTAACTGCAAGACTAAAAAAAATCACAGGGAAAAAGCCATGAGTTCCGTGCTTGGCTTTCTCCTCCTCTGGAATTCTGCTGCTCTCCTTGGTATTGAAACCGCACTCCTTGGTAGGTGAACTTGGTCTCCATTGGATTTCTTGTTGATCTTCTGGGGGAGGGGCCTGTTGTAGTGATTCTCAAGTGTCTGCCCCAGGCGGAATTACACCGCCCTTACCCAGGGCCGGGGTGAGTAATCCGCTCGGGTTTGCTTTCAGGAGCTTTTGTTCCCTGAGCGCTTTCCGTAGAGTTCTGGAGGACAGGAATACAAATGGCGGCCTCCTGGTCTCCGGCCCGGAGGAGCCGAGAGCCCAGGGCCCCACTCCTCAGTGCACCCTCAGAGAACAGCGCCCAGTTACTCCCGTCTGCCTGACCTCCGGCCGCGCGCCGAGCTCACTGAGCCTGCGACCGGTTCAAGGTAACACCGAGCTGCGAGCTTACTGTTGGCTCTGTCTCTGTAGCCGGCTTTCCTGTTCCAATACCCGCAAGCTCTGCGACACTGACACCCCCGATCCTTCTGTGACCCTGCGGGACCTGAGGCCACGCTGACCCCGTGTGGGCTTTGCCCCGGGTAGCCTCTGGGGCGATGTCCCTCAGCGGAACAGACTTTTAAAAGTCCTGATTTTGTGGGCGGTTGTTCTGCCGCTTGCCCAGGAGCCGGCCCCTCCCCCCGGGGTCTATCTTCCCGTCGCTTTGGATTCACTTCTCCGCCGGTCCTACCTTTCAGAAAGTGGTTGTTTTTCTGTTTCCAGAATTGCTGTTCTTCTTCTCTTTGATCTGCCGATGGATTTTCAGGTGTTTGCAATGTTTAGATAAGCTATCTAGCTGATCTCCGGCTAGCTGAAGTAGTCTCAGCCTGCTACTTCTCCGCCATCTTGACCCCTCCCATCAAATGAACTTTTTAATTAGTCTGATAGTGTAATTCAAAAATTATAAAGATAAAATCCATCTCCTGATTGTTTTATCTTAAATGGTAATTTTTGAGAATTTCAAATAAAGTATAAATCTTTTCTTCCTCTTAAAAAAAAATAAAAATATCCCGCTTTTGAATATAGGTAAAGGCAGGGAGGGAATAAGAGTAGGAATCCAGAAACCTTTGAGACTATGTTTACCAGCAGAGCAGTAGCCCTGCTCAGTGTCAAAGAGCAAGAATCACAATTCGTACACAGAGAAAAATAGGCCAGAGATTTCAGCTGCTTTAGGAATATCCATCAGAATGTTGTGTTTTGAATGTACTAGGGTACAGGCCTGGCCCTGTCTTGGGAGAGCAACTTGGCCCAGTTGTCATGTGCTTCCTTTTCTGGGCTACAGTCAGAGGAGGTCTGGCATTGGTTTGGTTGTCCAGTTGGAGGTTGCAGCCATTTTATTTCTTTAAAATTATTTTTGTTAATCTTTAATGTATTATTTGCCCCAGGAGTACAGGTCTGTGAATCGTCAGACTTATATACTTCAAAGCAGTCACCATAGCACATACTGTCTCCAGTGTCCATAACCCAACCACCCTTTCCCTACCTCCCCACCCCTCAGCAACCCTCAGTTTGTTTTGTGAGATTAAGAGTCTTGTATGGTATGTTTCCCTCCTGGTACCCTCTTGTTCCTGTATGCAGGCCTGTATTGGTATAAATTTCCCTGTTAGAACTGCTGTTGCTGTGTCTGAAATACTTCTGACTAATATGTATTAATCTCCATGTGATTTGTGGTTTCCCCTTTTTTTATTAACCTATAGATTGTTTTATAGCATGGTGTTTAGCCTCCATGCCTTACATTGTATTGTTTTGTTTTGTTTTGTTTTGTTTTTTCAGTTTCTTTTTTCCTGTGATGGTTTTTAGTTTTATACGGTTGTCATTGGAAAAGTTGTATATGATTTTAACCTTCTGAAATCTATTGAGATTTGTTTTGTGGCTTAACATGTGAATGTGAAGGTGCCATTTGCACTAGATTGAATGAGGTTTCTGTTGTTTTTGAACTGAATGTTTTGTTTATACCTGTGAAGTCCACCTGGTCAGAGCTGTCATTCAAAAAGAGACTATGGACTCGGAAAAACAACCTGAGGGTTTTGAAGGGGTGTGGGGGGTGAGAGGTTGGGGAAGCCAGGTGGTGGGTATTATGGAGGACACACAAGCATGGAGCACTGGGTGTGGTGCAAAAACAATGAATTCTGTTTCGCTGAAAAGAAATCAAAAACAAAAACAAAAAACAACAAAACAACAAGTGTCTTATTGCTTTTCTGCCAAGATGGCCTATCCATTCATACACATGGGGTGGTAAGCCTCTGCTATCATTGTATTACTGTCCATATTTCCTTTATGTCTGTTAATATTTGCTTTATGTAGTTAGGTGTTCCAGTGTTGGGTGCTTAGACATTTATACTCTTGTATCTTCTTGTCGAATTGATTGACCTGCACCATTATGTATGCCCCTTTTTGTCTCTTGTTCCAGCCTTTGTTTCAAAGTCTGTTTTGTCTGATAGAAGTATGGCTACCCCAGCATTTTTCCACTTCCCTGTGCATAAATGTTCTTTTTCCAACCTTTCACTTTCAGTTTTTTGTACCCTGAGGACTAAAGGGAATCTCCTGTAAGCAGCACATAGATGGGTCATATTTTGTTTGTTTGTTCATGTGAATCCATTCTGTTATTTTCCCTCTTTTCATTGGGATATTTAGGCCATTTACATTTAGAACACCTATTGGAAAGTTTGTACTTACTGCCATTTTGTTAATTGTTTTCTGCTTGTTTTTATGGTCCTTCTCTTTGTTGTTGTCTTTGTTTTGCGATCAATGACTTTCTGTAGTGTTATGTTTGGCTTTCTCTTTATTTATTTATCTATTTTTCATTTATTAGAGGTTTTGGGTTTGTGGTTACCATGAGGTTCATATATGACATCTAAAGTATAAGGCAGTCTATAATAAGTTGATGTTCACTTAAGTTTGAACACATTTTAGAACTTTTTACTCCCTCCTCCACACTTGGTGTGTGTGTGTTGTCCTGTGTTCCACAATTGTACTCATACTTTTCTCCATCTGTAATGAGCTTTTCTTTTCCACTTCAAAGAAATCTCATCCTGTTTCTTGTAATGTCTTGTTCGGGGTGAAACAACTCCTTTGAGTTTTTTTTTTTGTCATAGAAATTATTTGCCATTCCTTCAGTTCTGAATGATCACCCTGCTGGTTAGAATATTCTTTTTTCTTAAGATTTTATTTATTTGTTTGACAGAGATCACAAGTAGGCAGAGAGGCAGGCAGAGAGTGGGGGGGAAGTAGGCTCCCTGCTGAATAGAGAACCTGATGCAGGGCTGGATCCCAAGACCCTGAGATCATGACCTGAGCTGAAGGCAGAGGTTTAACCTGCTGGGCTACCCAGGTGCCCTGAGGGTAGAGTTTGTTTGGTTACAGGATAATTCCTTTCAAAATGTTGACTAGATCATCCCATTGTCTTTTGGGCTGCAAGGTTTCTGTTGAAAATTCATCTGATGACTTTATGGAGTTTCCTGCACAGAACTTGTTTCTCTCATGATGTTTCTATAACTCTTTACCTTTAAACTTTGACGTTTGAGTTATTGTGCCATCCTGTGGGCCTCATTATGTTTCTCTTGTTTTAGAATTTCTGTGCTTCCTGAATTTGGTTCCTGATGTCTGTTTCATTCTCCAGTTGAAGGAAGATTTCATCCAGTATTCCTTCCAACTGTGGTTTCTGACCTTTCCCTCTCTCTTCTCTATTATCTCTACAATGTTAATGTATCCTTGCATCATGGTGTCCAAGTAACCCTTTGACTGAGCCTCATCTTCTTTACTTTTTTTCTTTTTCTTTGCTGTTCAGCTTCCAAACTCTCCATCACCTGGTTTTCCAGATGACAGAACCATTGTTCAGAATCTCCTAATCTAGATTCTCTACATTGTATTTTTCATTTCAGTTATTATATTTCTTAACTCTGTTTTTTTTAAAATTTCTGTCTTCTATCTATATCTTCTTGGAAGTTCTGAGTACTTCCACTTTTTCTCCAGCCCAGTGAACATCTTTTATGATCATTACTTTAAACGTTTTACCAAGTATATTCTTTATCTCTGTTTCATTGAGTTCCTTTTCTGAGGTTTTATATTGTTCATCTATTTGGAGCATATTTCTCTTTCGCCTCCTTTTTTTGACTTTCTGTGTTGTTGTCATTGCTTTTGTTCTATTTAATGTATGATGCAGAAAAGCTGCTTGTCCAAATAAGCAATGGTCTTGTGTATGGTCATCCTCTCTGTAGATTGTGTGTGCCTGATTGAACAGCTGGCCAGAGTTTTGGATGGCATGTGCTAGGGGACTCGGTCACTTTGTATGGGCTGCCAGGTGGGATAGTTAGAACTGAAGTAGGTGTGAGCCAGGGTGGTCCCAGGGCTTTCTGAGCAGAGAATGCCCTGACAGGATATCTTAAGTGAGAATGGATAGGAGTGAGGGTGGTCCTCGGCTCCCTGTTCAGAGGGCTCCCTAGTAAGGCAATCTTAGGTGAACTGGGTGCAAGGTTTTGGAATTTCTGTGCTTCCTGGGTCCTCCCAGGAAGGTGGGGCCTCCCAGTGTGCTCAGTACCAAGTGAACATTGGTCCAGCAGTTAGAGCCAGGAATTAGGCCTGTGGGTCCTAGGGTGCTCCCTAGAGAGCATGTACTGATAGGGTGGCTGGAGTTGAGATGGGAGTCACACCAGGAAATGGGTGCTGGGGGAAGAAGGCACCCTGCCAGGGAGGCTGAAGGCAAAGCAGACATGAGTCAGGGGGCCCCAGAGCACTCTGCCCCAGGGGTGCCCCAGTAAGCCTTCTGGAGATCAATTTTTGTGGACATGGACAATTCTAGGCTTCTTTACACCTGTGGCACATGGGCAAGACAGCTGGAAATGCAGTGAGTGCTGACCAGGGTTTCTCAGTGTGCACCGCTTTGGGGTTGCCGCAGTTGGATGGCTGGGAGTGGTGTGGGCTAGGGGCCTGGGGCTGAGATGATAGGCAAGCTAGGACTCCCAGTGTCCTGTGCTCCTGTGTCCATTATCATTCTGGAGGGATTGTGGAAACCATAGTACTTGCCAGCTTCTCCAATGGGGAGAGATTTCCAACTACTTCTCTGCCATTTGGCAGGGTTGTGGGGCTGATCGACTTATATTCTAGTTGCCCTTTTAAATACCTGCTTTTCTACTGTGCCCCAGGGCTGACAAGTCTGCCTCCATCCTATTCTTCCCCACTCCAGTTTGCAGTGTCAGGAGTGGGCATTGCCTTCATAACCTTGTCTCTGTCTCCCTTGCTGTCAATGTAGATAGGGTGTGAACACAGTCAACAGGAGTGAATTTAGGGACTTTCTACATCACCTTTCTTGGATCAGCTGGGTTTCTAATTTTAATCATGTTTCTAGTCATTCCTGTAAGAATCTCAGGAAGCAACTCTTAAGTCTTCTGTCACCCTGGGAAGTAGTCTGCATGTTTTGGCACTTCCGCTTTCATGAGAGTGAGAGTCCTGCTCTGGCCCCTTGTTGTAAATACTGTGCTTGCCTCTGGCTGGCTCTCTGGCCTGGATGACTCAGTCTCTATTTCCCTGTGGACACATGCTCTGAGGTGCCTCCACCTAAGTCAGAACACAGATGTCAGTGTGCACAGGGCTTAAGCTTTGCTCACATTTGGGGTTTCCTTTTCATTTTGATGCCTGTAAATATTTACATATTTGTATTCCCATCTATGTCTTCTCATTTCAAAAACTATTTTATTAACCATTTATGTTTAAATGCTTTGGGAGAAGAGGGCCTCACTACATAACAGTGCAGTTCCCACCTGACTGACCTTTCTCATTCAATTTCTACTGTCTGGATTGAGAGTGGTGGTCTGAACTCCAAGATGATGGCTACGATGAAAGTGGTGGCAGTGGTCAGAAGCACCTCAGTTCAAAATATATATTTTGTAATGAATTTTTTAAAATGTCTTAGTTGAATGTGGGTGGTGAGGTATGGGAGTTTTACAGTATTTGCCAGTCTTCTGGACTGATCACTGGGTAAGTGGGAGAGACTGGAAGAGAAAGCTCATTTCCTAAGTGGTTGCAATCCAGTTTCCTTCTGACCACGGGGATCTGAAACACTGATGAGAGCTAGAAGTAGACCTATCATGCAGCTAGATGGATACCCAAGGGGACCTGAAGAAAAGTCTGGATAGAGGAAAAATAGGAAGTTGTCAGCATATTGATGCTTCTGAAAGCCTGTCTCTACTATTTATAGCTTCTGCTCTAGGTCATTCAGGTTGATTGTCCAGAGCCACACATGTTGACTAATTCTGATCTGACACATTCAGCTGCCAGGTCTCTCTGTTCAGATTTGGCAACTCTTCCTCCTTCAGATCACCGGATGCCTGAATTTTCTCTCACACAAATAATCCTTTACATTTGCATGGCAAGGAAACACAAGTGCCTCCTAACTCAATCCTGTGAATATGGGTAGACTTAACATGAACATGTGGCTATAGGACAGAAAAGGTGGTTATTTAGATATTAGGTGAGAACTTTTGTCTGATTTGTTAGGATGTTTCTACCAGCACTGAGGTTTTCATGTCACAGGCATTTTTCCCTCCCACATAGAAAGCCATAATTTATGGAAATCCTTTGTTCATAATGAAAAGTTCTGCCAAGAGAAGACCCATCACAAATATAAAGAGCCACATTCCCCAGAACAACAGTGATGCCTTAAAATGTTAAAATGTTAAATGTTAAATTGTTAAAATGAAGAACATTTAAATTCATCGGTTGGTTCTAAAGAGGTTTAAGGTACATCACGCTGTACCTCCTTTTATTTACGTCCTCAGTGTAAATTACTAAAATTTATCTGATCAACAGAAAGTCAGTTTTAAAGGCAATATTTAAAAGAATATGCTTATAGCTGTGGAAGTAGAGCAATTTCAGAATGTAAAACTTTCAATCTCAACATTACTAATGCAATCCTATTCTCAACACATGAAGCAAAATCATGTGGGACTCTGTAGTTATATGTAAATGTATTTGTCACTTTCAGCACCCATCTACCAAATAAAAAGAGAATGAAGAGAGAAAATGAAGGTCTGTCCTGGAACATAAATCTGAGTATCTGAGAGCAAAATTGCATCTGGTTCCACAGAGGTGAATAAAAGCTCTTTTTTTCCATTAAGATAATCCATAAAGTGCAGCTTCCAACCCCAGACATTTCTGTTACCAATATCATGAGGTACAGTGATTATTCCTGAATAAATCAGAATAAGGGAAGTGGCATATCAGAAGACCTTCTGTTCTTTTAAAACAATGAAATGAAAAGAAAAATCAGAGGAATCTTAATAGGAAACTTAAAAGGCCATGTTTTCTCTGGTTAACTTCCTGACATCCATGTCCATTTCTGATGGGAAGTGCTGCTCCTTGTTCTTGGGAGCTGCCCACACCCACCACCACACTTCAGTACCCCCATCCCCAGCTGGGGTTGTAGCTGGGTGAATGAGTTCCTGCAGGAGAGCCCCTTGGTGCAGTCCATGCACCATGGCCACTTGTTTATAACCAAATACTCCTTTTATTCTATTTAATGCCTTTACTTGCATCTCAGTGACACATTTTGCGTTTTTTATGGTTGCTCTTGAGAGCACAGTATACAGTTTAATGTATCAGAATCCACTTAGAGTTAAGAGTGTGCTAGTTTAATAAACATCCAATTGTCAAGTCCTTACTACAGGACAGTTCTGTGTTCCTTTTTCTATCCATTGTGCTCTTCTCATATCTTTTATATCTCTCCATGTTACAACACTCACAACGTAGTGGGAATTTTTGCTGTAAGCAGTCCCAGTTCTTGGAAACAGATGATGAGGGAAAAGTTGTTTGTATATATTTGGGGACAGAGGCTTGAAGGCTCTGAAGATTCACTGATTCTCTTTTGAGTTCACTGCACTTCTTGCTTCCACCCATGAATCTGGGAGAGATAGGCCACTGACTTATTTTACAGATCAGCATTGCTCCAGGTATTTAAAGATCTCATATGAGGTGGTCTACCCTGAATTAAAAAAGAATTATCTTCCATCAACTGTTAATGAGTTGCTTAGTAGGCACACAGTTGTTATAGAAACAACCTTCAGCTGAGTGTTTGGACAGTGCCTGGGATTCAGTGTACCTGAAGCAGCACTCCAGTTGCCAGAACCTCCCACTGAAGTAGAACAGCACCATTCTGGAATGATGCATTCTGACATTGCAGCCCCAACAGTCTCAGGAGGGACTTCCCCCATACTAAGTTTTCAGGCAGAGCACTGCCTCTGTTTAAGGCCAAGAGGATTGTATATCACCATGGCTGCTGTCTAGCACAAGTTGGCTGACAAGGTTTTTAAGGGCTTGTCTGGGGCAGTAATGTAGAAAAAAAGGTCTTTAGCAAAGAACTGGGCACATCAGCTGAAAGTCTACGTCATTTTTGATAGTCTGGTGTCCAACTGAAGGTTCTGGGTCCCTGGGCTGCAGTGGAAAAATTTCGCCAGAAGGAAGATTGAAGTCATTCCTACTCTAATTTCTTGAAAGCCAACTGGGATTAAGTAAGAGGCCCCAGGACACCATAGATATACCACCATCAGCAATGATTCAGAACTACAATATTGCAGTATTGAAAACATGTAGACTGAGTTTATTTCGGAGGTGTGATGGACCAGAAGGATCCACTGGTGACATTGGGGTTGGAGACTGTCTACGGTCATGCAGGAGCTCTTGGGAGAGGACCACACACGGAAGCTCAGTCTTCTGAATCTCAAGCTGTTCTCCTTCATTGTGTAACATTGTCAATAAAGAAACTGATTCAAGGACTCTAATTGGTTGTATTAAATAGAGAGAAAGGTGGC
The DNA here is from genome assembly GCF_022355385.1 of Mustela nigripes. Classification (NCBI taxonomy): domain Eukaryota; kingdom Metazoa; phylum Chordata; class Mammalia; order Carnivora; family Mustelidae; genus Mustela; species Mustela nigripes. The sequence continues at coordinate 24,366,234 of NC_081564.1, forward strand.
CTCCTTTGTTTATATCATTTATGCTCAGAACTCATGGTTCTGAAGAATTGCTCTGCACAACCACACTGTTGTTCTCCGGACTGTCGTTTTCTCGTAGCTATGCCCAGAGAAGGTTGGGGAAGGGAGAGAGAGGAAAGAAGACTGAGCAGTCTCCTGTGAAAATAATAGAATTTCCTATATTGTTAAGCATGATAGAATCTTTCCCATTGGGTTCTCTCGCAATTTGGATGAGGTGGGCACCAGTTCACACTGGCCAATGCTTGTGATATAAACAGATGTCCAAATGAAGAGCGACAAAAATAGAAGATATGTACATGCAGTTGGAGACCTTTTAAGGTCGTTGGTTAAGGTGACATAGGAAGAGTAGGCTGAATTTCAAACCTTTTTTCAGTTTAAAGAGTGATCCTTCCTTTCCACTATCTGAACATCAAAGGGGTGAAATCTCTGTAAATGCTGGGACGGGTGCGTATACAAACCAGGAGGTGGTGTGTGATGTCAGGAATGCCCAGGATACCATCCTTGCCCACAGGATCCCAGAAAATCGGGATTCACCCTTTTGAATGGCCGTGAGGGTTTAGTGGTCTCTCCTCTTCAGACTCAGTGAGGTGGGCTGTGGTCAGTCCCTCCAGGGTCAAGGGTGAGAAAGGAGAAAAGGAGGCAGTGGGTGACTCAGAGTTGCCCTGTGCAGTGATGTGGTTGTGCCCTGCCAGGCCCTTGGGCCATCCGCATAGTCTCCATTGTTATGCAATGAAGGCAGAAATGCCTTTCTGTGCATTTTTTCTCTTCATCAACTGGCTTTGCCCCCTAGGTAGTGTTCTCATTAAGTGAAAGAATAAATGTAGGATAACCTCTGGACGCATGGGCACAGTGCGAGTTAAGTGAAAGATAGGACACAAAAGTGAGGTTCTTTCCTAACTCACTTTTCATGGGCCTGGGCATGAACTCCGCCCACTGTTACAAGGGCACAGTTGCCCTGGAACATGTGGCTAGAGATGTGGCTATGGAAGGAGAGGCAAGGCTGAGGGCAGCTCTGGCCAGCTGCATCTGTGAGTAGCTGGGGCTTCGTTTCCCTGACCCTGATCATGCTTTTCTGAATCCACTCCCATGTTTTGTATGCAGAATTCCCTGAACACAGGGCTTGGCTACACCATGGTTAGCTGCAGCAATTAGTTGAATTCTTAGAAGAGCATTTGGTTGGGGTACCTGTGTGGCTCAGTTGTTAAGTGACTGTCTTCGGCTCAGGTCATGATCCCAGGGTCCTGGGATCAAGCCCCACATTGGGCTCCCTGCTCAGTGGGAGCCTGCTTTTCTCTCTCCCATTCCATTGCTTGTTCTCTCTCTCTCTGTCAAATAAATACATAAAATCTTTAAAAAAAAAGAAGTAGAAGAGCTTTTGATTGGTTACCCATGACAAGTATACGTAGTTTCTAAACCCCAATGACTCTTAACATGAGTCCACACCAGGTCTCCTCTGTGTTCATGGCTCTGAGCTTCTGGGGACACCTGCAGATGGAGAAAAATGGATGCTGCTGCTGTGAGCACTCTCTCTGAAATTCCAGGTGACGGATTCTAAGGGTAGAGCAGGGACGGGGGTGTTTGTTGTTCCTGAAACACAGAGCCTTAACACTGATGGGGAGGACAGAGAGTCAGGAGTCTGGCCATTTCCTGGACCTCCCCAGACCAGTGCAGTGTTGACACTGCTGGTGGCAGTCAGAGTGGGGGCAGAGTCCCTGGGCACCATGTTAATTATTTGCTTGTAGGAAATGGAAAGTGGATCCTCTTAAAATCCTGTCTGCCTTGCTCTAGAATTTGTGAGACTTCATTTAGAGCAAATGTCATTTGCATCACTGCAACATAACTTGGGTCCTCCCAGGAGCCAAGTGTTCAGTCGCCAGAGAAAACAGATCAGGAGAAGCTCTTCAGTGACTATCACATAGAATAAAGGATGCTGTATTAACAGGGCCTGGCACTCTCCTTTGGGCTTTGCCCATTCTTCTTAGCAGGAGGCAGGAGGCAGGAGGCAGGGAAAGTCTGTGTGCATCTTCTGAACTGTCACAGTATACTGAGAAACAGCCTGACAAATGTCATCCCAGTGAATATCATGTGACAGATAGTGAAATGTAGTTTTCTGTTGCCTCCCTGGCACTGGCTGTTGGCAGGATTTTCATCTCCACCAGTTGGATGCTTAATGGATGCTTTATATTCCCTTCTGTAATCACCAGTGGCATTGAAAATCTCTGCATGTTTTGATTAGATGTTTGGATTTTTTTTAAACCATGTCTTACTTGACATTTTACTACTGCAGTGTTGATTACCCCCTTACTCATTACCAACACATTGAGTACAAAGATTTTGTCTTTTTCCTTTCATATTTACAGTGCTTCATCCTTAAGAAAAGCAACACTGAAATAGTGTCAGCTAAAGCACTAATGTTGGTTCCTTCCTAAATAAGTGGACAGTTTTCCCTGAAAAGCCTGAAAATGTAAGCACCAAGTCTCCCTACTAGTTGGTCTGTAGGATCCTATTGTTTGAACTCTAAGAAGGTCTATACACACCAGGATCACCCATCAGAATTCCTGTGGCTCCTCCTTCTCAGAAACCCAGGGATCCCCACAATGCCGAAACTGGAGGCTGCACGCAGCTGAAGGTGGCCCCTGTGCAGGGAAGCAGGCAAAGCAGAGGGGATCTTGGCAGTCCCTGTCACTAGACAGATGATAGCTCTCAGCTATCTCCTTGGGTGCACTTGGCCTCAGGGAACACATTAGTCTGCAGTTTTCTCAGCTATGAGATTCAAGTTGGAAAGAAATTTGCTTCAAGGCATATGGCGCATAGTAGGTCAGGAATCACTCTCCCTTCTGCCCTTGGGGAGAAAAAAAAAAAGAAATCACAAAGATAATGAGGTGCCACAAATCAGCAATTCTACTCTGTGTCTTTGGAATAGCCAAGCGATATATACTGGCAGTCCTTCTCAAACCCAAAGGACTAACCCAAGCCAAAAAGAAAAAGCCAAAACCATTTTTGGTGTGTGCTCCATCTTCCTAAGGTCTGTAATGGTGAGATATATGGGAGTAAAAGGAAGCAGATGACTCCAGTGCTCACTGACCCCTTCCCGTGGCAAGCCTCTTACTCAACATAACCATTTCAGGAGGCAGGGATGCGACAAAGGGATCAATCATGTGATCTGATCTCATTGGAGAACTGGTCAGCCTACACTTTAGCTGAGCACAGGAACCCTAGTGGTACAGTCCCAGAGAGGGACCCGCTCAGGGCTACTAGCCAAGCCTAGAAGGGCAAGGGAGAAGCTTGGGTCTAATCGTCCATGTCATGGCCTTACTCTGACATTGGCTAGACTTCCCCCAAAGTGGTCTGTAGAGTTTATCATAGACCAGTGTTCTGGGGCCTTGAGTGTATCCTCCTCATATGGCAAATAGAAATTAATCATTTCAGAGAATGACTCAATGCTTATTCTTCACTGTGTTCAATATACTTTCCAAGAAGTATAGCAAGAGCTGAGCAAGTGCAGGCACCCTGCCTGAGAGGTGGCAGACCCCATTTTCACATGGGAGAATGGAATTGTAGCAGAGGCTTTGGTGCAAAATCCTAGTATCTTCCAGGCAACCATCCCTACAAAAAGTAGTGATTGATTGATCCACAAAGAGGCAGGTGGGACAGATGATAAATTCTTTGGTAAAGAGAAAAAAAGAAATCCCACCAGAAAATGGTCAGCGATTTCTAAATATCTTTGTACTTGCCCTGCTTTTTCCTGAATAATTTCACAGCCATGTCCAACAGTAGCAGCTATCCCTGTGAGCCAGGACGGTGTGAAAAGCCCTTGGTAGAGCTAGTTTGCTGTGAGCTCTTCCCCAAGGCCAGTAATGATGAATCCGGTGGGTCATTCTGCCTGTCCCCCCAGGGCTGGCAGGAGGTTACCTTTATCCTTGATAAGATTTGGGGGACAGCTGCTTTCCTTCCTGGATGTTCATATTATAACCAGAACCCAGGATGAAATGTGTTCAAGACTAAAATCTTCTGTCCTTAATTATGTACCATGGGGGATAAGGAAGCAGTGGGCAGTCTTTTCAGAACCTCACAAATCTTCATGCAAAGTAGCCTCCTGTCAAAGGGCAAGCCTGGGGATCTCTGTTATACACAGTGGGGTCTGTCCCAGTTGGCCTGGAGGACAGGTGGCTGACAGCATCGTCAGCAGAATGTGACCCTTTGCTGACCCACTGTGCTCTGACATGAGTGACAAAACATAAAGAAAAATGTTTTGAGAGGGAAAATATTACAGATCAGAGGGAAAATTTTGTCACCTTTCTAACAAGATAACCCCTGTTTAGTGTGGCAAATAATCAGTATTCCTCCACTTAGGTAAAAGTGTTTTCAATGGTTGAGGATAGAGATTATACTTTATACCTTCCATTCCCAGTTTTTCACTACCCTGTGTTTAATGTCATCATGTTCCAATTATTTGAAACAATTGAAAATGCGTAAGTTTAAATCAAAGGGCATATCATACTGTATTTCATCATTTCCCTATGGGACATTCAGGTTAATACTCATATCAATGTTTATTTTTGTATTTATTTCATGTACATTGGCTTGCCCCATGAGATGCGGTGTGGGGGGTGGGAATGGCTTCATGCACACTTCCCCTTGTATTCCAGAGGGGCAGTGTAGGGAGAAAACTGCACTACAATTTGGGTCAGGGAATGAAATATAGAGACAGGAGACAGAGATAGGACAGACCATTCTCATGGCACAACACCTCCTGCAGGGCACCCACTCTTCCCTACAGAAATTTTGGCACAGGTGGATTTGAGATTGTGAGGGCAGCTCTTGGTTCAGGGGTTCAGGCATTTTCTGAGGGGCCCTGGGTTGGTGTCAGGGGTTCGGGGATCTCCATTCACAGGGAAACAATGACATTCCTGTCCCAAATTTATCACTCATCAGCATGGCAACTCTGGACAGTCCCTTCAGCTCCCTACATTTCAGTGCTCTCCATTGTCAAGTATGGCTTCCAGCCCCATTTCCCCTCCCATCGGTGCTGCTGTGGGGATGACAGGAGGAAGGGACACAGATTCTTTGTTGGCTGTAAGCATCATTCCCACGTGAAGGATAAAGAGGGAGCTTCCATCCTCCCATGCAGGGGAGCCATCCAAGTCCCATGTCTGGATTCACCCACAACCAGCTGTTTAGCTGTTTTGATAGGCATTCAGTACCTCAACACCTAAGGAGCAATTGGAAAGCATCAGTCCTTTCCTATGTCTGAGGCACTCACTTGGGATACCGTAATGACACACTCACGTCTAGGCCATAGAGCAGGGAACCAGGGCTCAGAGTGATATCGGGAATGCTCTCGGGTAGGTGTCGCTGCCAAATGGGATGTGAATCCAGGCCATTGGGCGTGTTCACTGTCGTTTGCTATGTTCCTGTAATGTCTCTGCTAAATACAAGGAGTTGCCCACAAAACCTGTATGTTTGTGAGAGGGGCAGAATTCAGAGCACAGGACACAGGGACATAGTCCTAAGTCTGCCCTGGAGGGATGAATGCCCCTGGGCAGCTGGTGAGTAGGGAGAGGAAAAGGTTGGACTAGAAGTAAAGGATGTCTAATCCCCCAAGGTCTTCTGACAACAAGATGCCGACACTGCTCTCTATTTCTGTGCATCTCCCAGCAATCTATGTAGAGCATCCCCCTGAGGATATGGAGCAGCCCACAACCACGCCAGCCTCTCCACCACCACCTCTGAAGAAAGTCCATTTCTTCCTCCATAATCGGGTGTACCCCACTGGGGGCACTGTGTAAGGTACCTTGGATATTGACTCATTACCTCAAGAAAAATTTTTATAATTTCTTCAGTGTTGTACACTTAAGAGAAACTATAAAGATGTTGTGTGACATTTTTCCATTTCATAAAAGCACAGTTAAATGATTCAAGTGCATCATTAGTGTAACTGCAGAAGTTAAGATGCATTTCTAACTCAACCTCAGAGGACGACTCACTAGGAAGCAAAGGCTCAGGGCTCCTGGGACAGTGGGGTGGACCCTGCCCCTAGATAGAGTCAGTCTCTGTCCTGCCAGTGGTGAGGAGGCTATCCACCCACTTCAGTTCTGACTGTCCTTGTTGTTTCCCAGACCTACCCGGACCCCCTGCAATTGTCCACACACAGGATTCCTTTGCAGAGTTCAAAGGCTCAGGCACAGGGAGCATCACTGTTCCTTTCACTCATTTTTCCCTCCCTGCTTTTTCACTTCCTCTTTCTGCTGCCAGTGAGCACCTCTTCTTAGCTTTTCCCCATCCCCTCCTTTTCCAGTGTCCACCTGGAAGTACCTGGTCTCCTGCAGGCACTGAGGCCTCGCATTTGCCATGTTCCTGAAACTTCCCTGAAGCCCTCCTCAACACCTTTTAGCTGGTGTTGCCCTGGCTCCTGACCCCTGGGCTGGCCCACTGAGTCCAGGGAGCAGCCCTGAACAGCCCACCAGGGAGTGGGATTAGGAGTCAGCAGGGGTGAGTCCAGCCTGCTGGAGGAGGAGCTTCAGGAACTGAGGATTTGCCTGGGTGTCCCCACTTGGCTGTTTCCTGCCTGGGTGGCTGTCATGCTCTGGGCAGCTCTTGCTTTCATTTCTCAGGAAGCTTCTTTTAAACAGACTTAAGAGAAAGTAGAGGAAGCAGTTTGGAAGTCAGAACAAGAGAAAATACAAATGTGGTGAGCTGGGCATGAAAAGGGGGAAGACAGCCACGTGCCCATGCTCTCCATCACTTCCCTGATGTGCTTACTGTCACTTCAAGAAAAGTTTCCAAATAGTGGGGTGGCTGCTATTGTGTATGAACACAAAGTGGAGACAGGGGGGTGGTCATGAGTAGACCATGGGTCAGACCCTCAGGAGCTCAATCTGGCATGTAAAGATGCTGCGAAGAGGGATACAGATTGGCCTCCTAGGCCTTCCTTGCAGTTCCTTTCAGGAAAATGTCATGGCTTTTGATTCAGGCAGGAATTGACTCCATTGGGGTGGTGGCTGGGTCAGGCATGTGCTGTTATCTGGGTGAGGAATTGGGGAAAGGAAGGAAGGGAGCCCTCTATTCAGAAATCATGGATGTAACCTAAAGGACTCAGGGTTCAGGGTTCTGTGTCCTAAGAAAACCAACTACTTTCCTATCCCTGAGCTTTCCCTGTCCCTGTCATTGCACTGTGACTCTGGGCAAACCATTTAACATCTCCACATGTCAGTGCCAAGATCCCCAGTACAGGGGTCATAACCCCTGGCCCCTGCCTCCCACACAGAGGATGGCATATGACAGGAGACGATGACACATCTTCTCCATGGGCAGAAAAGCCTCATGTCCCTGTGAATGCTGAAAGGCCACCTTCTCCCCTTCCCTTCCCTGCAGGCATCAACATTTCCTCTCTGGGGGAAGTCACCCCTATATTTATTGCTTATTCCTGCAGACGTGCCATATTGGAACACTCATGCAGCATTTATGGGGGACCACTCATTGTCTTTGAGGGTTACCTGGATTTTTTCTAGGGTGCTTCATAACCTAATACCAGTAAGGACGACCCATGGGGAGAACAGGGAGCCAGGGACAGAAAGGTCAAGTAACTTGCCCAGTTACATGTGGCTTCTAGTAAGATTTGATACCAGCCACCAACAGCAGCCTCTGTGTTCTCTGCTCACCGTGAGCACTGCATTTTGAGATTATCTCATCCAAATGCTTACGTTCCCACCCAGTTCCTGGGGTGTCAGGTACACACCACATCCAACAACCCTCTCTAGGCCCAGCTCAGACTCAGTTGCCTCCCCAGGTCCTCGTGAACAGGAATGTGTGTGTGACCAGGAGGTGAATGACGAGATTCCAGGGTCTTCCTCAGCTTCACCTTAACGGTTCTGGTTTTGGTGTATTTTCCAAGATTGTGGCTCAGGTTAGAAGAAGGAAAAATCATAAGGGCTTCAAACACTGGAGTCAGAGCATCATTGGCAGCCAAGACATTCTCCTGGCTGTCCCCAGCCGTGGTTCACCAGCACCTACATGGGCATCTGTCCAAACAACAGGGGAGTCACAAACATTACTTCCACTGACTACAACTTTGTGGTGCTGTAGATGTAAATCAGTATTTACATTCAAGAGAAGAAACTGCAGTTTGCGCAGCAGAGAGTGGATGCTGGGAGGAAGGAAGGAGCAGGAAAGGTCACACACAGAGCAAGTGCAGCTACTTCCCGCTCTCACAAGGCCTTAGTCCAGGCTGCAGGGATAGTGATTCAGATCTTAGTCTAGGAGTCTCGGGGGCTGGTGGACTTCATGCATTAAGGCACCAAAGGGCCATCCTGAGCAGCCCTTTCCTTGTTCATTAACTGTTCCACAATGAGGTGTGGTCAGTTGAGCAACTGTCATGTAGGCAGTCGGTTTGGAATGTGCTGTGTTCTGAGGCAGTTGGGAGTCAAGAAGCCTATTGGTCATTCAGGGTGGTCATCTGACCTGGGACTTCCACTGCTGGGCAGTTGATAAAGTCAAATTCTGGTTGTGGAAAGGCAAGTGAGGAGCTGGGGACATGCTGGGGTCCCCCCAATCAACTAGGGGGTCTGCATTTGGGAAAAAGACATTGTATTTCTGTCAGTGACTGAAATGTAGAGACAGGAGATGGCTCAGGATTTGAGCCATTCATTGAGGCCAGCACTCCCTACCATGAATTAATACGTGGAGTGAGGTGAGGTACATGTGAAATCTCCTCCTTTGCCCCAACATTGGCTGGATTCCTGTGCAGGTGAACCGTCTGCTAATGGCCAGGACAGGAGAGGCTGTGGAAGGATTGCTCACTCATGTTCCTTCATGACTCAGTGTACAAATTCTAGCCCCTTCCTTCAGGTTTAGTCTATGTGTAAAACTCTGCATGTCAGTTCTAGTTGGGTGCACTGTTACTTTCCTGAATTCAGATAGATTTTTCTGCATGGTAGCCTCACACCCATGTAAAATTGTGATTATATTTTAGATGTTTAAGTTTCAAAGACTATGTAGGTGAGTGACTTTGTTACAGACACTCAGGTGATGCCTTCACTTGAGGCCCATTTCAGTTTAGAAACTATTTAGATTTTTGGTGGAATAGCCCATTTGCTCAGTCTCTTGGAAGACAGGGGATTGTGGGGAATTCTTAGTGTTTCCCATGTCCAGCTGTAGTGTGGACTTCATTACCGTGAAGCTTACACTTGACTTGCAGAGAAGCAGACCTTTGAGATGCACCCGTGTGGGTATCATTTCATTCTTTTAATAGGGAACATTACAGTGAGCACTTGGGTCTTACACAGAAATAGTGAGTCATGAAACGCTATATGAAAAACTACTGAAGTACTTTGTGGTGACATAACAGAACAAAAGAAAAAGAGGGGAAGGGAGGAAAGATTACAAAGAACAAAAAGACAATGAAGGAAAGGAAGGAAGGGAGGAAGGAGCGGTTTGAGAAAGGGAGAAGAGAAACTGGTAGAGAGGCAGTAGGGGAAATAAATATTTTAAAAGTTGTGAGACAAACATCTGCATTCTTACTGGGGTCTGGAGGGATGGCGGAGGAGGAGCAGTCACTGCAGCAAACAGGGAAAAGACTGGGAAGGCTGCTGGGCCCAACAGTCGCAGGTGGGCCGAGTCTCACCAGACAATGGATTGTTGAAGGCCCAGAAAATTGCCTTCTGCTCCAAGTGTTAGTCATCAGCAGGGCCTGGGCAGTCAACTCTGGGTGTGGGGGCTGATTCAGAGGCTCCCCTTGTTTTATCCTTGGGGTTCCAGTGCCATCTTCTGGCGGGATGCACAGAAGTCTTCTCTTTGTTTGGCCTGCAGAGGTCAAGCCATTCCTGCAGACGTGTTTCCTTGTGTTTATATACCGAGTGTTCCTCCAGGCCCAAATTGAAGCCACAGGTGGGTCCCCAGGGCCCTCTTGGCTCTCTTTGTCTGAGCATCTCTGGAGACTCTGGTGCCTCAGGGTCATGGACAGACTGTCCTATGGCATAGCTATGGAGACAGCAGATGGAGTTGTACGAGATAGTGAGTGGCCTGTGGCCTGGGTCAGGTCTTACCAGAGGCCTGTGGTGTACTGTGGGACGTGTCTTCTGAGGTCTTGAGGTGGAGGTTTCCCTGCAGGACCCCTGTGTGGCATGAAGAAAGAGAAGTTTCCCAAGGGACCCCTGGGGCTGAATGAAGGCTACACTCCCAGGGTCACTTAGCCATTTCCCTGACCTCCTCCATGACTGCCAGGTCCTCCTCCTGCTGGAATGTCCCTTCACCAGCCTCTCTGAGAGCCCTCAACATGCCCTTCTCTGTGGGGGGAGCCTTTGCACACGCGGTGTTACAGAGGCGATGTGCTCCCGACTCCCATGGGAAGCGAGTTTGTACAGTCCACATGCCATGGGCAGGCAGCGGGCAAGTTGGGAGCAGGCAGCATGTCCTTTCCTTGATGGTCATCCCTGTAGATTGAGGGATTGAGTAGAATCAATAGAATATCAAACTCTCATGACTAAATGGTGCCGTGAGGAGACCCACTACCACCCACAAGGCTTCTTAGAGGCTCGGGGAAATCGAGGAGTTTGGCAGGTCCTCAGGGAGTGGCAGGCATACATAACTCAGCTTGAAACCAGGGCCTACTTCGTGCCCACAGGGATGCAGTGTGGGGAGGGGTGAGCTGGCCTTCTCACATGTGCCCAGGGGTCTGTCTTGTTTGCCCATTTCTCAGATGCCTAAAGTGTGAGATGAGGCCACCCCACTACTCCCTCTCCCTGACTACTGATGTTCTGGAGCAGGCCCTCTGGTTACTTTTACAGGGTAGGAGGGCAAGACACGGGTCATGTAGAGTGAGGGAATCAATAGGTCGTGGCACCCTTTACCAGAAGAGCACAATGCATTGGCTGTCTGCAGTCAAGTCCCTCCAGGCAGCAACTGCCCTCCCTCCAAGGTCAGCAGCTCCTGGAGGACACTGCCCAACCACCACAGGGAGTTGCATGGATCTGGTGGAGGTTCCCTGTGGGATATTCTCAGGGCTTCCTAGTGCCTACAGGGACTGTGATCTTCCTCTCATCTCCTCTTTGTGGTCAGAGGCTAGGGCAGCACCCCGGGTTTTGTGTGGCTTCCCAAGGTGCCCACAACAAAGTCATGGAAATGAGGGAGAACATGTGTCCATGTTTGCCTGCCCCTTTTCCTGCCCAACACACTCCATTCCCAAGTCCTTCTTGTTGTTTCTGTCAAGTCCACAGAATGGAAGCTTCTTGAGAGCTGGAAGCAAGAGCAGAATGTGTCATGAGCCCCAACTCCCAGGCAGGAGACAACCATTTGGGGACCCCCAGGCCCAGCCTCCCTTCCTGAGTCCCCTCCAGCAGGGTGAGCAGTGCCCTGTGACTCTCAATCCTGCTCCCTTCTTTGCTGTCCAGTGCTGGTTACCAGACTCAGTGGTGAGGGGTCAAGGTGATGCTAGGAAAGGGCTGAGGAGGGCTGCAGAGGGATTTCATGAAACAGTTCAGATGCAATGCCTCAGAGCCTGCAGGGGACAAGGTTCTCCAGGGTGGGCCTCATAAAACAGGGAATAGGGAAGAGCTAAGAAGAGCTGCTTATGGACAGAAGAAAGAGGAAGTGCAGGAGATGGAGGTGATAATGAATTAGAGGCACAGTGTGGCTCCTTTCATGGGAATTAACTTCCAGTGCATAGAGCTCCAATGATGCTGGGGCAGCCATAGGAGAGGACAAAGGGGAGTGAGTGGAGCTGAGGACCTATGGCCTGCTGCTCTGAGGATGATGGGCTCTGACCTCAGTTGGATGGGACCCCAGCTCTGAGTCTTCCCTGACCTTGGTCACTTATTCCCACAGGGTGGAAGTGGGTCTCCAGTTGCCCACCTGCTTTTCCCACCTCCGATTCTCTCCAAGACCAGGAAGGAGGTCTGTTTTCACACCTGGAAGCAATCAGTGTCCCCATGACTGTTTATGCGGGACTTTGCCTTCTTCTGTCCTTGTCCTCTCCCTTCCTGCTCCCAGCCTCCTCCTCCTCTCCTAATGATGCTCCATGTCCTTCCCCCTGCCATGCTTCACCAGTCATACTGTTGTCAAAGAGGGGGCAACCAAGGAAAGAGAGTATAGATCCTGGCTCCCTCAGGATCAAGCCTCTGATCCCTCTGTGTCGGGAGCAGCTGTCATGGGTCTGGGATTGCTGGGGAACTGCAGGGAGGGATGGCCAACCACCTCCCCATAGCCCATGTCTGCCCAGTGACCGAGATGACCATCCTAGGGACGTGTTTCAGGCTGACACAACGTCCTCTGTTTCCAGAAGTGTTACAGAGGTAACACTTCCAGAGAATGGAAATGAGAGCATAGGAAGTTCTCCAATTTCCCTCAGCTGTTGAGTGCAGCCCTGGACAATGAGTAACTTTGTGGTCACTGAAACACAGGGTTCCTGCCAGTACTCCTCTTGAGGCTTGCAGTAAATGGATGGGGCAGGGGTGTTCGTAGAGCCCTTGGCAGGCCTGAGGAACGTTCACAGGATGGGCCTGATGGGGGGAGTAGGGAACATGGCTTGTGTTGTATGCTGGAGAGGTGGGTTTGTGAGAGGAGCAGTGACTCCCTGGCCCTGCTCCCGAGAGGCTCTATACTATGCTTGGACAACACCTGGTGAGAGGTAGGGTGGAGCTGGGACCACAGGTGTGTGAAGCAGGTCCAGCAGCCCCTTCACACAAGCCTGGAGAACCCAGGCCCGTGACAGGGGTTTTCCAAGGCAGCTGCATGGGGGTCTCTCTCTCCTGCAAACACATTCACATGTCAGACTTCTGTGGGATGTGAAGGCTGGCAGAAGCTAAGGGACATGGGAGACTATGTAGTGGAGTCAGGGGAAGTACGCTTTACCTTCTCCAGCTCTGGGAGTCCCCTTGAAGGTACAGCAGCTTGGACAGGATAAAGAAGGTTTGGTACTGGATGTCATGAGGGAGAGAGATTACCCGTCTTCCACCTCCTGGCTCACCCCGGAACTTAGTGTCCTGGTTCTCTCACAGGAGGAGGTTGTTGTGGCTGCCAAGTCATGATGGTTATAGGCCCATTCCAAGAAAGATACAGAATCTCTTGTGCACAATTCCTGAGAGGCCATGAGCAAAGAGACCAAGCTTTGACATGTGGCAGCAGCAAAGGGAGGCAAGTGCAGGTTTTATGGGAAAGTGCCTTAAAATAGCTGCCAAGGAGTAGAGTGGTGATTACAAACCCAGACTACCCTAAAGGCCCGTGGACACAGTTTCTGTTCTTTTCATTCAGAAAGAATAAAATGAACAAATCATGTCTATCGTCAAGGCGTCCCTTTGCTTTCTAATTTTTAACCCACCTTCATTCTCCAGAGTGGCAGGGGAAACCCCATGTTCCCTGGAGTCCTCTCCCACTGCTTCCTTCCTCTGTGCCATTCCCTACCTGAAGGGACTTCATCCTCACTGCTGGAGTTGTAGATGTTCTCTACATACAAATCTGTAGGAACTGAAACAGGAATAATGCTGTTATTAGACAGACTGGCTCACCCATTCGTTCCAGTTCTGTTGAGATGTCTATGGGCCATGCAGCATCTGCCTGATCTCTTTACTATGCTGTCAGATGTTCATGGGGCTGGTGCAGTCAGATCCCTTCAAGGAGACAGAGATCGGAGTCTCATCCCTTCTAATGAGCCCAGGATGCTGCAGCAGTCACCTCAGTGTCAGTTCTACATGCCCATGACCGCTCTCCCCTCAGGGATGAGCAATTGGTCATTTCCTTTTCTTTTATGATTTTAGTATAGTTCATTGAGATAATAACTGTGTAAAATGGATTGTAGACAGACTCTTTCCTGGATAGCACTACACTAGAAGCCAAGCATGAGCGAGACACAAGCCCTGTTCTCCTGCATATTTCTCTAGCATTAGTGGCTGGCCTGACAGGGCCGCTGATATGTAAGAAGTTCCCAGGCTCACGCACACCCACAGGCACTTTTGGAGGCCTTTGGACCCTAAGAGAGTAAGGTGAATCCCCAGTTCCTAGAATAAATGGGGAACAGATTCAATGCAACACTGACCAAAATCACAATGTGATGTTCTCAAAACAGAGAAATTGCTAACATATATATGGGACCACAAAGGAACACAATGAGCCAAAACGTTGAAGAAGCAGGTGTTGGCTCCATATATGCAGACTTTAAAATACATTATATCACTTCCCTGAGCAAGGAGGATGGTGCTGGCATAAAAATAGTCAGGGCACATGGGAGTGAAATAGAAAACCCCCAAATAAATGTGTTCATGATGACATCACAATGCTTGACAAGACTACAGACCAGAATAGGCATCCTCATGCATCCTCTTCTGAAACAACTATGAGAATGAAAAGGTAGCATACGTATTGCAGACACCCATTTTCAATCCTTACTTCACAAAAAGTGTTCGTTTACAAAGAAAGAACAAAAAAGATTGGCATTTCACCAAATGAGAGAATTGAGAAAAAGACTTGAATAGACTGAAATAAGTCAAGCAGAGAGAGTCAATTATCATATGGTTTCACTTATTTGTGGAGCATAACAAATAGTATGGAGGACAAGGGGAGTTAGAGAGGAGAAGGGAGTTGGGGGAAATTGGAAGGGGAGGTGAACCATGAGAGACTATGGACTCTGAAAAACAATCTGAGGGGTGTGAAGCGGTGGGGAGTGGGAGATTGGGGGAACCAGGTGGGTGGATATTAGAGAGGGCATGGATTGCATGGAGCACTGGGTGTGGTGCAAAAACAATGAATACTGTTATGCTAAAAATAAATTTTTAAAAAAGAGACTGTGCTGCAAAGGAAACAAATCACTGGCCAGACATATGAAATGATGCTCAACATAAGGCATCCTGAGGGCAATCTAAATCCAAAGGACCATGAGCTGTGGCATTGTCTGTTAGGGTAGCGAGGGCCCAAACCAGGAATTCAAACCCAAAACCCATTTTGGAAGGATTCAGAAAATTTGAGACTTTGTATGGTATTAGTTAGAATGCAGAATAGTGCAACTACCCTGCAAAAGCATGTTGAGTGTCCTCAGAGAGTTACGAAAGGAACTCCCGTAGATCCAGCACACGCGAGTAAGGAAAATGGGTATATGAAAATCAGATTCTATTAAAATACATGTTTCTCACAAGAGAAACACTTGTTTGCTGCAAAAGAAATGTGAAATCCTAATTTGGCTCTGTTTCCATTCCCAGGCACTGAACCACCTTGACTTGTGTATAGGCCCAAGCCTTCCAGATAAAATAAGCCCCTCTTGCACTGACAGGCAGACAGGGAAGTGGTGATTGTCCTGTCACACTTGTTGAGGTCTGAGCTTCTTTTTCACCACCTTGCAATGCACAAAACACTCTTGGTTTCTGCATGGAGAAGACCCAGGTCCCCACAGTGGTGCTTAGTCCCTGAGGAAGACCTAATTCCTCCTTTGATAGGACACCTTTTGGGTCCACATCAGAGATCCCCAGCTAGGACCAGTGGTGGGTGTGTGATTTCCCACAGGAGAAGGCCGGTTTAATTCTTAGACATGGTTTCTGAAAGGAAATGGTAGATCTCCACGAAGAAACATGGAGTGAATTGGCCCCAGCTTCCTGGCCACTGCTTCTTTGTCAGGGTCCTCCTCAAACAGGCTGTTGCACGAGGCTGCCCCAGAAACCTCCTGCAGAAGGATGGAGTCTGTCCCAGCACTCAGTGCTTCTGATGAGGTTGGGAAGATGCATCGTGGGGCCTCTGATGCAGAGATGGGTGTGTGAGTGAAGTGGTAAGAGGGAGGTACCGTGACCACTCCTCCCCGAGACCTACCATGAGGTGAGAGTGCCATGGACACTGACTCTGTAGCAGGGATTGGAAAAGACAACCTTGTGTCTTTGGGGTACAGTTCTCCCCTTCCTAGTTAGTGATGGAATTTGTTTTCCAGGGGAATTGATGTGTATTTTCAAGGAGTGAACACCTATTTAAATTGTACGTGTTGAAAAGTTTTCACATGCATAGACATTCATGACGTGATGGTGATGGGAAACTTCGCTGAGAAAGTGGATGCCATTAATCACCATGTTGAGGGGAACAAACCCATACGGTTACACACTATTCATGAAACTAACACATACACCAACCCTGAGAATCACAGCACATGGATTCCCCTGGAAACACACTTCCCGCCCAGCACCCAAACCTACAGCACCTAAGGACAGCAAAGTAGCTTCCGGGAACAAGGTCATGAGGCCCCAGGACTTTGTCCAAAACATGACCCTTAATCTCATTGCAGCAGGATCTGCATTCTCCATCTCAAGATGGAGCCTACAAGGAAGCCCCACCTTGCCCATTGTCCAGGTTGTTCCAAACCAGTGAGAGATTCCAGATTACAGCATACCTACCACTCCCCCTTTCTGGCAGGGCCACCTGTGATTTCAGAAAAGAAAAGATTATGAACATCAAATCATGCCTAGTCCTGCGTGCACAGCTCTTTTGTTCTTTTGTTGATGGGAGAAAACCAGACGGGGAAGGGTGATAGAGGCTGGTGAACCCCAAAGTATGAAGAGAGCAAAATGAGTCATGCAGAAAGGTGCCCAGTCTTCCTACAGGTTCCACGTCCTGAGTCCCACTAGACAAAATAGGTGGCAAGGAGGAATAGCTGTTGCCTGTACCAAAGCTCACTGCCCTACAGATTGTAGGCGATCCTGCTGTGGTTGTCCGCCTACCCACCCACACACAATGTCTTTGGGATTAGGTAGCTTTTGGCAACAGATTTTCACTAAACCTTCTCCCCACCATGTGAATTCTATACGCTGATATTTTTGTACCTGATTTTATTAAGAGTCAGAAGAATGTTGTGTCTCACACAAAGAAAGGCCAACACACCACACTGGTGAAAAATGGAGTGTCTTTGTCTGTACTTTCTGTGGAAACTTCACCCGTCAGGCCATCCAGGGAAGCTAGGTGATAATATGCAGAAACATTCAGGACATTGGTGGGGCTTGGCAGAATAGGTCAGAGAGTTTTGCTTGGTATGGGCATGCACGCAAGTGTATGGAGACGTTGGGTTAAACGGGTATGGACTGAGCAAGCTGCTGCTGCATCAAGAAAGGTCAGGGGAAGGAGCAGGAATGGAAAGAGAAACATTGACTCTGAAGTTTAGCTACAGGGGATGAATCAGGGTGACCTCTTCAATCTGAAAAAGGGTAAATACTAATATGCACACTAGGTTTTACTGACAGACAAATTCCTCAAACTGGCGACTGTGTCGTGGACGTTCTCAAGATCACTTCTTCTTCTTTTTATTTTTTTTAAGATTTTATTTATTTATTTGAAAGGCAGGTGGCGGGGGGGGGGGGGCAGACTCCCCCCTGCCCCAGCTGGGAGCCTGATGCTGGGCTCAATTCCAGGACCCTGGGATCATGACCTGAGCCAAAGGCAGAGGCTTTAACCCACTGAGCTACCCAGGAGTCCCTTCAAGACCATTTCTTTGCCAGGATAAACCTACACTGTTCCTACCTATCTCTAATCTCTTCTGGAAGATTTTATTTCATCAGAAGAACACTGTGTTACAAGGTTGCATTCAATCCTAGCACAACTATCCTAGAGGTTTTTTTTTTTGTTTTTTGTTTTGTTGTTGTTGTTTCCTTCGTGAATCATTTATGATAAGGAAAACCAAAGACACAGGATTTCAACATAAGACATCTCTGCATTTCAAAAGAGTCCCCATCCACAAAGTGCTGGTTCTTCCCAGTCTTCCTTTCCTGTGCCATGTGGGTGTGTCCTTTGAGTCAGTGGTACCCAATGTCCCAGGAGCCCACCTGCCCCCCGCAGCAAGCGGTAACTTCATTAGAGAGCAGAGTTCAGGTGAGAGCACGAGACTCTCTAACCTGGCCATGTAGCAGATTATCAGGAAGTTTGATCGGGCACCAAGCTAATGCTGCAGCTTTCCTGGAAGTTGCCATTTTCCAGGAGCCTTCACTCTGTGCATTCAAGATGTGAGCGTTTTTTTCCAAGGCTGATGATTGTGTTGATAGACTAAACTAGCTTCCTGATTCTTTTGTGCTTTGACCATGTCTGAGAAATGTCCCCAACTAGGGCAGATGTTGGTCCCTTCCTTTCTCCCCATCCCTGTCTGAGGAAAGGGAATCCTAAGCAGCCCTCCAGGTGTAGCTGTGGTCAGCAAAGAATGTGGTGTCCTAGCGGGTGTGCACAGTGGGGATGTAGGAGGTTTGGCTTTGAAACTTTGACTTGTGCACTGAATTCCATTATCTGGGAGATGTCTTCTGATGAAACACACACTCAGCACACCCACGTGCTCAGTCCCATCTCATCAACCTACATAGAAACAAGCCCCAACCCACAGATGCACCAAGCACACCACCTAAATGACCTCCTTGTTCACAGGACCTGTAGCACAGGGTCCTAGGTTAATACAGGACACCATTTTTTTTCAGTCTACCCCAGCCTCCATTCCCAGCAGGAACTCAGAATCAGGGAAGGTCTCCAGACCAAAGGAGGAGACAAAGCCCTACCTTGTTCTTCAGCTAGATTTGTCCCCAAGATGTGACTGATCTAAGAATACATACATGGGCCATTTCCAGTTGCCGCCTCCTGCAGGTGAATAAAGGGAAACCCTGTGAGAATCACATCACCCTGTGCACATGTGCACACATCTCTGTGCCCTTGCTGATGCAAGCAAGCTAGATGGGATGCAGTCATTGAGTTTGACCCAAAGAAGGAGAAAAATCATCTCCAGAAAAGGCTCTAGTTTGGAATGTCAGATCTCCCAAGTCCAATCTCTACAGCAACTACAGAGCTAGTTTCCATAGACAAAATTATCTCCTGGAAAACACTCATGACTAGCCATTGCCTAATGAATGGGTGGTGATGTTTTCTCAGTGCCCCTCTAAATACAGTGTCAGTTAATGGTATAAACTCACTGCAGACTCTCAGCACCAAGGAAATTTTCTCTACCCTCTGGCATGTACCTGCTCAGATGTTCATGGAAATAGAAAGCAAACACCGGTTGTCCCTGAGATGCACAAAATGACTTTACCGAGGTGACTGAGTGGCTCTACACTCAAGCTTCTGCCTTCAGCTTAGGACAGGATCCTAGGGTCCTGGGATGGAGGCCCACATTTGGCTCCCTGCTCAAACGGGGAGCCTGCTTCTTCCTCTCCATCTGCTACTCTCCCTGCTTGTACTCTCTCTCCCTCTCTCTCAGATAAATAAAATCTTTAAAAAATGAGTTTACCTGAGTGAGAATTGGAGTTTCTTTCTCTGCTGTCAAACTGGGTAGCTCTTCCATCAGGTCCTTGCAGGGAGCTAGGAGGATCCAGAGCCACTATGAGGACACTAGTGTGGCTGCTCAGGAAGTAGGCAGGGAGTTTGGATGGATGAGGACAGGAGGGGAATGTGTGCATGGTTAGGAGGTATGGACTGCACTGCTGTCCGGCCTTCTCCTTGGTGCACAGAGGAAGGGATGGGGGAGGAGCAGGAAGGAAATGAGAAAATGGGGTTTGTCTTTCTAGCTAAGGTGAGCCCGATCAAAGCAAAATAGTCAAATACATGTGATCCCTAACCTGGCTTCTGTGTGAGGACTGAGTCCCATAACCTCTCCTGACTGAAGTGCCACTTAGCTGTCACACTCTTCTTTGGAAATCCATTCTGGGCCCAGGATCCCCATATGTTGTGACTGTATGCATCATGTCTTTGTAAGATTTTGCACGGGATGATAAGCAACCTTTCTTGTGGGGCTGAATTCAATCCTCAGAAAAAGATCCCAGTAGTTTTCTTCACTTATCATTTGTCTTTAGAAAATCCCATGTACAACACTTGAAAACACTGAAATTGTAGCTTGTGTAAAAAGCCACCAGTCAATGAGTTTGATATATTCCTTCCACTTTTCTTGGGCTGTACCATGTGTGTATACATCGTGTGTGTGTGTGTGTGTGTATTTCCAATGAAGACAGCGGCTGTCCAAACCGCCCCAGGTGTTCTGACCAGTGGGAAATTCCTTACACAGAGGAGTCTTGGAGTGTGTGCTAACATTTTCTAAGCTGGCTTTACAGGAGATTTGCCCCAGGGGTGTTGGTTCCAAACCTTCCCACCAAGCTTGACCTTGGGTTTCTATTTGCCAATGGTGCTGAGTGTGTGCTTAGAGAATTTGAACCTTCCTAAGGCTTATGAAAATCTTACCAAGTACACTAAATTCCCTCTGTGATGCTTTTCTGCCCTTGGTCATGTGTACACCATGAGTCCAGCTATGACATATGTAGCCCTGTTCTGTCCTCCATAGGCCCACAGCCTTTCCAGCATTATGGGCTTGTCCACGAGGATGTGACTTTTCACTGTGCACTTGACTCCAGGACCAGGCTGTAATCTTTAACATGGGCTTCTATCCTTGCCCCGGCTTCTGTGACCTTGGAGGCCACTGTGTCATGTTGGGTCCTGTAGGGGACCTTTTAGGATCTAGGTTTTTGGCTGTGTGCACAGATGCTGGTGCCCCTTTGCTAGCTAGCACCTATGGTACATCACGACCCCCTGGCTGAGGGACTAAGGTGTGTAGGCCAGAGCAACTTTCATATTGAAACCTGGGTTCAAATCTTGGCTCTCCATATAGGAGGTCAAGGGTTTGGATCATTCATCTCCACATCCCACCCATCTCAGGAAAGCAAATGGAGACATCCTCCAGGTACAGCTGTGGTGAGCAGGGGAATGAGTATATAGTGTGCCAGGGTGATGATAGCGTTTTGGAAGGGTGACACTTTGATTGTGATGAAAGTTTGAGAAAGACCTCCTGAGAAAGGCACACATTCGTGTCCACAAGCATAATGCACAGACACACACACACAGATACACACTCAGAGCCTTCATCCCACAAGCACAAAAATCACCCCTTCCATATGTACTAGTTCTTCCAGGACCTGTACAATGTGGTCACCGTGCCTTACTAGACAGTCTCAGTCAGTATCCCACAACCCCCATTCCTTGTTGGAACCCAGAATCAGGTGGCAGGCTTCTTTGTACTCTAGATTTCCTCCCAAAGCCTGATAGTCCTAAATATATATAGCTGTCATTCTTCCCAGTGTCTATCTGTGATTGGGGAAAATGAAATACAGTGAGGATCCCAGCATCCTGTACACTGTTGGGCCACCTCTGTTGTCTGGGAGGGACTTCAGGCAATTAAATGGATGAGGTATCGTGGTTAAGTCCTTGTCCCCGCACCCGTGTTAAAGAGGACACTTTGAATGATGCTGGAGTTTTTCATGGCAGATCTCTCAAGTCCATTCTGATTGACAGAACATCTTTTTCAAGGAGAAACCCTTTCTGCTGAAGAAGCTGTTTGATCACATCAGATTTGTAACTGAGGCTGTCCCGTGTCACCACCCTTTTTGAGTCCACTGTCCGTCAGAGGTTGGACCCAGCTTGTGGATTGCTCCACAAGGGGAGACTGCTTACCCCCTCCCCTGGGAGGTAAAGTACCAGATTTTTATCCTCCATTGGTGGAAGAAATCAAGGAAGGAACATTTCTGTCTCTGAGAAAGAGAGGTGAGCTTACCTCAGGGCGAGTTGGGACGCCTTCCTTTGTCCTGTCCCTAGGAAGGTCATTGGGCTGGATCTCCACTGGGTCTAGGAGAACACAGAGGAGCTGTCAGGACATTGGCTGTGCTAGTCAGGAATGACTTGGGGAGTACTGCTTGATGTGGATGCAGGGCCAGAGTGAATTGATGTGAAAAGTGACCAAGCAAGGCCTGACCTGCTGCTGGGCCAGCATCCTTGGTGTACATAGAAACACAGAGGAGGGGAGCAGGATGGAAAAGGGAAATGGGGCCTTGGCTTTCAAATAGAGAGAATGTCATCAGTGGGAACTCATCAGCATCAATCTGGGAAAAACACTCAAGGCACACTGGGTTTCAGCACACACACCCCTAAGCCCTCCTGCCCACTGTGAAGCCAAGCCAGCTTGCCACTTCTTCACCTGGTCATGAGACATGTTCAGCTGTTTTCCCTCCACATCTGCTGTGACCCTATCTCTCTTCTATTGCCTTGGAGTATTAGGTTTTTATGTGATGGAATCTATGTAGTATTTATGCTTTTATTAATTAATACATATATTCTCAGTGACACTCTATACATCCCTAATGCTTTGTAGACAACATTACCGTCTACATTGAAAACATTTCCATCCCATCCCATGTAACCTCTGTACCTATAAAGACGTAACCACCCCTCTCCCCTTCCTCTGTCCATCGTACTTCCTGGTTCTGTGAATTTCCCTGCTCTAGTTTCCTCAAAGAGTGGGATCTTGTAATGTACATCTTTCTGTGTGTGCCTTCTTTCAAAAAGAGTATAAGTTTTTCAAGATGCACCCATTTTACAGAATATTGACAATTTTTGTTTCTTCTTATGGCTGAATAGCATTCCATTATGTGTACGTAACACATTTAATGTGGTCTTTCCTCACGTGATGGGTTTTTGGAATGTGTCTGTCTACGGCTATTGAGAATAGCCATCATATGGATACTGCCATCATAACATTGTTGCACAAATTTCTGTCCATTACTGAAATGTGAATACTTGACATTATGCATTTGTATAACTTGTAGAATGGTAAAGAAAAAGAATTTACTTAATGTAAAGTGTGGGATTTTCATAAATTTTTGAGATTGTTTTGTTAATTGTAAGGTGTGTAGTACACACTTGTAAGATGTGGTTAATGGATGAACGTGGAGGGATGGGTTATGGAGTCCTCCTCTAATTATCTGTTCCAATATTATTTTAATTGAAACTGCTCAAAACAGTGTCTCCCTCTTACTAAAAATCTAGAACCATTTTGATGGGGAGATCTATATTGACCTATGTTCCAAAAATAGCTAAGAACCATATATTTAGCCCATAGACCGTTCTTTTCCTGTGACACATGGATCTAGTTTCAGAGAGAAATTCATTTTGCCTGCTGTACTTAATGGTGATGGACTCAGTAAATTTAAATATAAACATATAAAATAATAGAAATATCTGTTTTAGTGTTTTTTGTTGTTGTTCTATCAATGTTAGCAAATGCAAGAATTTTCTTAAATCAACATAATGAGTAAATTTCCACAGTACCTGATTCTGTGTCTCTGATTGGGTACGCCTGGGTCTGGAGACAGAAATGGACTCTTTCCTGTCTCATCGTGGAAGGGGCAGATGTGGTTTTGGGAGGCTCCACAACTTCTGTCTGCTCCTCTTCACAAAGCCCTGGATGGCTCAGTCATTAAGCATCTGCCTGTAGCTCAGGTCATAATCCCAGGGCCCTAGGATCCAGCCCCACATTGGGCCCCCTGCTCTGCAGGAAGCCTGCTTCTCCCTGCCTCACTCCCACTCTCTGTATCTCTGTGTTCCCTCTCTCACTGTATCTCTGTCAAATAAATGAAATCTTAAAAAAAAAATAATAAAGTCATGGGAGATGCATAGAAATAGAGAACAGTGTTGGAATCCTGTAGTAAGAAGACCATAGGGGGATTTGATATTCTTTTCTTCTAGTCCACTCTTCTCCTCCCCCTACTCATCAGCTGCCCAGCAGGCATTTCTTCCTCCAGGTCAGACTTAGGAAGATGTTGCTGTGTGCTGTGCTCTGAATTCCGCCCCCTGCCCCACTCCCAACTCACATAGGTTTTGTGGACAACTGCTTATATTTAGCAGAGACATTACAGAAACTCTACAAAGTGCAGTGCGCATGCCTGATGGCCTGGATTCTCATCCCATTTAGCAGCCACACCTACCCAAGAAAGTTCTCGAGAGCCCTCTGTGCCCTGTTTCCCTGCCCTGTGGCCTAGACATTAGTGTGTCCCAAGTGATTGACTACAAGGAGCGCCCTGGACATAGGAAAGGACGGATGCTTCCCAGTTTCTCTGTAGGTGTTGAGGAATGGAATGCCTATGGTATCAGCTAGACGGCTGGCTGTGGGTGAATCCAGACATGAGACTTGGGATGGCTCCACTGCACAGGAGGATGGAAGGTGCCTCTTTATCATTCACATGGGAATGATGCTTTACAGCCAACAGAGAATCTGTGTTCCTTTCTCCTGTCCTCCCCACAGCAGCAATGATGGGAGTCAAAATGGGTTGGAAGCCACATTTGACAGTGGGGGGGCACTGAAACATGGGGAGCAGAAGGGACTGTCCAGAGTTGCCATGCTGATGAGTGATGGATCTGGGACAGGAATGTCATTGTTTCCCTGTGGATGGAGATCCCTGAGCCCCTGACACCAGCCCAGGGCCCCTGAGAGAATGTCCTGAAGCCCTGAATGAAGAGCTGCCCTCACGATCTCCAATTCCCCTGTACCAGTGTTTCTGTAGGGGAGAGCGAGTGCCCTGAAGGAGGTGTCTGTGCCACAAGACTAGACTCAGTCGTCCCTCACCTCTGTGTTTGGGGCCCTGACATAACATATGAGGCAGTTTCTTCCAAATGGAACCCTAGTGAAGGACCAGGAAAGTGTAGCTTTGGGCACCTTCCCCCACCTCTTTGCAAGGTCAGCACTGTCATCCAGGGCCTTCCCAAAGGCTGGTTGAACCTCACTGCTACTGGTGTTCTGCTTGGCTCCCAAGCTGATTCACACTCCAGGCCATTCCACTCCCAACTCTCACAGTATGACCCTGCCAAGAATTCGCTTGCCTTCAGCTGGCCAATCCTGAGGAGCAGTTCATGGTAAGAATTAACATGGAAGTGGCCATCTGGGCTGGGGATGGCTGGTTTCAGGAAGGAAATCAATGTTGCTGAATGTCCTACTGTTTTTTTTTTTTTTAAGATTTTATTTATTTGACAGAGACCACAAGTAGGCAGATAGTCAGGCAGACAAGAGGTAGAAGCAGGCTCTGTGCTGAGCAGAGAGCCTGATGTGGGGCTCCATCCCAGGACCCTGAGATCATGACCTGAGCCGAAGGCAGAGGCTTAACACTCTGAGCCACTCAGGTACCCCTGAATGTCTTAATCTTGATCTATGGGCTGATCTGAGGAACCTAGGTAGAAGTGATGGCTACCCTGGCTGGAGTGAGTTTCTCCCTACTCTTCCATTCCTTTCAAACATCCTCTCAGGTCTTTTGATCCCCTCTGGAGACTGTAGGGTTAGGGGACAGTCTCCTCTCTCCCTCCATAGGCCTGGCCTTGAGAACCCACCCCAGCAGTATCTTTGAGACCAACAGTCGACAGTACAGCTGCCAACTGTTCATTCCACCCACCCAGTGGCCAAGCCTATTCCCATCCACATTTGGGCATCATGCAGACGGCCAGTGAAACCCTCCACATCAACCCATGAAAACACCCCAGGGTCTTCCAGTGTGTCTCCTTCTAAAAATGGCTGCATTCTGACTGCTGACAGTCCCTTTCTGATTTTGTCATTTCCCACTGAGAAGAGTTGACTGGTTACTCCTTTCACTCAAATGTGGTGCTCGTGTCACACCAAGATTCTCCTGATCCAGTGAGAGAAGTGTGTTGTCTTACCATGTTTGTTGACTGTAGGACTATATAAAAAATTGGCCCTTGGAAGTAATACAGTTTTCTTGGGGCTCCTGGGTGGCTCAGTGGATTAAAGCCTCTGCCTTCAGCTCAGGTCATGATCTCAGGGTCCTGGGATCGAGCCCCACATTGTGCTCTCTGCTCAGCGTCGAGCCTGCTTCCCCCCTCTCAGTCTGCCTGCTTCTCTGCCTACTTGTGATCTCTCTCTCTGTCAAATAAATAAATAAAATCTTTTTAAAAAATATAGTTTTCTTAATTTAGAAAATATTTAAGGCAGCCATCTTCATTGAAAAATCAAATTAACTAGTATCAACAAATTGGAAGGAGTACATGAACAGGGAAAGAAAAAAAAAAAAACACAGAGAATCGAATTTCCCTAAGAGTAAGGCAGCCAGCTTGTGAGAATAGAATTCAGAATATTAACATGAACATACCCGTAGAACAGCAGTTCACATTTCCCGTCTTGGGGACCTTCACACCTGTTACCAAACTGCAAAGCCTTGGCTTACAGATACCCAAGGAAGGGTATGTGTCATCAAGTCACCGTGGTGATGGGTCATGCTCTTAGAGCTTGTAGCGTTAAGGCAGCTCTGCAAACTGTGGGTTGTTGGAGGGAAGTGGGTCGGGGATGGATAGACGATGGTGGGCATTGAAGAGGGCACTTGTTGTGATCAGCACTGAGTGGTGTATGTAAGTGATGAATCACTGAATTCTACCAGAAACTAATACTGCACTCCATGTTAACGAACTAAAATTAAAAAAAGGTAAGTACATAGGAGATTTAAATTTTCATTTTATGTTTACATTTTATATAAAACTTTTATTATTAATACCATGTTTCAAAAATTCTCTCCTGGGATGCCTGGTTGGCTCTGTTGGTTAAGCAGCTGCCTGTAGATCAGGACCAGGGTCCTGGGATTGAGCTCTGCATCAGGTTCCCTGCTCAGTGGAGAGCCTGCTTCTCCTCTCCCTCTGCCTGCCACTCTGCCTACTTGTGCTCTCTATCCCTCTTATCAAGTAATTAAATAAAATATTTAAGAAAATAAGAAAAATAAAAAATTTTAGGACTTAAAATAGGATTGGGAAAAAATGAGTAACAGCATAAATTTAAGCATTACAAATCAATATTTTTGCTTCCTTAGGTAATGCAGTCATAGTGTTTTATCCAGTGGTTTTCTGGCATAGTTTTAGAAAAGTTTATTAGTTGTGTTATAAAAATGTATAGTTTTAAGAACTATATTTTTATTTAAATCAAGTAATCTCTCAGTTTGGCCAGTGTTGGATAACAACTAATTTGAGTTTATGACTTTGCCAGGATTTTTTGTTTTGTTTTTCTTACTGTTTTTGTTTTTTTATAGGTGGTAGAGTGAATACAAGTACACTTCTAGGTTATTAGGAGTACCTTCTAGGTTATTATGGATGACTTGGATGGATTTCTGGTATTCTGTCAAAATACAAATTTTACTTATGACACCCAGAGCTAGTTCTTTTGCACCAAATTTTCCAAAAAGATTTAACTGTAAACAAATCAATTTCAGGAATCTGAATTTAACGTGATGTGCACTTTGGCATTTTAATGTTTCCTCTGATGTTTGCCATAACCTGATGATGTATAAATAGCCCAACATGGCCTTTGCATTGGTACATCATGGTGTCAGTCAAGAAGTAGGTGCTGGAAAACAACTGACACTTCTATTTGGGGAATTAGGGACAGTCATCTGGGAGACTTAGAGTGGAGAGAAATCAGGTATGGTCCTGATTTTGAGCAGGGAGTATAGGTTTATGAAGGAACAACACAGGCACTTATTCTGAAGAATGATAATGAGTAATGGCAGCTAACAGGTGTTACATTGTCTCTTTTTCAGTCCATAGTAGAAGGGTGTGTACTAGGCAGTGGTGGATTTAGTACTGAGCAGTTCCATGTGCCAGAAGTCAAAAGTTCATGGTGCTCGGAAAACTGAAACAGGAGATGTGCCTATGGTTTCCTTCTGTTTTGTCCTTTGCAGTCTAGTTTTAGAGTGACTCTCTTCCCAAAGTTTACTTTTTTAGCAAAGCTTACTTTTTTTTTTTTTTAAAGATTTACTTGTTTATGTATTTGACAGAGGGAGAGAGAGATTACAAGTAGAGAGGCAGGCAGAGAGAGATGGGGAAGCAGGCACCCCACTGGGCAGAGAACCCAATGAGGGACTCAGTCCAAGGACCCTGAGATCATGATCTAAGCCAAAGGCAGTGGCTTAACTGACAGACCCACCCAGCAATACCTTAAAGTTTTTTTAAAGGGGAGCCTGGGTGCTCAGTGGGTGAAGCGTTTGCCTTCAGCTCAGGTTGTGATCTCAGCGTTCTGGGATCAAGCCCAGCATCAGACTCTCTGCTCAGCGGGGAGCCTGCTTCCCCCTCTCTCTTTGCCTGCCTCTCTGCCTACTTGTGATCTCTCTCTCTCTGTCAAATAAATAAATATCCTTTTTTTTAAAGCTTAATTTTTATGAACCTTTTTTTCACAATTCTAGTCTATCTCTTTTCTGACATATTTCTAACAGGAAAACATCAATGATTCAGTTATATTTTCCTACCATCACATTTCATTGTCTGGGTGGTTGACAAACTGCTTCAGGTCCCTCATGCCCCTGGAAGGTGGCAGTTTCCTAGTTTTTGGATAATCCATGTTAGATGAGACTTAGGACCGTATCTCAGTAAGAAGAAGATTTGAGGACACCATGTCTAGGTGTTACTTAGGGTCTGATGGCTATCTTCTATTCTTGGAGCAACAATTACTTTGGCATTTTCAGTAGTACTCCCAAGGAGAAATCCAAAGTATGCACAATTGGAAAATTACAAAATTAAAAGACTCGAGATTAAAAACAGTCCATTAACCTCCTGAAATGCTGGGGTCTTTCCTCATCTATTCTCAGAGAAATTCTAGAGCAAAGGCAAGCCCCCATGATGTTCTGTTCTGGCACCTCTGCTCTTCCCTCTGGAAGAGAGCCTGCTGCCACCTTGACTCTGAGCACAGAAGGGATGGGTCTACTGTCACACTTGGTGGCTATTAGTCTGGAGCTAGGGAAGGAGGAGGAGGCCACTGCAAAGAACATCTAGGATGCCCCTGGCCTGCCCCATGGCCCCTTGGTGTGGTTCCAAGGCAAGGAAGTTGTCCCAGGCCACCTGGCCTGTAGGTCAGAAGAAATGCCGGTGTTATGCAGTCATCCTGGTGGCCTACAACATCATCAACCAAAGACTGGCCAGGGTGCACATGGAGGTGTTCATCAGTGAGACTAGAATACTCCATGTGCCCTGGCCCTCTGGGAGACCTGGCCTGGGTGTCTCAGGCCCAGCAGCATGCCCGCATCGAGGAGTCCAGTTCTGGTGTGCCACTGGAGGGTTCCAGGTCACTGCTGGGAAAGACCAGATCTGCCAATGTGCTGGACAGACCCAGTGGATGGAGAGAGCCATCCAGTATTGCATTTCACACCCAGAAGGCATCGTCCTGCATCCCAGGGCCTGCTCTTAGAGAGAGGCTGCTGGTTCCTCAGGAATCCAGGCATGTGGGGACCTTGGCCTCTACTGCAAAGATTTTGCTCAATTACTCTCCGTCATGGGTCCCAGCAGTGGCCTGGCACCCATGTCATCCTGACTTCCTGGTCATAGCCCCTTCTCAGGTCACAGAAAGCCATGTGGATCATTGTTTTACCCCTTTTGTGTAAGACACAGCCCCTGAGTTTTAAGGGCTGTCCCTTCATGGAGGTTCCCAGAGAGGTGTCATGTCACATCGATAGTAGATTGGGGTTCTGTTTGACAGAGGGCCCAGTCCCTTCTCCCCCTACTCTGCCGGGCTCCTGCTCAGGTCAGCTGGAGCAGTTGGAGGGCCATGCCTCTGGCCAGCAATCATGGGAATTGCCCCTGAGGACTGAGTCCTAGGCTGGCAGGAGAAGTCAGCGTGGTCGCTGGGCCAGCCTTCAGACATGGGTCAGGTGACCTTTGAAAATCTGGTGAGGTTACTGTTCTAAACATAACAATAGCACCTGGGGACTAATTTAGCGGGTTTTTCTGGAACCATCAAACAAGCTTTGTAGGATGTGAGGATGAGTGAATTGCAGTGTCTAGAGTGTAGGCTGTGTTGGAGTCCCTGTGCATTGTTGCCAGGGGTTATTCAGGCTGATAGGCGGGGGCAGATGTGCCTTGCCTCAGAGGAGGCCCCTGAAGTTGAGCAGGAAGGCAGGGGATCCAGTCATATCTGGCACCTGGGCCCACATTGGTCATCACGGTGGTTGGGTTGAGGGGAACACAGGGCTGGCCAGCTAGAGTCCGTGGCACCTGAGCTGCCTATTGGCAACCTGCACCCAGGGCCCGGGGCCCTGGAGGCAGAGCCTCAAGTCTCAGGGCCCAGGGCAGATGCTCATAGGAAAGGACTGGAGCCAGGGAGAGAGGCAGGCAGACCCAGGCATGTCAGCCAGCCAGATCACGGGGACTTGAAGCCCAGCTCCATGCTCTGTGCCACACTGGAAGGCTGGCGTGTCTCAGGGGAAAATGCACACAGCGTGAAGTCTGCCATCCCCACCACCCTGACGCAGAAGGTGTGGCATGGAGTGCACTCATGCTCTGGGGCAGCTGTCAGCCCTGCATGGGCAGAGCCCCCTACCCCACAGAGAAGCCCCCTGCCATCCAGCTGTCCCTCCCTGCCCGGCCCCACTTCCCTGGCCCAACAGCCTGGAGGTCACTGTTGGTCTCTATGAATCTGCCTGTGCTGAAAGTGTCACAGTATCTGTACTCTCCAGTTGGCTTCTTACCCTGCAAACATTTTCAAGTTTCCTAGCACAGATCAGCATCTCATTCCTTATCATGGCTGGTAATATTCTGCTATGTGCACACACACATTTTGTCTCTCCCCATCTGTTGATGGACCCTTGGTTTAGCCTCACGATTCGGTTTCTGTGAGGGGAGCTGCTGGGAACGGTGATGCACTGGTATTTTCCAGAAGTGGCTGAGAAGTCCTGGGTGGGCAGGGGAGCCACAGAGGCTACAATGGGGGGCTGAGCCCTGAGGTGGGGTGTGGGCTCCTCCTGCACACTCTCTGGGAGGGGTCCTGCTTTGGCCCATCTCCTCTACTACCCACTACCCATGCTATCTCCACAAAACTTGGGTATCAGCCTCCTGGACCCCATGGCCCCCCAGAAGGGAAAAGAGGAGCCGTACATATCAAGCCCAGTGTCCAGGGCCATCTGACACCCCGCACATACTCTAGGAGCCAGCTCTGTTGCTGAGGGCACTGGCAGGAGATGCTAAAAAGGACTTCTTCTTCTTCTTTTTTTTTTTTTTTTTAAAGATTTTATTTATTTGACAGGCAGAGATTACAAGTAGGCAGAGAGGCAGGCAAAGAGAGAGAGAGGAGGAAGCAGGCTCCCCACTGAGCAGAGAGCCCAGCGTGGGGCTTGATCCCAAGACCCTGGGATCATGACCTGAGCCGCAGGCAGAGGCTTTAACCCATTGAGCCACCCAGGTGCCCCAGGACTTCTAAACTCTCCTAAGAGTTCTGTACTCAGCATGTAGAGCACTGCCCAGCCTCTTAGCCCTGATCTCTACCCCTCATGCCCAGGACCCAACTCCAGGTTCTTTAACTCCAGCTGTCTCTGGCCCCTTCCCAGGTACAGGTCCAAGTTTTTCCCTCTGTGCCCAGATCCACAGGCATTGTGTGGACACCTCTGCCTTTGTTATCAGATGGTATTGTCCTGTCTACCTAGTAATGGGACCATGAACACTTATCTCAAAATTTGCCTCATCCTGAGCTTAGGACCAAAGGGGACCTGAGTGCCTTTGCTGTCCTATAGATAGAGGTCCCACCAAACTCCCATGAGCATGAGGCAGGAGAATAGCTATGAGACTCCTGAGCACTGGGAAACGCCCAGGTAGGGTGAGATGATGTGGGTGGATTTCATGTCTCAGAGCATGTGGGAATAATTTGGGGAACAGGCTAATCAGGGATGTCGCATACTGAATCAAGGTGACAAGTGGCAGTGATATCTGTCCTGTGACTGCTGTGACCCCAGTACTCCTGTACACACATGCACACACATGCAATACACATGTTTCTTTATTGAGTCTCTTTTCCACACCTCGTACAGCACCTGAGCAGGGGAAGAGAAGGCAGCTAGCCAGGGAGGCAGGCAGGCAGACAGGATGCTGATCTGTGGGTGGGGTGGCCGGGCAGTAAGGCAGGGACCAGAGAGGCCTGTTAAGTGTTAAGGCCCGGCTCTCTGCAAGTGGATTCATGGAAGCATGACACAGGAAGAACCCCATGTGCATGTTCCTGCAGCTCTGTACTCCCCTCCCCGCACAACCTCAGATGGGTACAGGGAATGAGATAGGGAAGGAAGTTTTATGTTACTCTTTCTACCATAATTTGGGTTACAGCCTTCCAATGGGACAAGTCAAGGACAAGGAACATGGAGGCAGCGTGGCCTGGCAGACACCAGGAGAGGGTGTGCCGTGCACCTGGGGGAGAAAGGGCAGGATCTGCCTGCCCTAGTGGGATGCACTGTCAAGGCAGCGAACTATCACCCCAGGGAAAGGAAGGACTGGACTGGTTCTCCCTCCAAAGAGGGAGTTGGAATTTCTCCTACACCTGGTGAGAAGTGCCCATGGGAGGTCAGGTCAGCAGCCTGACCTTTGCTCTTTGACACAACAATTTTTTCTGTAAAGGGAAAATGGACAGTCATGGTGAGCTGTTGTCATCAGTTGTTTTAGGGGCCATGTGGGTCATGTTGGGCCTGAGCGTTGCTTCAGGAGACCACAAAGCACCTTGGAATGATTGCTTGGCTCTTTTTTTAGAGAACAAAGAACTTTAAGAGAGAATGAGAGAGAGAGAGAGAAACTTACTGTGAGCCGTGGGCTCTACCTTTGTTGTAAGAGGTTATTATTAATTGTTGTTGTTTGGAAGGAGAGAGAAATGGCACTGCTTCTTGCTGTTTTAGCTCCCTCTAGGGACACATAGAGCTGGGTTCCAGACTTTGGGGACAAGACAACGGAAAAGAGAAGGCTTTGGATCTCTGCTGACCTGAGCCTGGTGTGCAGACAGGAGTCCAGGGCACTCGGCCCATGGCCTCCCCCAGTGTCAGGCACCACAGTCTCCAGGTAATTACCGATGGACACAGGGTCGTGACAGGATGAAAGCCACAGGCAACGTCGTGGCAGGTCCAGTCTGTCTTTTGGTGGGCCTCGCAGTGTGTAGGTGGAGAAGTGGGCTTACCAGCAGGTAAACGCCAATGGCAGAGTGGGTTTCTGCCTGGATGAGACAGTCTGCTGTGGGCCAGATGTGATTGTTGTCTCTGGCTCTCAGGTGAGGTGCAGATGCTCAGAGGCTATCACCCAGTCTTGAGGTGGTCAGGGGCTCCTGGGGCTCCTTCTCAAATTGAGTCATTTGCTAGGAGTACCCTAAGGCAGGGGGGTGCATCAAGTGAAATTATGAAGAGGTGGTTGATAAAATACATCTCCCTCCATAGCCTCTTTCCTCCCTCAGGGGACCCCCTGTAACACCCTACATGGCTTCCTGAAGGGTGGAATTTTCCTAGGACAAAGATGTTTGTTTCCATCCCTGAGGATCAGGACCTCCGATCAGAGCTGACACAAATATCGGTGCTGAACTGGAGGTTCTGAGGTTTGCTTTGCCCAGGCCAACACCCTGGGAAGAGGAGCCCCATGTGACATGTGACCTATTGCAGACTGGCCACCTGAGGGTCGGCAGAGATTGGAGATGAGCCTCGCCTGCCTTGTCTTTTGTCCAATGTGTCCATCATCTGTCCACCCCCGAAAGACTTGTCATGAGACACCTCACAGGGGCCAGAACTCCTGCCATGAGAACTGTATTCAGTATGTCCCTGCTCCCTGTTCTTCTTCCCTGAAGGGGCCACAAATCCTGCAGGTTGGCAGCAGCCTGACGCTGTGGGATTCGTAAAGTTGAGGAAGGTCACCGAGATTCATTTTTGTACCCAGTCTTCTTGGATTTGCTGTCAAAGGGTGACGGGAATATCAAGGAAGAAATAAACATACCCCCGGGACAATTGTTGGCTTTGCGAATTCACAGAGAGGATGTAAGAACCCAGGTTCTATGTCATGCAGTAGTCTGGATGCAACGGTTCTCATGAGAGGTCACCCCTACACAGATGACAGTGTCAGCAGTGCCTATGGAGTTCAGCACAAGGACAGCCCTAAGATGTGACCTCTGCCTTGGTCTTCTGGAAAGGTGGGTTTTGGGGTTGCTCGGGGCCTGACAGCACACATCATAGACCTGCTGGCTCTTGCCCAAATTAATGGAGGCTTCCATCGTGACGGGTAGGGCCCAAAGCCCAGTGCCCTCAACCCTGCCAAAAGAGGATCTGACCAGTAAGTCCTTAGCCCTGAATATTGGGATAGTGTAACATTCACAATGTCTGATGTCAGTGGTAAAGAGGTCCTAAGACTGAGAATCGTGCACTGACTCTTCAAATATATATGTAGGCATACAGAGAGAGAGAATTCATATGCGATACAGCTCACAAGTTAAAGTTTACAATTCGATGGATTTTAGTATATTCACTAGATGCCGTTTTTAGTATATTTATTTTATTTTATATATTTTATATTTCTTTTACAGAACATACTTTAGTAAGGTTAGTATATCCATCTCAAATCACGTTTTAGAACAGTTTCATCACCACCCCCAACAGAGACCCTGTACCTCAAGATTCACCTCCTAGGTCACCTGCACCTCCTGCCCCAGCAAACACTAATTTACTTCTCTCTGTAGACTGCCTTCTGGGCACTTGAGACAGAGCGCCTCATCTCTGTCTTGCCTCTTTTGTGACTGCCTCTTTCTTTTCATGTACTAGGTTCATCCACACTGTACCATGTTTCAGTAATTCAATCCATGTTACTGTTAAAAATGGTTCCACTGCTTGGGTAGAGCAGTGACTACAGTTTCCTCTGTAGATGCACACTTGCTTGCTTCCACTTGGGAGGGATGACCAGTAATGTTGTCATGTCCACTTATGTGCAGAGTTTCTGTGTTTTCTTTGGGGGAGATACCAAGGAGCAGAATGTCCATCCAGGCTAGATGATAACTCTGTGTCTAGCATTTGGAGGAACTGCCAAAGGGCTTTCCAGAGTAGTTGACCCATCCCACATTTCTACCAGTGCTGCACCAAGTTTCTGATTTCTCCCTGTCTTTGCCAACATTCTGTGTCCTCTGTATGGGTGACCACAGCCATCTTGGAGGGTGGGGCATGTTTGCTCATGTAGGTTTTGATTCCCTCTTCCCCGGTGGTTATGGTTTAGGCATCTTTTTGTGTGTTTGTTTGTTTTTTTTTTTTTTTGCCATTTTCATATCTTCTTCAGAGAAATATCTCCTCAGATCCTCTGCCCACATTTTTCAATTTAGGTTACTTTTTAAAAACCAATTATATAAGTGGTATTATGTTCCTTTTCAGATATAAATCTGCAAATGTTTTTCTCCCAGTCTGTGGGTTGTCTTGTCTGTTTCTTGAGATTTTCATCTAAAGCTCCAATGTTTTGAATTTTAATTAAATAAGATTTACCTCTTTTTTTCTTGTTTGTGCTTTTGGTGTCATATCTATGGAACCCTTGAATAATTCCAGATCATGAGGATTTGCTCCTGTGTTTCCTTGCAGCTGTGGTTTTAGTTCTCACACTTAGCTTTGTAATACCTTTGTATCATTTCCTGTGGATCATGTGAGGAGGGAAGATCCACTTTGTTCCTTTCCATGTGATTATTTACTTGTTCCTGTATTATTTCCTGAAAAGATGATTGTTTCTGAATGAATTGTCTTGGCTGGCTGCCTTTTCTAAATCAATCAACCTTAAGGGTTGATTTGCGAGCTCTCAGATCCATTCTGCCACTTCCTGACTGTGCATGGCAGAAGAACGAGGCACAAACAAGTCAGCTGCAAGAGAAAGGGAGCAGGGGACAATAGTAGAAAAGACTGTTGCCCCCAACAACTCCTCAGTTCCATTTTTATTTGCTATAGACAGTAATCAACAAAGGAGCCGAAGAAGGCTAAACATTAATCATATGTCTTGTAGATAAACAAGAGGGAAGGCGAAATATATCTGGTCAAGCAGTATAAAGTTTATAGTTGAGCAAGCACATTCAAAGGGTTCATCTAATTAGGCACAGGTGCTCTCGGCAGGAAGGGAAGATAATGGAAAAATGAAGCAGGCGGCATTTGGCCCTGACCTAGCCGGGCATTCACAGCTAGCTGCTCAGCTTTAAGGACATATATCGTCCTCTCCCGCAGACGTCTGTTGCCTGTATATGTTTTCCTTAAGGCTATATCTAAGCATGCTTGGTAACTAGTGTAATTTTTCATGGGCTATATTTTAGGTAATACATTGTTCTGAGGGACAGTTACACATTCCCTTGATCCAAATGTCAATCCTCATGCCAGGATAAATTATCTTGATTACTTTAGCATTGTTTTAAGCTTTTAAGGGAGAAGGTGTTAGTACTCATTTGTATTCTTTCTCAAGAGTGTTTTGCTCTTCTGGGTCCCTTGCATGTTGAAGTGCATTCGAGGATAAATATGTAAATTTCTGGCAGTGGGGAAGTAGCTGGGATTTTGATAGAGATTTCCTGAATATGTAGACAATTTGGGAAGCCTTGCATCATAATAGTATGTGTCTTCTAATCCATGATTATGGGTAGTCTTTCCATTTCTTTAGGTCTTTTGAACTACTTTTCCCAATAATGTTTCATAACTTAATGCGTATGAGTTTTGAACTTCCTTTATTGTGTACCCCTCATTATTTGACTCTTCTGATGCTATTATAAAAGAAACTCTTTTCTCAATTTTATTTGAGGATTGTTCATTGCTATTGTAGAGAAATTCAAGTGATTTCTTTGTGTGGATCTCTCATCCGAAACTTGCTTAACCTCATCAGTTGTCCGAATAGTTTTCTCTTTTTTTTTAAGTGTATTTTAGATACTTTCTATATATAAATCATATTTCTACAAATAGAGATGGTTTTACTTCTTTCATTCAAACTGGATTTTTTAAAATATATTTTTATTTCCTAAGTACCCTGTCTGAAGCTTCCAGTACAACATTGGGAGAAAAGTGGGTTAAGCCTCTGTCTTCACTCAGGTCATGATCTCAGGGTCCTGGGATGGAGCCCCACATCAGGCTCTCTGCTCAGCAGGGAGCCTGCTTCCCTCTCTTTCTCTATGCCTGTCTCTCTGCCTATCTGTGATCTCTGTCTGTCAAATAAATAAATAAAATATATATTTTTTTAAGTGGGGAAAGCAGGCATAATGGTCTTTTTACTGATCCTACCTAAGGGAAATCCTTCAATTATTCATCATTGACTGTCCTAAATATGGGCTTTTCAGAGATGATGTATCAGGTTATGGAAGTTCCCTTCTATTTCTCATTTGTTCAGTGTTTATATTATGAAAGAGTATTGGATTTTGTCAGATGTGTTTCCTGTGTCCATTGAGATGATCATATGGGCTATGTTCTTCATTCTCTTAATGTTTTTAATTAATGATTTGTTTTCACATATTAAACCAACCTCACTTTACATCCTAGATTGTCATAATGTATCTTTTTCCTTTGTTGCTTCATTGACTAAGATTTTGTTAAGGATTTTTAATCAATATCCATAAGGGATATTGATGTGTAGTGTTGGAGTATTTTTGTTTTCATGATCTCTCTGTCTGGTTTCAGTATTAGGGTAATTCTGGCCTCACAAGAATTAGTTAGTAAATGTTCTTCCTCCTCTTATTTTTGGGAAGAGTTTGTGAGGTATTAGTGCTTCTTCTTCTTCTTTCAGTGTTTGACAGAATTGACCAGCAAAACCATCCAGATGTGAATTTTTCTTCATGGGAAGTTTTATTGCTAATTCAGTCTGCTCACTTACTATATACATCTATTCAGATTTTCCACTTTTCCTGAGATGGTTTTGGCGATTTATGGTCTTCTAGTTTGTTTCTCTCTTCTGTTATCTTGCCTATTGCTATAACTGTTAACATAATTTCCTTATAATCTTTTTTTTTTTTAATTTATGAAGTCACTAGGCACACCTTCTTGTTTAATCTTGATTTTAGTAATTTGACTCTGTTTTTTTCCCCCCTTAGGCAGTCTATGTGAGGTTTATCAATTTTGTTGATCTTTTCAAGAATGCATATTGTTCTATTGATATATATTTTAAATTTTTTCAATTTATTTATTTTCAGAAAAACAGTATTCATTATTTTTTCACCACACCCTGTGCTCCATGCAATCCGTGCCCTCTATAATACCCACCACCTGGTACCCCAACCTCCCACACCCCTGCCACTTCAAACCCCTCAGATTGTTTTTTAGAGTCCATAGTCTCTCGTGATTCACCTCCCCTTCCAATTTACCCCAACTCCCTTCTCCTCTCTAACACCCCTTGTCCTCCATGATCTTTGGACAGCAAGGGAAACAGTCAAAAAAACAAAGAGGCAACCCATGGAATGGGAGAAGATATTTGCAAATGACAGTACAGACAAAAGGTTGATATCCAGGATCTATAATGAACTCCTCAAACTCAACACACACAAAACAGGCAAACATATCAAAAAATGGAAAGAAGATATGAACAGACACTTCTCCAATGAAGACATACAAATGGCTATCAGACACATGAAAAAATGTTCATCATCATTAGCCCTCAGGGAGATACAAATTAAAACCACATTGAGATATCACCTTACACCAGTTAGAATGGTCAAAATTAACAAAGCAGGAAACAACATGTGTTGGAGAGGATGTGGAGAAAGGGGAACCCTCTTACATTGTTGGTGGGAATGCCTCTTTGGAGAACAGTGTGGAGATTCCTCAAGAAATTAAAAAATAGAGCTTCCCTATGACCCTGCAATTGTACTCCTGGGTATTTACCCCAAGGATACAGATGTCGTGAAAAGAAGGACCATCTGTACCCCAATGTTTATAGCAGCAATGGCCACGGTCACCAAACTATGGAAAGAACCAAGATGCCCTTCAATGGATGAATGGATAAGGAAGATGTGGTCCATATACACTATGGAGTATTATGCCTCTATCAGAAAGGACGACTACCCAACTTTTGTAGCAACATGGACGGGACTGGAAGAGATTATGCTGAGTGAAATAAGTCAAGCAGAGAGAGTCAGTTATCATATGTTCTATTGATATTTTATGTTGATTTTCTATTCTCTATCATATTTCTGGCATGCTCCTTATGATTCCATTGTTTTCTACTTGCTTTGGGTTTTGCTTTCTCTCTCTCTCTTTTTTTGGTTAAAGTGGAAAGGGGGGATTGGTTTAAATCATTACTCTTCTTTCCTGTTTCTTTTCTTTACTATTATGAATTTCTCTTAAGCGCACTTCAGTTGCATTCTTTAACTTCTGGTATGTTGCATTTTCTTCTCCTTCATGGTAAAATATATTTTTATTTTGTTAGTGATTTCCTCTTTTGCCCTACATGTTTTTTGAGTCCATGTATCTGAGTTTCCCTAATTTTCTCTTCTCATCAATCACTCACTGAATTCTGCTGTTGTTAGAAATTGTATGTATGGTTTCTTCCTTAAATATATTAAGACATTCAACTTCTCTGATGCCCCTGTTTAGGGTCCTCTAGCCAAAGCTTGAGGTTCTCATCACTGTAGTCTGCTGACCACCTCTTCCCTGAGGATTGCATGTGGGCTCATGTGGAGGGAGGAGAGGGAGAGGAAAGCTCCAGGGTCAGTGGCCTTTTGAGGGTCATAGTTCCACTGAATGTAAACGGAAGTTCCCCTCTCTGCATTTGGGCTCCTGGTGTCCCCTTCACCAGCCACCACCTCTGGGACTGTCCAGGGGCCAGGGTATGAGAGAAAGGGGAAAACAAGAAAGAAGAAGGAAAAGGAAGCCCAGGGCACTGCTGCTGTTTCTGGGGATTAGGAATCCTGTTTTCAACTTTGAACCAGAGCCAGCAGCTTCTGCCTGTGCCCCCACGGGTCACAAGTGGGTTTCCAGCTACATCCTATCCAGGCTGGAACACTGGAGGGAAAATGGCAAACTCACCACCACTGGAGGTCCTTTAAATCTTGGTCTTCTTCCCCAATCTGCCCAGCACTATTTTTTTCTGAGGGAACTCAGTACCTGCCCCATGCATTCTGTCCAAGTTTTGTAATTAAGCATAGTGGAAAAGAGAGGTGAAATGTTCCATCTTATCTAGAACTGGAACTTGAAGTGGATTTTAGCAACCAGAAGTAAAAGAGAAACACAGATTAATGGAAATCAATTCTTTTTGCTGGAAAGATAATTAAACCCACTGTCTGCTATTAGTGGGGTTGCCATTGTATCCTCATCTACAAAGGATGGTTTCATTACCCTCATCTAAATTGTATGCTCAGCCATATCTTTATCAGATTCTTCTTTATTTGAAAGAATCACTCATATTCATTGAAATTTCCAGGTGCTTCAGGACTAGGTTGAATAAATAAACAAATGACTCACCAAGATGTGCCCACTTTTAAAGATGTTTGATGAATGGAGTACTCCAGGATCCTGCTAATTCTAAGCGGAGATCCTTTAGGGATTATCTCAAAACTACGGTCTTAGATATTAACTTGCAGTTTTGATAAGACAGTTGATGGCAATGGCAACTCCAGAAATCATAACGAACTTGATCACATCATTAGGTGCACACGTACTGATTCTCCTATTGATTTTTTTAAAGCACTGGCTTAGCAAGACACAAGGAGAGATAGGAGAAGTCACAGTCCCCAATTCACTGAAATGCAAATTTCATGTAACAGATCCTTTGATT
Source organism: Mustela nigripes (assembly GCF_022355385.1). Lineage (NCBI taxonomy): Eukaryota > Metazoa > Chordata > Mammalia > Carnivora > Mustelidae > Mustela > Mustela nigripes. Next base: position 24,406,503 of record NC_081564.1, read on the forward strand.
CCATCTGCATCAGGTGAATGGGAATCAGAGAGTACTTGCCAGATATTTTTCTCCCCAACCTGCTTTAGTTTCAAAGCTTAAGCTCATTGGGAGTATAAAGTTCAAAGAGACAAGTGAGCTCTTGAGAGAAATGTGGAGACAGAAAGAGTTTCTCTCAGATTAAATAAAGGAACATCTGGGTGTGTCAGGTAGAGGCTATAGGGGAGGCAGAAATGTTGCACACTCTAGCCAAGCTTCAGGGACAGTGGTCATGTGATGCCCCATGGATGTGGATACCAACCCAAACCTAGTTCAGAGGCACCAAAAGGGCTTCAGGTCTGAAGGGTCTGTGGAAGCTGGCAGGGGGTGTCTCTGCTCTCAGCTGTCATTGTTCCACTTGGAACTCCAAAGGTGAGACTCGATTTCTAGAAAAAGCTACAGTGGGAGAGTACCCTGGGGGGTTCAACATTATAGAATTTGAGCTGTTGAGATGCTGGTTCCCAGGTTGGCAAGTTATCAGACATATTTGTTGAGATGTTTTACAGGTTTTCACCTTTCCATATGTGCTGACAGGTTTTCACCTTTGTTGTTTTCTGTTCCTGAAATGCCTTTCCTTCCCTCCTCCACCTGGTGAATGTCTGTGCATCATTCAAGGACATGGTTCAGGCTTTCCAAATTCCCCTGGAAGAATTAACTCTGCCACAACACATCCACCTGGTCCTGCCGTGTCCCTGCCTGCTCCTCTCCTAGCCCCAGACAGCCTGTTCCTACTCACTCTGTGAAAGGGCCATCTTCCTCTACTAGCCCACACCTCCTGGATGACACTGACCTCAGGTATTAAAACTTGGAATCCCCAGCATTAGCATAGTGCCTGAACGCAGTGCATATGAACTAAGCAGCAGCTGTTAGGCTGGTGCTGTGCTGTAGTGGTAATGCTTTGCTGACAACCAATCCTGTTCTATTTGGACATGACTTAATTCTATATTTAACAAGCACTTGCAGAAGAGCTATTATGGCCAATACACATTGTTTCATAGACGGATGAATAACACATATGTCCTTTCTTAGTCCAAAAGGTGGACAGACCTAGGGGCACCTGGGTGGCTCAGTCTGTTAAGGGTCTGCCTTTGGCTCAGGTAAGAAAACATACAGATCAGTGGCATTATATATTGCTTCATTTTATCATTTTTATTATGTTATGTTAATCTACACACAGTACATCATTAGTTTTTGATGTAGAGTTCCATGATTCATTTTTTAAAAAAAAGATTTTATTTATTTGTCAGAGTGAGCGAAGGCAGACAGAGTGGCAGGCAGAGGCAGATGGAGAAGCAGGCTCTAGCTGAGCAAGGAGCCCGATGTGGAACTCCATCCCAGGATGCTGGAATCATGACCTGAGCCGAAGGCAGCGGCATAACCAACTGAGCCACCCAGGCGTCCCCCATGATTCATTTATGCATATAACACCCGGTACTCCATGCAATATGTGTCCTTCATAATATGCATCTTTGGGTTCACCCATCCCCCCACCCCCGCCCCTATAAAACCCTCAGATTGATTCCCAGAGTCCATAGTCACTTATGGTTCCTCTTCCCCTCTGATACTCTTCCCTCCCCTAATGTCCTCCATATTATTCCTTATGTTCCACAAATAAACGAAACCATATGATAATTGTCTTTCTCTATTTGACTTATTTCACTTTGCATAATCTCCAGTTCCATCCATGTTGATGCAAATGTTGGGTATTTATCCTTTCTGATGGCTGAGTGATATTCCATTGTATATATGGGCCACATCTTCTTTATCCATTCGTCTGTTGAAGGACACCTCAGCTCCTTCCACCATTCAGTGATTGTGGTCATTGCTGCTTTGAACATTGGGGTGCATGTGTCCATTCTTTTCACTGTATCTTTATCTTTGAGTAAATACCCAGTAGTGCAACTGCTGGGTCATAGGGTAGCTCTATTTTTAACTTTTTCAGGAACCTGTGTACTGTCTTCCAAAGAGGCTGCACCAACTTGCATTCCCAGCAACAGTGTAAGAGGGTTCCCCTTTCCTCACAAGCTCTCCAACATTTGTTGTTTTTATCTTGTCATTTATTGTCATTCTAACTGGTATAAGGTGGTATCTTGATGTGGTTTTGATTTGAATTTCCCTGAGGGCTAATGATGGTGAACATTCTTTCATGTGTCTTTTAACCATTTGCATGTCTTTGAAGAAGTGTCTGTTCGTGTCTTCCCATTTTTTTGACTTGATTTATTTGTGTTTTGGGTATTGAGTTTGAGAAGTTCTTTATAGATCTTGGATACCAGCCCTTTATCTGTTGTGTCAATTTCTTTTTTTTTTTTAAGTTTTTATTTTTATTTATTTGACAGGCAGAGCATCAGGCAGAGAGAGAGGAAGGGAAGCAGGCTCCCCGCTGGACAGAGAGCACAATGTGGGGCTAGATCCCAGGACCCTGGAATCATGACCTGAGCCGAAGGCAGAGGCTTTAACCCCCTGAGCCACCCAGGTTCCCCCAGTTGTGTCATTTCCAATTATCTTCTCCCATTCCATGGATTATCTCTTAGTTTTATTGACTGTTTCCTTTGCTGTGCAGAAGCTTTTATCTAGATGAAGTCCCAAAGTTTCTTTTTTGTTTTTTGTTTCTCTTGCCTCTGGAGATATGTCATGAAAGATGTGCTGTGGCTGATGTCAAAGAGGTGACCTCTTTGAAAAGACCTCACCTGGGCTTGCCCACAGCCTTCAGTGTTTCCAGGTAGAAACTGAGACCCTGGATAGGGAGAGTCTGTGTAGTTATTACTCACAGCAGAGGGCTGTTCCATTCCTTTCCTTTCTTTTTCTTTTTCTTTTTCTTTTTTTTTTTTTTTTTTAAGTGTGAAGAAATAATTTTTATTTCTGCCCGTATCAATGACTAGGAGTGTGACTAAAACCAGTGTTTCCCAACCAAGGAGAATTTTGCTGCGCAGGGACATTTGTCAATGCCTAGAAACTTTTTTTTTTCTCATTACATCCTCAACCTTATTTATTCTGTAAGTAACATTTTGTCTTTTTTGACTGCCTTTACCATTTCTCCTCGCTGCTGCTTTTGGCAACCCTGTTCTGGTTCTGTGAGCTCCACTTTTATAGATCACTTATGTAAGTGAGACCATGTGATGTTTGCCTTTCTCTGACTCCTCTCACTTAGGACAGTGCCCTCCAAGTCCATTCATGTTGTAGCAAATGGCAAGATTTCCTTCCTTCTCGTGGCTGTGCTATATGCCATAAATGTACTATATTTTCTTTACTTGTTTTTCAGCAGATGGGCATGTAAGTTTTTTCCATGTTTTGGCTGATGGGAATGATGCTTCCACTAACTTGGGGGTGTAGAACTTTTGTGTTAGTGATTTCTTTTCCTTTGGGTCCATATACTGAAAAGGGACTGCCAGATCATATGGTAGTTGTATTTTTAATTTTTAATTTTTTTGAGGAATTCACAGGGGTGGTATTGGGCACAGGATGGCAAAAGTGAACTCTGTGAGCAAAAAGGCAAAAAAGCAAAACAAAACAAAAAAAAACCAAGTGTGGAGGGATATGCCACGGTCGTTGCTGAGCCTTGAGAAGAGTAGGCATCCAGCCTATTCCACACATCACAAACCCTGTTCCAGAACTGCTCCCTACAAGGCCGAACCTGCCTGTTCTTTCATCTCAGACAAAGCCTCTTCTCACCACAGGTCCTCTTCCATAGACATTCCTATATCCTACTGCCAGCAAACTCTGACTCTGCCCTTGAAAAATATCCCAAACCTAGTTTCCACCCCCACTACCTCTTCTTTCGGTCAACTGCCTGACCTCCTATGTCATCCCTTGCCCCCTACAGTGGGTTCAAGGGTTTGAATCTTTTTTTTTAAATTTTTTATTTTTGATAAACATATATTTTTATCCCCAGGGGTACAGGTCTGTGAATCACCAGGTTTACACACTTCACAGCACTCACCAAAGCACATACCCTCCCCAATGTCCATAATACCACCCCCTTTTCCCAAACCCCCTCCCCCCAGCAACCCTCAGTTTGTTTTGTGAGATTAAGAGTCACTTATGGTTTGTCTCCCTCCCAATCCCATCTTGTTTCATTTATTCTTCTCCTACCCACTTAAGCCCCCATGTTGCATCTTAAAACAGGGTCAAATCATGCCATCCTCTGCCCCAGATGTTCCAGTGCCTTCCAACCTGCCTTTAAGATAAATATATATGCATTTTTTAAAAGATTTTATTTATTCACCTGACAGAGAGAATGAGAGCACAAGCAAGGGCAGCAGTAGAAGGATAGGGAGAAGAAAGGTCCCTTGCCTGGATATAGGTCCTATAGGGCTAGATCCCAGGACCCTGAAATCATGAGCTGAGTAGAAGGCAGACACAACTATCTGAGCCAACCAGGTGCCCCCACCTTTAGGCTATTGCCCAGAGTTCTCCTGGAGGAGCGAGGCTTTCTCTGGGATGACCTCTGCCATCACCGCCCCTTGCCCCATGTCTCCCCTTGCCTTCAGGGCTCAGCCTGTAGGCCCCAGCAGCTCCTCTAGCACCCCGAGCCCACCAGGCAGTGTGGGCTCTGCAGCATTCCCTGCCTGGAATGCCCTGCTCCCAGGCATCCCCAGGCTGATTTTCCTCCCCCGTCCCCCCACACATTCTGGGTTCCATACACTCTCCAGAGTCTATCTTCCTGTCTCCTTATGCTTGCTCTTCCCCTAAAGCAACAGAGCCAGGTGTCTGCCTTTTACCCTCCTTCATTTGCAGATCTGCAGCTATAGGAGATTAGGTGAACTTTGAAATTTTTGTTGTTGTTATTATTATTATTATTTGCATTCCAAGATACCTTGTTTATGTACTTTCTAACTAAATGCCACCTGAACAACTTTCCCCTACTCAGCTCTCCAATGATTTAGGGGTTCCTGGGGAGGGGGAGACTGAGGAAGATTATATGTCACTTCCTGGCTCAGATGCTCTATTCCCATAAGTACAAAGAGGCCTCTGCTAAAGCTTCGACCTTGCTGCTGCCAAGCTGCTTGGTGCCCATTTATTGAGGACCTCTGTAGAAAGCCTCTTTTGATTCAGTGTCTTCAGCTCCAACCACCTTAAACCAGCCAGGGAACTGGTCATGTGGAAAACTGCAGTAAAGTCTCAGTTAAGGAAATGCTTGGGGGAAGGAGTATTCTAGTTAATATAATTTTTTTTGTTGTTGTTAAATGAGCACCACGAGAGCTTTTATTAGGAGCAGATGTCATGTTGTGAAAGGAAGTTGACAAATTTTGGATGAGACTTTCCTTTATTTAAACCCTTTTTCTGCCATTTGAAGTCATGTGACCCTGGGCCTGAATTTTCTCATCTATAAAAGGGGGGTGGTAATAGCTCTCTTGTTGTTTGGCCATTACATCAAGTCGGGAAATGTTTGCAAGTCATTCAGCTATAGACTTGGTGGCTACACGGGAGCTTGGTAAAGTGTGCTCCCCCTTCCCTTGTCCTTTGTTTGCATTCTTCTCAGAAATAATTCTTAATACATTGGCATGCAGCATTTTTAAAATCTTCTGTTAACATAGAGCATTGAAGGAGAGGGTACTGTTCCTGTTGGGGTAGCTGTGACTCACTATTGTGGAATATTTATGAAAAATATAGCCAATCATAAAGGATTTCGAATGCTTTTGTATCTCAGACAGTGTGGAACAGCAGAAATAAGCTGCTTTATTCTTTTTGAAATGCCAATTCTTTGCATCTCTCTTATAAAATGAATGTGGTGGGGGGATTGGTAGCTAAGTCAGCATGGCACATTCAAAATGGCAGATAAAGCATCTCTTATTGCATCACACTTAAAAAATATGTAAAAACCCTCTAAAAAGCAATAAAGGAGTAAGAGACTGAGAAACACAATGACAAAAAACCAAACAAACGAACAGAAAACATCAACAGAAATGATTCAGGGATTGGAGGTGAAGCCGTTTCTAGAAACTGCTTTCCGATGGTAGAACAGGGGCTATGGGGGCCCAGGTAGCAGCCTGCGGAAACCTGGGGTGCTCTGGGTCACAGAGGTACTGATAGGAACTGGAGCTGGTGACCGAGGGAAGAGGTAAATGGTTTGTCTCTGGAACAATCTACTTTCTGCCCTGTACTGAATGCAGAATAGACAGCAGCTATACAGGACAGACAGACGGACACACAGGTAAGGTTCTTCTCCACTGAGAACAAATGGCCCAGAGGGAAAATCTCTGCACTCTGGGATCCAGGTGTCTCCCACGAGACCCAGGTTGCCAGTTGACAACCCAAGTGCTCACACAGGGTCATCCATGTGCCCATGCAGGTTTAATTGAGCTTTTAGTTCTTAAGAAGAGAGTGCTCTAGCCTCATGGGCTGTTAGGAGCACATTCCTTCCTATTGGAGATCTGCATTCTGAGCACTTGGGTAAATTGTACTGAAACATGACAGCAGTTTCAACAACACTTGTGCTGCCAGGCGGTAGCTTGAGATACTATACACAAGTGCTGGAGTTTCTTCTGTTCCTAAAAATGGATGAGAGGCCCTTTTTCTTTCTTCTCTTCACTATTATTTAGCCTTCCATTGAAGTATTAAACCTACGTTTTAGAGCAGAACCATCAAGACTTGAATAAATTTGTTATTGTTCTGCCCCATTCCCTGACACAGACCCCGTGCCTGGCTATGGCACTTTATTTGACAAGCTGCATGCATCGAGCTTTGGTTTAGACACTAAAACTAACTCTCTTATAAAATACTGTGCTGTAAATATAAAAATTTAGGAAACTCTCGGTATAATCCTTCTAAAATGTGAATTAAGATATTCACGATTCAAGTCTGTAAACAGAAAAGTAGCCAACCTGAGTATTGATTTGGTTTCGGAACCCTTAGAATATAAAACACTGAATTCCAAGTCTGTGTGTATGATCGTGATTAATGAAGTTTCCAGAAATAGTTTTTAAAAGGAGTTCAAACACTTTCAGGCTAGATGTGTCTCCTGATATACTCCTCTTTTGCTTAGGGGATTTTTTTTTTTTTCTCATTTAAAGAGCAACAGTATTTTACTGCTGAGCCTGAGAGTCAGATAATAGGAGAAGTGTGCAGTACTGTGGACATCATGTGTCAAGCCGTGGGTGAGTGTGGGGCAGCTGCTCCACAGGCCACCACGGGGTGGAGGAATGGTAGGGGCACTTTGATCACAAATGGGACACACGTTGAGTGTGATGTTAGTGACAGGGCCTTTGGATCCTAGTAGATCTCAGTTACTGGGCGTTTGACCATGAGGAACATGACCTTGACCTTGCTGAGCTATTGCCTCCTTGCCCACAGAACAGAGAGAAGAATATTCACCCAACGGAACAACAAGGAGGCCTTCACCCCATCCATCCCCACAGAGAGGGACTTTCTTGCCCTCTGGATTCCCTTTCAACGCTCTCATTCTACAAGTGTGTGACTCCCTAAGGCTTGGGGCAGGAGAGACTTCCCCATTTATAGGGTGATTGGGACTGGTGACCACATGTGCTCTGTAGTAAGAGACATGGCTTCAAATTCTTTGAACAGGAAACCTTTCTTTTTTTGTTTTTTTTCAGCTTTGGGTTGACTTATATTTTGATATTCTAGTAATCTTCACTGCTCATCCCCTTGCCTTGTTAAATGAGCTGTCCACTGTCAGGCAGCACAAATAATTATATGGACCCCCCTCACAGAGACAGGCTTTTTAAGGGCAATTTCATTAACAATTACTATATGTTAGTGCACAGGAGACTGTCAGTGAAAAGGACCTTTTTTTTTTTTTTAATTTTTATGTTTAAACCTGTGCATCTTCAGAGCAGGTATTTTATTCTAAGAACTTGCAGTACAAAGATCACTAGCAATTTTGTAAATCTTCAAAACAGCTCCATAAAAGAGACACTGTCATCTCAGTGTACACTTATGAAATCAAGACTTTAGAAGGTGAGGCTGAGTAATATGTTCAAGTCTCAGAACCAGGGAGAGGAGTGTCTGGCATGTAGAAACTGCTCATTGAAGACTGAACAAACCACCAGGAGTGCATGGAAAGGGAGATAGGATCCAGTTCCAGAGGCATCAGCTTGCAGAGCAGAGGCTTTGGCCAGGGCATCTGACTTCTCCCAGAGTTCCGAGGTCCAGGCCTAGAACACATGCTAGCAATCCACAGGTCCAGGCATATCATCTTCCATCTCTGAAAGGGAGTGGGGGGTGCCCTCTGAGCGGTGCAGACGGCTCCTGTGGAGATCGGAGTCTGCCATGGGCACCCTCCTATACCCACTGTGCTTCTGCCCACAGCATGTGTCCTGGGGTACTTGGTCCCCAGTTTCCTGGTCAGTTCACGGGGATGCTGTTGCCGCATCTGCTCTGCAGGATCCCTTGCTGCTCAGGATCTTGGGGAAGGGTGAGGAGAGAGTAATGTGAACTCTACATGGAAGTGTCCCATTCGCAGTGGGCCACATTGCTCTCTTCCTGGTATAAACACCATTTTCTAAATTTAGCAGTGGTCTGGAAGTGCAACTGTGTTGCATTTTGAGTACTCAGATTTTACAAACCAGCATCTGCAGCACTGTCTGGGATAAGATTTCTGTTTATGACACTACATCGCCCCCAAATGGTAAGGCTCCCAGTTCCATGTACAGTAACAATTTCTGATGAGTGACAATCTTAAGTTCTTCCTTTGATAAGATAATGCTCTTTGTTGCATAGTTTATATACGGTAAATGGCTTGTTAAATATAGACATGTAAATATATATATTGATCTGGCCTTTCAATGTTGCCATTGGATAATTTACTGCTTTCTTTTAATTTTGACAATGAAACTATAGCAGCATGGGAAGTGGTTACTCTTCATGAAACCACATCATGTAATTGCTCTTATGAGATCTTACATGACTTGGTTATTCTTTTCCCTTAAATTGATTCTTTTAAATTTCCTAATTTGATGAAAAGTGGCAGAAAACATAATTAAGGCAAAGAACAGAATCTGAGAACATATCATCTTGAAATATTCTGTGATATTGACTTTATTTATTAAGTCTTACATCTTATACTTCTTATACCTACATAGCACCTGAAGTCAAGGTAGTAGGATGTGCGTCTCACCATGAATCCTGTCGAGACGTGTTTTATTTAAATTAATTTCATCGGTAGGGATACTGAGGTACAGAACCAGCCTAGACATTCCTGTGTGTTTCCCATGGACCCGCAGCAAGCATACACATGCCTGCCGTGGCTCAGGACCTCGTTGTCTCATGTGCTTTGGTGGAGTTTCTGTGCACAGCCTGTCATGTCTACCAGTTGGCCTCTCCAGTGATTTAGAAGGGCTGGAGAAGTGCCAAGGAGGCTGTGTCCCCTGTTGCTAGTCAGGCTTGTGTGACTAGGGGAACTGCCCAGGGAAGGAGCCTGGCGCCTCCCCAGTCAGGGCTCATCCCATGCAGTAAGGCACCAGGGGAACAGTTCATGAGGCATAATCACCCAGGGTCCACGTGCTGAGCACAGCTATGGGATGGGTGAGCAACAGAGGTCCTCATGCTCTCAGACTGAGGACAGCCCCTTCATTTACAACCCAAGTTCTGCCCCTGTGGGCATGTCCTTTGCCCCTGCATCTTCCCTCCCAAATCCAGCCTCACTCTCCATCAGCTGGGCCAGTTGGGTGGCACGGAGCTCTGGTCTCACTAACCGAGGCCTGGGTTTTCACTTATCATTAGGATGAGGAAGGCACACGTAACCACAACGGAAGCTCCCATCCTCCTGGTCCAAATGTTGGCCTTGCTCTGAATGCCATTAGCTCCTAGGGACAGGCACTGTCCTGCAGCCCTTCCTCATCACCTGCTGGACTCACATTTATCTCAGGGGCCATGGCAGCCTTTCCCATGTCCAGAGTTGAATGCCACTCGTGTCTCCTCATTCTCCACCCACATGCATCTTGGGTGCTTAATTAAGAACACCCATCTTCCAGTGCTGTAGACACCCACTTAGGCCAGTGATGTCCAGCGCCCTCAGCAGGAGACGGTTGGAAAGATGGGATGCCTTCTTGTGGTTAGTTGTAATCATAGTCATTCTAGCCATTGAGGGCTGGCCGTGTGCTGGGCACTAGGAGATTTGTGTACACTCATGCGGTTGATCTCCCTGACATCTTGGGGTTGCAATGACTACTTCCTGCAAAATGCGTCTCATTTCCTGGTGGACCTTCCCCGAGCCTTGAGTACCAGAGTCAGGCTCTGCAGTGTAGCAAGGACCTTCCTCCCAATCCCTACCTGCCCCCAGGTCGGTCACGGTCACGGCTGGAATTCCTTTCAGTCCAGACCAGAGCACAGTCCTGCACCAGCTCAGGAGGAACAGAACAGTCTGCAGCCTGGCATCAGGACTTCAGTCCTGCTCTTCCTCTTGCTGCTTCTCTCTGTCCATTTCTTCATAGACATGAGAAAAATAACACCGTATGGGGTTGTTGAAAGGACTCCTAGACGGAAAAATGCCACAAAAGTATTGCCTGTATCCTCTGAATCATGCTTGCCTCAGCCCTCACAGTAAATGATTGAAATTTAATTTTTTCAAATGCCCAATTATTTCCACTCCCATATAGGGGTTCCTCTTCCCACCCTTCGGTGTGGTACAAGGATGCCGTGTCCATGAGCAGGCTCCAGAACCCCGATACATGATGCTGTCAGGCTGGGGCCTGTGCATCCAGAAGCTGCATCTGCAGGACTTGGGGATCTTCCAGTGCTTTGCCAGTAATGAAGGAAGGGAGATCCAGACCTGCACCTACCTGCACACCACCAGTGAGTACCGACCGCCCCTCAGCAAAGCCGGACCACCTGGGCTGGGCCCTTAGCCAGAGGGAAAATGGTAGCATCTGTTCAGCAACAGACAGAGTACAGGGGCCAGCAGTGACCCTCTGTGGAGAGCCACCTCTCCGGCTGACAGGACCCCATGTGCTCAGCCCCTGGGCAGCAATACACCTTGCTGTCCTCATGCTCTGGGGCCTGACCTGCTCACAGGCGAGCCTTGAGCCCTCCTCTCTACTGAGAAGTGGTGGCGGGGGTGGGGGATCTCCCTTTTTCTCGACTCAACTGGAAGGACTGTTCAGTGAACAGCTTATTCCTAAACTTTTCTTTGGATCTTTCCTCCATTTTCTATATTCATTTTCTATTTTAGTTTTATTGAACAATTATAGGTATTTTGTAAGTTTCTTTTATTATCCCATTAGGAGAAAGTCTTTGGCACTCTTTCTTTGAAAAATAAAATGAAGGTATGGGTATTCACTGTATCTGCGAGTTTTCTTCATCCCACGGTTGTAATATTGCTCTTCTAAAATTTTGTAGAACATAGTGGTTACAGAATTCTACCTTTCCCATTTGCCCTTCTGGAAGCAAAATGCTGATATATCCTCAGGTGTCAGAGCCATCTGAGAAAGCAAATCATGTCCACAGGCAGGTGACTCTTGTCTGTCAGAAGTTCAGAATTTAAGGATTCCATGCTGATATTTTGGTAAAGTAGGGGTCACTTCCTTGCATCTTGCCCAAATCTAGCCTCTGTTTTGGAGCATAGGAAGCCAGTATCACTTTAAAATGTGGTGATAATAATGGGTACTTAAGCTGGAAACTGAGTTTCGATCTATTAGAATTATTTAAAGTGCATTTTATGCTAACTGGGCGACTGTGTGGCACAAATAAACACAGTTTTTTTTCTTTTCTCTTCTTTTAAATTTAAGTTTAATTCCAGTATAGTTAACACACTGTAACATTAGTTCATTCATTCAACATTTACTCGGCCTCTGGGTCTTTCAGGCACTCAGGTCTCTCAGGCTTGGGGACAGAATTCTGAGGAAGACATGTGAGCAGAGGTCCTGAAGTGCAGAGATGGACAGTGGAGGAGGGGATAATTTAGCCAGGGATGAGGGCTATGAAACAAGGGAACAGGCCTGACCTGGGGTGACAAGGGAGGCCTCCCTGACCCTCTATTTCAGGCCCCTACCTGCCATTTTGCCATTCAGGGTGTCCCCTTCTAGCAGGCCCTAGGGCCCTCTCTTTGGTGGCTTTTGATCAGCGAGGGGGAGAGAATTCAAAAACTACTCTTACTAGAATCACACACTGAGTGAGAATCAGGAAGCTCTGAGGGGCAGAGAGACTGTGCACAACACCCTCCAGAAGCAAGTGCTCAAGTAGTTTGCTCTCCCTCCAGAAGTGGCTGTGATTTGCTAATAAGCAACAAAACACTCCACTCCCCAGAAAAAAGCTCTCTGGTCATGTGTCACATTGGTCATTTCTTAGGCCTTGTTCTAGACTGAGAGAAGCATGATCTGAAGTTGAGCAAAAGAACTGCATATTTTCACAGCTGCCTGAAAGACATACTTTCAAGATTTAGAGTTAGATCCAGTGTGGCCCACTCAAGGCCACAAGACAAGGTGTGCAGAGACACAGTAGTTTCTCTGGGGCCACAGGATGGACACTCCCTTTGTCCAATAGGAGCCTGTTCACCTACAGCCTTGGGGCCAGTCCATCCAAACTCAAGGTCCAGAAGGGCCATTCTACAAGTCTTGTCCCCAGCAAGCTGTGAACTCCCCACTGTCTCCTCTCAGAGCCTGGATGCCTGGATCCTCAACCTCTAACCCAGCTTTTGTCTCAGGATCTCTCTTCTCTCCTGACCATTATGCAGATGTCATGATATTTGTGTAGTCCCTGGGACACTTTCCAATGGGCTGCCCTTGGGGTTCTAGCCCTGGAAAGTCAGTGTCACAAAGATAGCCCAGAAATTTTGAACACACATGTCTCCTACATGCCTTCCTCTCTTACGTGCCACTGCTACCCAGTGCAAACCGTGCATTCCCACCACTGCCCCCAAACCGCCTCCAGCCTCCCCCTTACCCACAGTGGGTCATTCCCCTTCTTACCCCTCCTGCCTAAGAAGACTCCTCTCCCACTCTACTCACCCATATCACTCTAGTCATATGACCATCTCCTCCACAAGGCGACCCTCATTGCAGCCCTACCCTGCATTCCCACCCAACATTATTTTCAGAACCACCCTGTGGCTCCTGATCTGAGGGGCCTCACCTTGTCCCAGTCTGTGTACAGACCTCATGCCCCTTCTTGGCTTGTCAGCTCTGGGAGAGAAGGGCAGTGGCAGTCTCTCCCTCAAGGTCAATGGAAAGAGGCACAAAAAGGAGAAGAGAAATTTCCTACCTTAGCGAAGGTAGGCAGATCCAGAATCAAATAGGATGCAGTGGGGTTCCTGCTCCTATAGAACTTCAAGCTGTTTGGTGAACTGAAAAATATGTCAATTGCAATAGAAATCAAGAAGTAGAAGTGATCTGTTCTGCCCAAGAATTACTCAAAGGTGAGAGGGATGCTGAGCCTCAGAGGTTGACTTTCTCATTGGCCTGATCCTCCAGTCAATGGGGCATCACATATGACTGCACACAGGTCACATAATGGCTTGACTCAGGGAGCTTCTGGAGGTTTGATGCTCTCAGAAGGGCTCCCAGGGTTGTTTTGGGGCTAAAGAGTGTGTGTGTGGGGGGTCATAGCGGAAGCAGGGAGCAGCTCATCATATGACCCTGTATAATGACAGCAAGCAGGACTATTGGTAGGATCCCAGGTCATGGCTCAATGGGAGAGCAAATGTCAGTTGGGATGAGGCTTGTCTGTGGTAATAAGGGATTGGTGTTATGGCCATTCTTCAGGTACAGTAGTTCAAACAGTGACTACATAGATGCATGTGAGGGTGGACATGGGAGTGGAGATAGAAGTGTAACCACTGACCGAAAGAAGGACAAGCAAACCAACACTGTGTCTTTGGTGGGATGAATGGTTCATGACTCATTGTCAAACTCAAGAGATCCTTCCTCTGAAATGTGTCACTCACTGGACTTGCTTCCTGCTCAACATAACATCCTCTTAGGACTTCCCAGTGCATCATGTCCATCATCTTTTTCCTTCCAGGCTCTCCAGGTTGCTGCATCTGCTTCCAAGCCTTGGGGATGCATGCATATCTCTCCTCCCAACTAGGAAGTGGAGGCTCAGGCCTGTGTGTGGCAGTGTTCTACATAAACAACAGCCTAAAAAACCAATTATCCCTGTCAAACTTCCCAGTTAGTGTTTGTCTTGTTGGAAAGCCTTGTACTTTAAGGAAAGTTCTTTACAGTGCAACTCTGACCCCCTGGAGTCAGTGGCACTCCACAGATGAAGAGCACCATTCCTCACTTAAAACACGAGGCACAGTTTATGGCCTCCGGTCACATGTGACTTTGACCAACTAACTAGCATTTGGGGCTTCCCACTACCACAACAGAGTTTATGATTGCCTAGAACTCACAGAACTCAGTTAAGTGCCATACTGAGGACTCCCATCTTATTGTAAAGGATAAAATCAGATCCAGACATATGAAGAGAGGTAAAGACAAGGTATGGGAGAGTCCCAACACAAAGCTTCCATTGTCATTGGGAGACATCATCATCCCAGCGCATATATGTCTGGCTGGCTACTCACCAGGGAGCTCAACGGAGATTGAAGTCCAGGGTTTTACTGGAGTGTAATTATCACTGGCCACATGGCTGAGCTTGGTCCCCAGTTCCCACACCTCCCCTCCATTTTTTTTAAATTTTATTTTTTTGGTGTTCCAAGATCCATTGTTCAATTTTGGGAGTTTATAGTTTTCCAGGAATGCATCCATTTCTCCTAGGTTGCTTAACTTATTGGCAATAACTCTTGATAATAATTTCTGATGATCGTTTCTATTTCCTTGGTGTTAGTCATGATTTCTACCCTTTCATTTATAATTTTATTAATTTGGATCCCTTCTCTTTTCTTTTGGATTAGCTTGGCCATTGGTTTATCGATCTTATTGATTCTTTCAAAGAACTAGCTTCTAGTTCTGATGATGTGTTCTTCTGTATCTCTAGTTTCTATCTCAGTTATCTCTGCTCTAATCTTGATTATTTCCCTTCTTGTGTTTGGGGTTGGCTTAATTTTTTGTTAGTTTGTTGTTGATTTTCAAGTTCTTTAAACTGTAAAGAGAGCTTGTTTATTCTGGATTTTTCAAATTTTTAAAATGAGGCTTGAATGGCTAGGTATTTCCCTCTTAGGACTGCCTTTGCTGTATCCAATAGGGGTTGGACCAATGTGTTTTTATTCTCACTGGTTTCCATGAATTGTTCCATTCCCCATACTGGGAAATTTTTCATCCAGAATTTGTTCAACTATTTTTTCTAGTCTTCTCTCTTTCTCCCCCCACCCAGGGATCCCAATAATTCTGATGTTGGAATGTTTCATGGTGTCATTTATTTCCCTAATTCTGTTTTCGTGGTTTCAAGGTGTTTGTTCCATGTCTTCTCCTGATCCTTTTTCTCTATTAATTTGTCCTCTAGATCACTAATTCTATCTTCTGCTTCAGTTACCCTAGCTGTTAGTGTATTTACATTAGATTGGATCTCATTGATAGCATTTTTAACTTCTGCTAGGTCAGCTCTCACTTCTGCTCTTAGAGATTCTATTTTGTCACAAATGGTTTTCTCCAACCTAGCCATTGCCTGGATAATTGTTACCCTTAATTCCCTTTCCTATGTACTGTTTGTGTCCATATCTATTAGTCCTGATGGAGAGGGCTCAGTCTCTGAATTTTTCCTGTTAGGTGTTCCTCCTCCTAGTGATTTCGGTGAGAGGTGGTTGAGGGAACGTATAGCTGAATATATTAACTTTGATCCAGGTAAGGTGTGCCCTGGAATGCTTTGGAACTATCAGAAGTCACCATCAAAAAGAAGGAAAAAAGAAAAAAAGAGAGAGAGAGAGAGAACTCAGGCAGAATGAGGCCCCCAAATTAAGATTTATTAGGTCTATAAACAAAAATGGACAAACAAAAAGATTGACAAATGGCAAGGAAAAAAAAAAAAGGAACCCAGCCAAAACAAACCCCAGGAATAAAATTTATATAATACCAAAACAGAAACAAATACACAGAAACACTGACAGAAGAGAAAATTGGTGGGTTGCTATGAATCCTTGACATGGGCAAAGAGGGTTATTTGGGTTCTTACTGGGTGTATCTTGGTATCTTTGTTAAAGGACTCAACTTTCCAGAGATAAAGGAAGATTAAAGCCGGTTTATATATAGGGGTAGTATTGAATAGGGAAAAAGGATTACATTGAAGCTCATATCTATATGTATATTTTTAAGAAAGGAAAGAAAAAGTAAAATATAGGTATATGTATGAAAAAAGTTCAAGTTAAAAGGTTATTATGAAATATGTTGTATTAAACATCTAGTTGTAATGGTAAATCGGTTAAAAAATTAAAGGAGCAAGAATTGTGAGAATGAATTAAAAAAAAAGTATCTATGAAATATATGGTTTTAGGACAATACCAGGAGCTTAATATATTGTTTTCCCTGGTGTTGGGGTTTACATTTCTTTGGGGACCCTGTGGTGGTTGTCCTCTGGATCTTTTGCTTGTCTTCTGGGGGAGGGACCTGCCAGGTTATTTTTCATTCAGTCTTGCTTATGTTGTGTCATCCTGCACCCTAAAAAGGAACTGGGTTTTGTGGAAACCGGTTTTTCAGGCTTCTGTTCTCTGGAGGTTTTTGTCCTTCAGGGGTGTAGTGGAAAGCAAACTACACCCAGACCTCCACCTCATAAAGATTCTTCACTTGGCTCCCCTCTGCAATCCAGAACACACAGACTCCCCTTCTGCAAACTCTGCTAAGCATCACAACCTCCCACAGGGGGTATGCACCCAGCCACCCTCTTAGTGGTCCCCTGAGGTGCCCGCTTGTCTCTGCACCCCCGTGCCACTACAACAGTGAGCAGTGTTGGTCCAGGGAGCCTACTTCCCATGGCTGCCTTTGCCAGGACTGCTCTTTGGGGTTCAGGCCCACACAGGGTGCACTCAGAGCTCATGGCCATGCGGGTCGCAGAAGGCTGCCACCGCTGAGGGATCACAACCACAGACTGCCCCAGGTTCTCTCATGCAGGGGTTGAGAGCATTCAGACCCTCAGCCAGTCGCAGAATGCTGGGGTCCTAAAGAGCACCAACTGGCACCCACACCAAGCTTTCAAGTGTGGGCGCTATTGCTTTCACACCTCATGGTCATACAGGGTGCACAGAGTGCAGAAGGCTGAGGACCTAGATAGCACTGGCTGGCACCCACACCAGACTTTGTCAAGTGCAGGCAGGAGTGTGCCCACCTGAGAGGTCCCACCACTCCACTTCTAAGAGATCAGAAGATCTGGCTGAAATCATTAGCTCAAGGGCTCAGCCCTCTCACCATATGGTTGGTTTCTCCAGCAGGGCAAGTCTCCTCCTGGAACTCTGCAGGGAGTGCCATCCGTGCCATTATTGACATAAATGCAGGTAGGTCCCAGCAGGCCCCCCACAGACAGCTAAATCAGTTGCTCAGGAACTTCCAAGGATTTAGAGTTCTATCTCAGGAAACTGGGGCAAAGACCAGACCAACTCTTTATGATACCACAGTCTTATTTGGACACATTTTTCCAAGTTTATCTCAGTATGAGGCCACGTCTGATGATTTGAACAATTTCAGTTTAGATTTCAGAACAAACCAGTTACAGTAGGAAATGTGCGGGGGGAGAAGAATAGGTATTTTATCCTGACATTTCCTTCATATTTGTCTTCACTGGGAATTTAAGGGTGAATCAGTTTTGGAGAACTCAAATAGAAATAACAAGTAGTCCCCTCTCTGATTTAAAACATAATTCACAAAGTGAAAACCAGACAACATTTAGGAAAATTGATTCTTTATTGTACTAAAGTTTCTGTCTACACTGTAAATATTAGTTTGTTCATTAATGGTGTGCCTGGATTAGAGAGAGCTGTGTTGCTTAGGTAGCTGCAAGGATATAATGACTTAATAAATTTCATAGGGTAGAAAAATTTATTTATTCATTTGAGAGAGAGAGACACAGCAAGAGAGGAAATAAAAGCAGGGGAGTGGGAGAGGGAGAAGTGGTTTTCCATGGAGCAGAGAGCCCAACGTGGGGCTTAGCCCCAGGACCCTGGTATCATGACCAGAGTGAAAGGAAGACACCCAACAACTGAGCCATCTGGCCACCACTGGGAAGGGCTTCTTCTAGAAACGTCTCCAGACCGTGCTGGGAGGGTGGTGCCACACGGAGCTGATTTACCCACTAGCTAGTTTTGTTTCTCTTAGACATCAGTTAGCACTGGCCCACATTGGTCAGCACAAAGAGCCAAAATTTTGCTTGGCACATTAAATTTTTAAAATGTGCCCAAATGAGTACATTTTAAAATGTGAAATGTAAAATTTGGTGTGGGCATTTTGGCTAGTAACTCCACATGCTAACATCCAAAACTTCCATGTTCAATATTGTTTCTGAGGTCTTTTCCTGTTTTCATGGCTTCCGGTATTTCCATTACAGTTTCGTGGGTCTAAAAACTAATTGCTGACTGAGTTTTCTCAATTAAATATCATACTGTGTAGAAGTTGGCCCTCGCCACCCAAATGAAGTTTTGGAGTCATCAGCTGCAGAATCTTCACCAGAAGGATCAGATCATATTTCTATGGTAGAAAAACAGAAGTGTTATGAGGAAGGGTTGGAGGGGAAGGAAGGGGGCAGTCAGTATGTGTGTTTGGGCATTTTTATCTCATTTTCTGAGCAATGCCCACCAGGACTGTGCAGTGTAAGGACCAGGCTAGCCATTGACCATAATGTGTTCTCCTCTTTTTTATCCTTTGTGCCTAGTGAACTGGCTCACTCACTTCAGAACTTGCTGGCCAACCTGAACTCTTCCCACAACCACACCATGATGCTGTCTTGGGGTCATCCCTTTGATAAAACAGCACAGTGCTTTTTTTTAAATTTCTTTTCAGCTTAACAGTATTCATTGTTTTTGCACCACACCCAGTGCTCCATGCAATACGTGCCCTCTCTAATACCCACCACCTGGTTCCCCCAACCTCCCACCCCCCACCCCTTCAAAACCCTCAGGTTGTTTTTCAGAGTCCATAGTCTCTCATGTTTTATCTCCCCTTCCAATTTCCCTCACTCCCTTCTCCTCTCCATCTCCCCATGTCCTACATGTTATTTGTTATGCTCCACAAATAAGTGAAACCATATGATAATTGACTCTGCTTGACTTATTTCACTCAGCAGAATCTCTTCCAGTCCCGTCCATGTTGCTACAAAAGTTGGGTATTCGTCCTTTCTGATGGAGGCATAATACTCCATAGTGCATATGGACCACATCTTCCTTATCCATTCGTCCGTTGAAGGGCATCTTGGTTCTTTCACAGTTTGGCCATGGTCATGGCCATTGCTGCTATAAACACTGGGATACAGATGGTCCTTCTTTTCACGACATCTGTATCCTTGGGGTAAATACCCAGGAGTGCAATTGCAGGGTCATAGGGAAGCTCTATTTTTAATTTCTTGAGGAATCTCCACACTGTTCTCCAAAGTGGCTGCACCAATTTGCATTGTAACAGTGTAAGAGGGTTCCCCTTTCTCCACATCTTCTCCAACACATGTTATTTCCTGTATTGCTACGAAGCTGTTTTTTTTTTTTTTTGAAAGAATAAGATCGATAAAACATTGTCCACACTAATCCAAAAGTAAAGAGAGAAAGCCCAAATTAACAAAATTATGAATGGAAGAGATTTTGCTGAGTGAAATAAGTCAAGCAGAGAGAGTTAATTATCATATGGTTTCACTTATTTGTGGAGCATAACAAATAGCATGGAGGACAAGGGGAGATGAAGAGGAGAAGGGAGTTGAGGGATATGGAAGGGGAGGTGAATCATTAGAGACTATGGACTCTGAAAAACAATCTGATGGTTTTGAAGGGGCGGGGGCTGGGAGGTTGGGGTACCAGGTGGTGGGTATTATAGAGGGCAAGGACTGCATGGAGCACTGGGTGTGGTGCAAAAAACAATGAATACTGTTACACTGAAAATAAATTTAAAAAAATTAAAAAAATAAAATTATGAATGAAAAGGGAGAGATCACAACTAACACCAAAGAAGTAGAAACAATCATCAGAAATTATTACCAACAGTTATATGCCAATAAGCTAGGCAACCTAGGTGAAATGGATGCATTCCTGGAAAACCATAAACTCCCAAAATGGAACCAGGAAGAAATTGACAACCGGAATAGACCAATATCTAGTAACGAGATTGAATCAGTGATCAAAAACCTCCCAAAAAACAAGAGGCCAGGACCTGACGGATTCCCTGGGGGAATTCTAGCAAACTTTCAAAGAAGAAATAACACCTATTCTCCTGAAACTGTTTCAAACAATTGAAGCAGATGGAAAACTTCCAGACTCTTTTTATGAAGCCCACATTACCCTAATCCCCAAACCAGGCAAAGACCCTACCAAAAAGGAGAATTTAAGACAAGTATCACTGATGAATATGGATGCTAAGATTCTCAGAAAGATCCCAACAGCACATTATCAAAACAGCACAAGCACAAGATCCAAACAGCAAACAGGATCCAACAGCACATTAAAAAGATTATCCACCATGACCAGGTGGGATTCATCCCTGGGTTACAAGGATGGTTCAACATTCACAAATCAATCAATGTGATAGAACAAATCAATAAGAGAAGAGAGAAGAACCACATGGTCCTCTCAATCAATGCAGAAAAAGCATTTGACAAAATCCAGCATCCGTTCCTGATTAAAACACTTCAAAGTATAGGGATAGAGGGAACATACATGAACTTCATAAAATCTATCTATGAAAGACCCACAGCACAGTGCTTTATTCCATAATGAGATGTCTGAGAACAGAAATAGTAAAACCAAGTAATTGCCTTGGAGAGTAATCAGATTAGTCTCTGTACACATAAAGTCCTCAACCTTTACTTCTGGCTCAGACCCCAGAGGATCGGTAAAATGCTTCTGATGCTTTACAGAGTTCCAATGAAATTGCCAGCTCTGGCTTTAGGAAAGATAATAGGTGACATGGGAACCTGGGATGGATAGAAGGGGCCCTGGGGTCTTCCCAGGAGGGTCCATATCTGGAGGCTGAGGCCCCACAGGGAGGCTGTTCAGCAATGCCCCTAGGACAGACCGGAGCTTGGTTGGGAGCCGAGGACAACACTAGTTAGCATCTTTGCACGTTTCCTCTGTTTCAGACACAGGCTAAGTATTCCCTGGGCCTTCCTTTCCTCCACCTCTTGGCCTAGGTCTACATGTTCTGGCTTTGCTCCAGCCCCAACTGGTCTTCCTTCCCTCCTCTCTGCAGGCTCCTGGACATGCTGCTCAGCATCTCTCCCCTCTACCTCTTGCAATCTCTTCTTAGGAAGTCATGTGCATCCCTGTATTTTCAAAGGAATCTTTTCCCTGAAAAGAGATGTTGGTCTCCAGCATCCTTATCTCGACCTCTGGAGTCAGTCACCAAGCATCACCCCTCCACATCTCTGTCTGGTGTTCTCACACACGCTTCTGTATGAATTCTTTGGTGATTTCAACTCCATTTATCTATGCTGGTACTCACCACGTTAGTGTAGGCATTCAAATCTCCATTCTGACCACATGGCACCCTTGGTGATCCCTACGTTGCTCAAGATGAAAGTCAAAGAATAGTCCATGGCTCCTTTCTCCCTCACCTGACCCCGCACCCACATCTGCACCTCAGTCGCCCTGTCTGGTGTTTGTCCTAGGACAAGCTGGACCCTGCTCCCCTCTCCAGCTCGGCAGCCCCCATTCTCTCTAGGACAGCCTCTAACTGGTCCTCCTGCTTCCACTCTTCTTCTCTTCCAAAGCATTCTTACACAAGCAGAAACACTGATTTTCTTAAAATATGAAGGTTGTAACCTCCTTGGATACATCCCACCTGATGCTTAGAATAAAACCCACTCAGTCTTGGTGACTGAGTAGCGTCAGCTGCCTAGCCTGCCACCCTCCCTTTATTATTACTATATTATCTCCCCTGTGATCTCACACTCTTCCCCAGGCCTCCCTCATTGAGGAATAAGGCAGGCCATAGGGAGGTAGGGTCTTGGGAAGGTCCATGTCATGTGACCCAGGGCTTGGCTTGTTTCCTCATGACATTGTTATGATAAACAGGTCCCTGTTCCAGGACAGCTAGGGATGGAGCTCTCTCAGGGGTCCCACTGCTGAAACCTGGGTCTCCCTGGCAGAAGTGCACATGGCTCATGGGCACTGCACACTTCTACAGGTGGATGCATCCCACAGCTCTTCCCACATTCACGCCGACCCCTCTGCTCTTCCTATAATTAGTGACTTCGCTCATTGTGTCTTTCCTAATTATCGTTTATACTTCCCCTTCATTTTTTTCATTATAGTTCATATGAGAGATCCTCCTTCTGATCTTCACATGCCCACACCACCGCAGGCCCTGTCTGACACTCATGTTCCAGCAGAGGAAGCTGACTTGTGGAGTAAGCCACTGGCTGAGGTCACAGAGCTGATCGGAAGTGATGGCAGGTTCTCCCTGGGGCCATCTGTGTTGACAGCCCAGGCTTTTAATAAGCATCTGGCATTTACAGAGAAGTTTCATGAGGCAGGTTCTCCTCTTGGCACTTCCGAAGTAGCTCTAAGGTAAATACTGACCCATGTTGGAGCATTTATGTTGCCATCTGTGTGGAGAAGAAAGGGACCCACTCTGTGGACCTGCCACTTGCCTCCAGATTTATCTCCAGCTGCTCACTACTTTGCCTGTTATGCTTTAGCAACAAGGCATGGCTCTTGGATCCCTACACACAACAAATATCCAGTGCTGTGGGAATTCTGTCCTCATCCCTGCCCTCTGTCTTTAAGTCAACTACTTGTAACATCTCTTCCAAGCAGCGTCCTCTGTCTCCCCTTCCAGGTGACATTGTTCCCAGGTCTCGCCCTATGGGGGGTGCTGTCCCAGATCTTCTCTAAGGGGGCACTTTCTCCAGGTCTCCCCTTCTGGGGGAACTTCTGTACCAGGTCTCCTGTTCCGGGTGGAAACTGACCCAAGTCTCTTGCTCTGGGAGGGGGTGCCCTGTCTCAGTTCTCCTGCTGTGGTGGAGGGGGTACTATCCCAGGTCTCCTGCTTTGGCAGAGGGGCATTGTCCCAGGCCTCCCCCTCTGGGAGGGTGCTGTCCCAGATTTCTTCTTGGGGGGGAAACTATCTCTAGGTCTCATGCTCCGGGTGGGGGGGGGTGCAAACTCCAGGTTTCCCCTTCTGGGTGGGGAGCTACTGTCCCAGGTCTCCTGCTGTTGAGGGGACACTGTACCAGGTCTCCTTCTCTAGGGATGGTGCTGACGCAGTGCTCCTGCTCTATGGGTGGGGGCACTGCCCCATGTCTTTTGTTCTGGTCAGGGATGGGGGCACTATCCCAGGTCTCCTGCTCTAGGATGGTGCTGTTCCAGGTACCCTTTTTCTGGTGGGGGTGTGTGTGCCAACTCCAGGTCTCCTGCTCCAGCAGTGCTGAATTACCCAGTAGGCAAACCAGGCACTTAGGGCACAGAAGAGGCAGGACACCAACACATGAAAATATCTAGAAGGAGACTCGTAAGAATATTTTTCCTCCTCCCAAGTTTAAAAGATACTCTCCTGTGCCTCCTTTTGGAAGATATTTATTTTGCATTTCTTTGATTATCAGTCCTGCTGAATACATTTTTCCAAGTTCCTTGGCTTTTTGTATTTCTTCTCTTGATCCGTCACTTTCCTTTCCACTATTTTTGTATCAGAGCCTTAAGGAATTTTCTGTCATGTGTGACACATATTCTTTCTGTTTGTTTTTTACTCTTAAATTTTGTGTATATTTGTACATCTATCTTAAATGTACATTGTCTGATTTCCATCTGAATTTGATTGAAAAGAAACCAAGAAAAGAGCACTTGTCCCTTAGAGAACATGAGGCTTACCACAGCAGGAGGTGGGTCTTCTTCCTCAATGCTGACTACAGTTGTTCCTAAATTGTCCCTGAAACAAGTTGTTTCTTGTTTTAGTTTGCCAAGAAATCTAGGGCACAGAGCACCTGTCAGCACATTAGTGGTGTTGCTCAAGAATAACTCAGGGAGGAGTGCCTGAATGTCTCAGTGGGTTAATCCTCTGCCTTTGGCTCAGGTCATGATCTCAGGGTCCTGGGATTGAGCCCCACTTGAGGCTCTCTGCTCAGCAGGGAGGCTGCTTCCCCCTTTTTCTCTGCCTGTTTGTGATCTCTGTCAAATAAATAAATAAAATCTAAAAAAGAATAACTTGGCAGGCATTGTTTAATATGGACACAATGCTAGAGTGTATGGAGCCAGTTGGTTACCAAGCATTGACTGAAGTGCCACTGTTGGGCCACCCACATTGTAAAGTGTGCAATGTGATAACTTTTTTTTTTTTGAGAAGGTTGATATCATGTAGTATCTGTTTGGCATATCTCCTGGGGAAACATTTCTACCTGTTTCTCTCTCTCTCTCCCTTGGTCTTTCTCGGTCTTATCTCTGTATGTCTCTTTTCAGGCAAAGGCTTTACAGTTATGATTCGTCATGCTGGGGGACCAGAAGGTCCTCTCTGTTCATTCGTGTGTGTGTGCGTGCGTTCGCGTGCCTGTGTGTCTGTGTGCATGTCTGTGTATGGAAAATACCAATGATACTAGAAAGCTACTTTGAAGGGTAGTATGGTTCTGTCTCTTCCTATCTCTTAACATACCAAAATGACCAGCATCTTTCCCATTTTTTTTAAAAGTAAGCTCAATGCTGAACATGGCGTTCAAACTCAAAACCCTGAGATCAGGAGTCACATGCTCTACTGACTGAGCCAGCCGAGCACACCACTGAATTCACATCTTAATGCTTGTCTTAGATGTACTCATCCAAAAATGACAATCCAGCCACTCTTTTGTCTTTGTTGGGAAGTTTAATTTGCATTCTTCAGATGGCCTGGTCAAAGCTATTTAAAAATCAGAGAACTATTTGTGGCCAAGGCTATAATCTATTCATAAAAAATCCACCTGCTTGGCCACAGCTGGACTCTGTTTCCCAGCAACTCTTGCAGTTAGGTGTGACCATGTGACTAGGTGCTGGCCAGTGGGATGTGACAGCTCATTTCCAGGCCAGAGCTTTGAAGAAGCAGGTATACTCCCTTCAGACTCTGCATTTCCCCTCTGTTCCCTGGAGGAAGATGACCATGTAGCCCTGGAGAACTGTGAGGACACAAGACTTAAACACCCCTGAAACTCTGGAGGAGGACAGATGCCCAATCACCAGAAATCCCACTTAGAACTCCTCAGGGAGCAAGGAATACACCCCATGATGTCAGATAATGGAAAAAGTGTGGACTATTTCTTACTGCAGTTCAGTCCACTCTAATACAGCAATGCAACCAAAAAAAAAAAAAAAAAAGGGTAAAAATATGGCCAGTTGGTGGTGAAAGGGTTGCAAAAGTGTTAGACCAAAATTACTCATTTTTGACTAATTTATTTTTTTCAACCACTCCATCTTTAGAATAGTACTTCCCAAACTGGGGAGATGACTGCACGCCTTTGGGGAAATTTCAAAAAATATAAAATCTTGGTCTCTACTGCCAGAGATGCTAAATCAGTAACCCTGGAGAGGAGCCCAGAAGTCTATAAATCTTTTGAATTCTGCAGGAAATGTGCACTCCCTCAGGCCTCCAGGCATTTTGAGAAATTAAGTTAGCATATCTATTTAAGTTTTAAATGCATGTCAATCAATTTAATTTCTTGGAATATGCCCCTGAAATAAAAGCACTGGTCAGAATGATATGTGCATATAAAGATGCTGACTGAAGCATTATTTGAAATACTTTTTAAAGAGAGAAAGATCCTAGATGTCTATCATCAGGGGAAGATTTAAATAAGTTAAGGGCTACTCATCTGTGAGGTGCTAAGGTGCTAGGATTTAGTATTTCACATAGAGATCTAAAAGACGTCTTTGATATGAAATGAAATTGTTGCTTAAAATACAAATATAATGTCACTTCATTTTAAAGAATAAGAATTACAGATACGTCTACACAGATGTTTCTATGGATGTATAAGCACAGGAAATATATGGCAGGGTCTCTACATAACTGACACTATTCATTAACTCGGGATCAGAACAATTGGACTGTGGTGGAAAGAAAATATATAAACAATTTTTGTCCTTTACACCTGTATTCTTCATTGTTTGAGTTGTCACAGCAAGTAAACATTCCTCTTATCATTTAGAAAAACAGCTAGTTTTGGCATAAATAAATAAATGAATGAATTTTTTTTAAAATAAGAAAGAAAGAAATGTGAAACAACCCTTCTGCTTGTCCAGGTTTTGGAGCCAGCTTTTTCCTAGAGTCCTCCAGCATTGCCAAATTGTTACACAGAATAGCACCTTTCCCCAGCATGGGAAAGCCAGGCTGACCCAGATGCTCACTGCTGGCCCTCCCCAGGGCCTGGGTGGGAAAACACCCAGTGGAGTGAGCCACTGTGTTCATCCCACCTGGAGGTATCAGCTATCTCTTCTAAATGCCCACTCCAGATGGTGGTTAACCTAGCATCTATCAAAATGGATTCTGTCTTCCACACCAGCCATGGAGGCACTTTTGCAACACAGGCCTCTATGGACCCATGCTTTGAGGGACTGTTCCACCCCCACCTGCCCTTAGTTTCTTGAGAACAGCAGGAGTATCTGCCTAGCCAAAGTTGAGGAAGTTCTTCAGGATACAGAAATGTTGACTCATCTTATTTCCCAAACACTTTGACCATGACAGTTTTTCAAATGTAAACACCTTCCTTGTGGGGATATTTACTTTCTAATAAAGTCTTAGAATCTGACTCTGGGTGGAATATCTAATGGGAGGATTCTCAGCCCCTGAGGCAGAGATGGAAGAGTTCAAGTTGGTGGGCTTTCCTCTGCCTACTTCCTGCCTCTGACTTAGCTACCATTGTCATTCTAAGTAGTTCAACTGCACTGTAAGTCCCTTCCTATTGAGGACTCACAGCACCTCCTGCAGCACTGAACATACAGCTGGTGCTTTATAATAATGGATTCATTCTTACTCCTTCTAGAGGAGCATGAATACTTTCCATCCTCCTTTATCCTCACCCATATGGGCAGAAGTGGACTGTGGGCCTTAGAATTCTCAAGAAGGAAGGGGCCTTCAGGTTGGGTATGCAGAACCCAAAGGTGTCCTAACAGCTTTGAGCCCCACAAGCAAATGGGTCTCCTGCTCAGATGACTAGATGGCCCCCCTACTGGCTCTGCCCTACTGTAGGCCAAGTCAGGCCAAGCCTTACTTTGCTGTCCTGAAGGTGCTGCTCTCAGATGATGACCTTCAGCCCATGCCCAGCATCACAGGGCAAATCTGGACACATGATTATTTGATTGACCGGAGGTGACAGGTGGGTCCTCATGGTGGACTGGTGTCTGCAGGTAGGCAAGCCCTGGCAAGGGAGGGAGGGAGAGTGCCATCATCCATCATCCAATCCATCTTTTCTCGTGTCATGGATCACAAAGCTCTGCCTGGCCTGCAATCCTCATGAACCCTCATGACCTAGGAAGTCCCATCATCTCTCTCTTCCAGAAAAGGAAGGGGTGCCAAGGAGCAAAATCCCTTGCTGGCTTGTCTACAAGTTGTGTCTTCTATGAGGGATGTCTGATCATCTTCCTCAGCCTGGGCAAGGGTGACATTACCTCTTCTGCTGGAAGTCAAGGCATTTAATCCACTGGCAGGAGGTAGGGAAGGGGTGGCAGGAAGGAGGTAGTAAGTGACCTCACAAGCTCACAGGGCCTCTGGGTGCTTCCAATCCATCCCAAGAGAGAAGGAGAATAACAGAGGTGAACAATTCTTGTTCAAAATGCAGCCCTGGGAGGTGCACATGGTTTGCTTTCAAAGATGGCCCAGCACTCTTAAAGGCCACCAAACTGATGTCCTTCACCTGTTCCGCCCTGGGCACCTGGAGGGCACAGTCCCTGGTAAACAGGAGGAACTCCGCAAATGCCACCCTGTGTTTACCCTTTGCACCCTCCCTCTGGCTTCTCCTTATCAACTCCCAGTGAAGGCTCTGGGCCTTCTGGAGCCTGAGGACTGGCCCCTACCAGCAATGAGGAGAAGGAGGCAGAAGAGAAGAAGGAGGGCAAGGAGGGAGAGGAGAGAAAGGGAGAGGAGGAAATGGCTAACACTTCTATAAGCACATACTATCTGCCGGGAACTGCCCAGAGCTCACATACTTAACTCACTAAATTCTCATGACAACCATATGAAACAAGTACTCCTACCTTCTCCATCTTGTACATAGGGAAACCCAGACACAGACTGCTTCTGTCTCTTGGATGGGCCTCACTCTTTGGACGTGCAGAGTTGGGATATGAACCCACACTGCATAGCGGCAGAACCTGGGCTCTCAACCCCCATCGTGGATGAGCCACTGACTGTGATAACACTGTTCAAGATGCATCTTGACCCCCAACCCTTCCTCCAGGAATCTCTTCGATTTGGGTCCCATAAATACTTGCTCAGGGCCTGTTCCATGCCAGAACTTCATTAGGCACTGGGGATGGATGAAAATACAACAGGAAAAAACCTTGATCTTGGAAGCTCATGCTCTCTCTGCCCCTCCAGGGGCTTGGGCACATGGCTGGCACTGTTGTTCTCCAGGCCCACGAAGGTCATAGTAACACTTTTCTAGAATCCCTGACAATACACTGGTTTTCTCTCCCCCATTTAGGCTGGGAGGCTGGGAAAATAAAATGTGCTAAGAATGAACACAGCAGAGTGAAAAACAAACAAACAAACAAACAAACAAACCAGCTTTGTGGTCAGGCAGACCTAGACCTAAGACCTAGCTCTGTCCTGTATTCTGCAACCTTAGGCAAGTCACCTTGCCTCCTTATGCCTTAGTTTCCTCATGTGTTACATGGAAATAATTAGAATACCTGGATTTAAGTTTTAAATGTTACTTCTCTTTATTCTCTGCTTCTGCCCACAGGCGAGTGGAACCAACTTTTACTGAACACCTATGACAGGTGATGCCAGCTGCTAGGGGCTTTATATATGCCTCTCATTTAATTATGAAAACAAACCCTCTAAGGTGGGTACTGGGGTGCAATGGTGACTAAACAAACCCCTGCCACTGAGAAGCCCCATCGTTGGCAGCCCTCTCTTAAGAGCCCAGAGACAAAATTTATGCCCAGTCTCTACTTGAGGAAGTTCAGGCTCTGAAAAGTCTGCATAGTTTCACTAATCTAGACATATCTGGGAACTAGGGAGCTGGAGTTCAGGTGCCAGAGCCAGCCTTCTTCCCTTGATGTTGTTGCCATAAAACAGGCTTTTGAGAAATGTGCCCATGGACCACAATGCAAGTGAGGGCCAATACGCACATCCATAGAAGGCTCTGGAAAGGATCTGGTACTTCATGTTGTCACGTGAGTTTCAGCAGAGCCCTGCAGGTGGAGGAGAAGAGAGCACACAGAAAAGACCACACTGAGCCCATGTTTCCTGGAGGAGCAAAGCTCATTACCTGTAGGGGGCAGATTAAAACCAACCAGACAAGGGGACTCTGGTGGACTGTGCTTTCTCCCCATACTGCCACTTCTCCTGTTAGCTTTGGGGTCACTCTTTCTCCAGCACTCTGTGGTTTGGATGGGGTTGATTTGACCTAGTATGGGACTCATTCTGGAGTCACAGGCATTGGGGAAGAGGTAGTCATGTGATCAACCTGAGCCAAGGACAATGAGATTTTGTTGGAACTACAGAGAAATACACACTATTTTCTCCTTTTGATTTCCTAGACTAGAGGAATGTTTGGCAGTGGCTGCTGGGATCCATTTCTGCCACTGCATAGGAAGGGCCTGTCCGAGAATGAAAGCATCACATGAGCGTCTGGAACAAACCATGCCTGAAGTCACCACACCTCTAGACTCCTCAGTTATGTCAAGATTTTATTTTGTATTTGGCCCAGTCTGAAGTGGGTTTCTGTCTCTTGCACAGAGTTCTGATGTCTGAAGTGACCCACCTAAACCTAACTGAACCAGACCAGCTCTCCGAGTCTGGCTGTTTGGAAAAGTAGCTGATGCATCAGAGCATCCCCTTGCATGGGAATTTGGTGAAAGAGGAGCTGTTTTGACTGAAAGAAGAGAGAGGAGTAAGACCCTGTCACTGTTGGGGAAATCAAGGACTTCTGATGGGAGTTTTGTTCATCCTCACAGAGAACAGAGTGGAGGAATATCTACATTTTTCCCCCCTCAGGACACCCTGTGGACACTCAGGAAAACTCAAAAACACAAGAAGGAGGCATGGCTAATGTGCTCCAGTTACACACATGGAGCCATTAATCATGAAAATCACCCTCATTGTGCCCTCAGGTTGATGTGGCCCAGGCTTGCTCAGTTTACTTAAGAATAGCATCACACAGGGGAGGAGGAGTCAAGATGGCAGAGAAGTAGCAGGCTGAGACTACTTCAGCTAGCCGGAGATCAGCTAGATAGCTTATCTAAAGATTGCAAACACCTGAAAATCCATTGGCAGATCGAAGAGAAGAAGAACAGCAATTCTGGAAACAGAAAAACAACCACTTTCTCAAAGGTAGGACTGGCGGAGAAGTGAATCCAAAGTGACGAGAAGATAGACCCCGGGGGGAGGGGCCGGCTCCCAGCAAGCGGCAGAGCAACGGAGCACAAAATCAGGACTTTTAAAAGTCTGTTCTGCTGAGGGACATCGCTCCAGAGGCTAAACCGGGGCGAAGCCCACGAGGGGTCAGCGTGGCCTCAGGTCCCGCAGGGTCACAGAAGGATCGGGGGTGTCTGAGTGTCACAGAGCTTGCGGGAATTGGAACGGGAAAGCCGGCTACAGAGACAGAGCCGACAGTAAGCTCGCAGCTCTGGGTGACCTTGAACCAGTCGCAGGCTCAGTGAGCTCGGAGCCCGGCCAGAGGTCAGGCAGACGGGAGTAACTGGGCGCTGTTCTCTGAGGGCGCACTGAGGAGTGGGGCCCTGGGCTCTCGGCTCCTCTGGGCGGGAGACCAGGAGGACGCCATTTGTATTCCCGTCCTCCGGAACACTACGGAAAGCGCTCAGGGAACAAAAGCTCCTGAAAGCAAACCCGAGCGGATTACTCACCCTGGCCCCTGTTAAGGGCGGTGTTATTCCGCCTGGGGCAAAGACACATGAGAATCACTACAACAGGCCCCTCCCCCAGAAGATCAACAAGAAATCCAGCCAAGACCAAGTTCACCTACCTACCTCCTTTCAATACCAAGGTGAGCAGCAGAATTCTAGAGGAGGAGAAAGGCAAGCACGGAACTCATGGCTTTTTCCCTGTGATTTTTTTTTAGTCTTGCAGTTAATTTAACTTTTTTCTTTTTCTATTTTTTTTTTTCTCGCCTTCGGGTAAAATTTTTTTTTAATGTTACCTTTTTCTTTTTTAACGATTTTTTACTAGTTTATCTAATATATATATTTTCTTTTTTACATTTTTCTTAGGTGTTTTCTTTTTTTTAAATTCTTTTCTTTTCTCTTTTTTTTTCTTTCTTCCTTTTTGAACCTCTTTTTATCCCCTCTCTCCACCCCACGATTTTGGATCTCTTGTAATTTGGTTAAAGCATATTTTCCTGGGGTTGTTACCACCCTTTTAGTATTTTACTTGCCCCTTCATATACTCTTAGCTGGACAAAATGACAAGACGGAAAAATTCAACACAAAAAAAAGAACAAGAGGCAGTACCGAAGGCTAGGGACCTAATCAATAGAGACATTGGTAATATGTCAGATCTAGAGTTCAGAATGACAATTCTCAAGGTTCTATCCAGGCTCGAAAAGGCATGGAAGATATGAGAGAAACCTTCTCGAGAGATATAAAAGCCCTTTCTGGAGAAATAAAAGAACTAAAATCTAACCAAGTTGAAATCAAAAAAGCTATTAATGAGGTGCAATAAAAAATGGAGGCTCTCACTGCTAGGATAAATGAGGCAGAAGAAAGAATTAGTGATATAGAAGACCAAATGACAGAGAATAAAGAAGCTGAGCAAAAGAGGGACAAACAGCTACTGGACCACGAGGGGAGAATTCGAGAGATAAGTGACACCATAAGACGAAACAACATTAGAATAATTGGGATTCCAGAAGAAGAAGAAAGAGAGAGGGGAGCAGAAGGTACACAGGAGAGAATTATTGGGGAGAATTTCCCCAATATGGCAAAGGGAACGAGCATCAAAATTCAGGAGGTTCAGAGAACGCCCCTCAAAATCAATAAGAATAGGCCCACACCCCGTCACCTAATAGTAAAATTTACAAGTCTCAGTGACAAAGAGAAAATCCTGAAAGCAGCCCGGGAAAAGAAGTCTGTAACATACAATGGTAAAAATATTAGATTGGCAGCTGACTTATCCACAGAGACCTGGCAGGCCATAAAGAGCTGGCATGATATTTTCAGAGCACTAAACGAGAAAAACATGCAGCCAAGAATACTATATCCAGCTAGGCTATCATTGAAAATAGAAGGAGAGATTAAAAGCTTCCAGGACAAACACAAACTGAAAGAATTTGCAAACACCAAACCAGCTCTACAGGAAATAATGAAAGGGGTCCTCTAAGCAAAGAGAGAGCCTACAAGTGGTAGATCAGAAAGGAACAGAGACCATATACAGTAACAGTCACGTTACAGGCAATACAATGGCCCTAAATTCATATCTCTCAATAGTTACCCTGAATGTTAATGGGCTAAATGCCCCTGTCAAAAGACACAGGCTATCAGAATGGATAGAAATACAAAACCCATCTATATGTTGCCTCCAAGAAACTCATTTTAAGCCCGAAGACACCTCCAGATTTAAAGTGAGGGGGTGGAAAAGAATTTACCATGCTAATGGACATCAGAAGAAAGCAGGAGTGGCAATCCTTATATCAGATCAATTAGATTTTAAGCCAAAGACTATAATAAGAGATGAGGAATGACACTATATCATACTCAAAGGGTCTGTCCAACAAGAAGATTTAACAATTTTAAATATCTATGCCCCCAACGTGGGAGCAGCCAACTATATAAACCAATTAATAACAAAATCAAAGAAACACATCAACAATAATACAATAATAGTAGGGGACTTTAACACTCCCCTCACTGAAATGGACAGATCATCCTAGCAAAAGATCAACAAGGAAATAAAGGCCTTAAACGACACACTGGACCAGATGGACATCACAGATATATTCAGAACATTTCATCCCAAAGCAACAGAATACACATTCTTCTCTAGTGCACATGGAACATTCTCCAGAATAGATCACATCCTCGGTCCTAATTCAGGACTCAACCGGTATCAAAAGATTGGGATCATTCCCTGCATATTTTCAGACCACAATGCTCTAAAGCTAGAACTCAACCACAAAAGGAAGTTTGAAAAGAACCCAAATACATGGAGACTAAACAGCATCCTTCTAAAGAATGAATAGGTCAACAGGGAAATTAAAGAAAAATTGAAAAAAATCATGGAAACAAATGAAAATGAAGATACAACGGTTCAAAATCTGTGGGACACAACAAAGGCAGTCCTGAGAGGAAAATATATAGCGCTACAAGCCTTTCTCAAGAAACAAGAAAGGTCTCAGGTACACAACCTAACCCTACACCTAAAGGAGCTGGAGAAAGAACAAGAAAGAAACCCAAAGCCTAGCAGGAGAAGAGAAATCATAAAGATCAGAGCAGAAATCAATGAAATAGAAACCTAAAAGACAATAGAGCAAATCAACGAAAGTAGGAGCTGGTTCCTTGAAAGAATTAATAAAATTGATAAACCCCTGGCCCGACTTATCAAAAAGAAAAGAGAAAGGACCCAAATAAATAAAATCATGAATGAAAGAGGAGAGATCACAACTAACACCAAAGAAATGCAAAATATTATAAGAACATACTATGAGCAACTCTTCGCCAACAAATTTGACAATCTGGAAGAAATGGATGCATTCCTAGAAACATATAAACTACCACAACTGAACCAGGAAGAAATAGAAAGCCTGAACAGACCCATAACCAGTAAGGAGATTGAAACAGTCATTAAAAATCTCCAAACAAACAAAAGCCCAGGGCCAGACGGCTTCCCGGGGGAATTCTACCAAACATTTAAAGAAGAACTCATTCCTATTCTCCTGAAACTGTTCCAAAAAATAGAAATGGAAGGAAAACTTCCAAACTCATTTTATGAGGCCAGCATCACCTTGATCCCAAAACCAGACAAGGATCCCACCAAAAAAGAGAGCTATAGACCAATATCCTTGATGAACACAGATGCGAAAATACTCAACAAAATACTAGCCAATAGGATTCAACAGTACATTAAAAAGATTATTCACCATGACTAAGTGGGATTTATTCCAGGGCTGCAAGTTTGGTTCAACATCCGCAAATCAGTCAATGTGATACAACACATCAATAAAAGAAAGAACAAGAACCATATGATACTCTCAATAGATGCTGAAAAAGCATTTGACAAAGTACAGCATCCCTTCCTGATCAAAGCTCTTCAAAGTGTAGGGATAGAGGGCACATACCTCAATATCATCAAAGCCATCTATGAAAAACCCACCGCAAATATCATTCTCAATGGAGAAAAACTGAAAGCTTTTCCGCTAAGGTCAGGAACACGGCAGGGATGTCCATTATCACCACTGCTATTCAACATCGTACTAGAGGTCCTAGCCTCAGCAATCAGACAACAAAAGGAAATTAAAGGCATCCAAATCGGCAAAGAAGAAGTCAAATTATCACTCTTCGCAGATGATATGATACTATATGTGGAAAACCCAAAAGACTCCACTCCAAAACTGCTAGAACTTATACAGGAATTCAGTAAAGTGTCAGGATATAAAATCAATGCACAGAAATCAGTTGCATTTCTCTACACCAAGAGCAAGACAGAAGAAAGAGAAATTAAGGAGTCAATCCCATTTACAATTGCACCCAAAACCATAAGATACCTAGCAATAAACCTAACCAAAGAGACACAGAATCTATACTCAGAAAACTATAAAGTACTCATGAAAGAAATTGAGGAAGACACAAAGAAATGGAAAAATGTTCCATGCTCCTGGATTGGAAGAATAAATATTGTGAAAATTTCTATGCTACCTAAAGCAATCTACACATTTAATGCAATTCCTATCAAAGTACTAACCATCTTTTTCAAAGAAATGGAACAAATAATGTAAAATTTATAGGGAACCAGAAAAGACCTCGAATAGCCAAAGGGATATTGAAAAAGAAAGACAACGTTGGTGGCATCACAATTCCGGACTTCAAGCTCTATTACAAAGCTGTCATCATCAAGACAGCATGGTACTGGCACAAAAACAGACACATAGATCAATGGAACAGAATAGAGAGCCCAGAAATAGACCCTCAACTCTATGGCCAACTAATCTTTGACAAAGCAGGAAAGAATGTCCAATGGAAAAAAGACAGCCTCTTCAATAAATGGTGCTGGGAAAATTGGACAGCCACATGCAGAAAAATGAAATTGGACCATTTCCTTACACCAAACAGAAAAATAGACTCAAAATGGATGAAGGACCTCAATGTGTGAAAGGAATCCATCAAAATCCTTGAGGAGAACACAGCCAGCAACCTCTTCGACCTCAGCCACAGCAACATCTTCCTAGGAACAACGCCAAAGGCAAGGGAAGCAAGGGCAAAAATGAACTATTGGGATTTCATCAAGATCAAAAGCTTTTGCACAGCAAAGGAAACAGTTAACAAAATCAAAAGACAACTGACAGAATGGGAGAAGATATTTGCAAACGACATATCAGATAAAGGACTAGTGTCCAGAATCTATAAAGAACTTAGCAAACTCAACACCCAAAGAACAAATAATCCAATCAAGAAATGGGCAGAAGACATGAACAGACATTTCTGCAAAGAAGACATCCAGATGGCGAACAGACACATGAAAAAGTGCTCCATATCACTCGGCATCAGGGAAATACAAATCAAAACCACAATGAGATATCACCTCACACCAGTCAGAATGGCTAAAATCAACAAGTCAGGAAATGACAGATGCTGGCGAGGATGCGGAGAAAGGGGAACCCTCCTACACTGTTGGTGGGAATGCAAGCTGGTGCAGCCACTCTCGAAAACAGCATGGAGGTCCCTCAAAATGTTGAAAATAGAACTGCCCTATGACCCAGCAATTGCACTATTGGGTATTTACCCTAAAGATACAAACGTAGTGATCCAAAGGGGCACGTGCACCCGAATGTTTATAGCAGCAATGTCCATAATAGCCAAACTATGGAAAGAACCTAGATGTCCATCAACAGATGAATGGATCAAGAAGATGTGGTATATACACACAATGGAATACTATGCAGCCATCAAAAGAAATGAAATCTTGCCATTTGCGACAACAATAATGGAACTAGAGCGTATCATGCTTAGCGAAATAAGTCAAGCAGAGAAAGACAACTATCATATGATCTCCCTGATATGAGGAAGTGGTGATGCAACATGGGGGCTTAAGTGGGTAGGAGAAGAATCAATGAAACAAGATGGGATTGGGAGGGAGACAAACCATAAGTGACTCTTAATCTCACAAAACAAACTGAGGGTTGCTGGGGGGAGGGGGTTTGGGAGAAGGGGGTGGGATTATGGACATTGGGGAGGGTATGTGCTTTGGTGAGTGCTGTGAAGTGTGTAAACCTGCTGATTCACAGACCTGTGCCCCTGGGGATAAAAATATATGTTTATAAAAAATAAAAAATTAAAAGTCAAAAATAAACAAAGAATCTGATTTTCATATACCTCTCTTCCTCAAAGACACAATTACACACAGACCCCTTGATTGTTAAATGTCATTAGTTTGCTCCAGAAACTGTACCACTAAAAGAAGGGTGTCCTAGAAATCCTTAATCTTTGCATTCCAGTTTCCATTTCTGGAGGTTGACTGCACAGTTTCAACATCTGGGGCACCAGTATTATCTGAGCCCACATTGCCCCCTGCCCCCCACTGCCTTAGCCTAATGTTGAGCTCCCTTATGAAAGAGGATGAGAAAGGACATGGACAACTTTCTGGGGTCACATCGTGCACATCCCTTCCTCAGCATCTATACAGAGTGGCTTTCTGTCATCCTTTCCTCCATCCACCTCTGTGACTCTTCCCCTCTCTCCTACCCACCAGACCCCATTTGTCCTTTTCAGTTCCATACCTTAGATTATGTAGATTTATATTTTGGTATAAATGCAAGTAACATCGCATCTATCCTCTTGACAAATTTCCAAGTATAAAGCACACACTGCCAGCTCGATGTGCCCGGATGGTACCGGTCTCTAGATTCTTCCATCTGGCATGATTGAAAGTCCACAAGCATGGAACAGCAACACCACATTTCCTCCTCCCTAAACCCTTGCCAGTCACCCAGCTACTCCCTGCTTCCAGGGCTCTATTTTTAGATCCCTCATGTAAATGCAGTCAGACAGGAGTGATTTTTTGGTAATTGGCTTCTTCCACACACATTCATGTCCTCAATGACATTCATGTGTCAGCAGTAACATGGATGGATCCTCCTTTAAAAGCTAAGGAATATTACATTGCAAGGGTATACCAACTTTTTCTTGAAATTCATCTGTCGCAGTGGGTTATTTATAATACCCTGGGGATTCTGGATAAAGCTGCAAGGAAGATGGGACTGCAGGTATATTTTCAACATAATGATTTAAATTCCTTTAACTATATACCCAGACATATGCGTGCTGGATCTATGGGAGTTCCTTACACAACTGTTTGAGGACACTCAACAGGCTTTTCCAGGGTAATTGCACCATTCTGCATTCCACTAATTGCATACAAAGTTTCAAATTTTCTGCATCCTTCCAACATGGGCTTTGGGTTTGAATTCCTGGTTTGGGTCCTCGCTACCCTAACAGACAATGCCACAGCTCATCATCTTTGGATTTACATTGCCCTCGATGCCTTATATTGAGCAACTTTTCATATGTCCTTTCAGCCAGTGATTTGTTTCCTTTGCAACATAGTCTATTCAAGTCTTTTCTATATTCTCTAATTTGTTGAAATGCCGTTCTTCTTCTTTTTTTTTTTTTCATTTTGTAAGTGAACACATTTTCTGAAATAAGGATTGCAAACAGTGTCTCCAATATGTGGACTGCCTTTTCATTCTGTTAGTTGTTTTAGAAGACGATGATTTTTCTAGTTTGTCACCTTGTCAAGTATCATGATGCCATCATGACTGCATTTATTCAGGGGTCTCTATTTTTCTCCCACATGTCCCTGCCTATTATTATACCAGCACCATCATATTTGCTCAGGGAAGTGATCTAAGGTATTTGAAAGTCAGCATATATGGAGCCACCACCTATTTCTTCATACTCCGAATTGTCTTGGCTCTTTGTGTTCCTTCATGGTTCCATATCTATTCTAGCAATTTCTGTTCTGAGAACATCACATTGTGATTTTGGTCAGCGTTTCATTGAATCTTTTCCTCATTTATTCTAGGAACTGGGGGTTCATCTTAATCTCTTAGGGTCCAAAGACCTCCAACAGTTCCTGGCAGCAGTGTGTGAGCCCAGGTTCTTCTTACACACAAACGGTCCTATCAGGCCAGCAATTAATGCCAGAGAAATAGATAGTGGTGCAGGGGTTCTGTCGAGCTCATTGTTGTCTTCTAGTGCTGTGCTATCCATGAAGGATTCTGTCTATAATCCATTTTCACAGTTATTCATTAACTCAGTTAACTATACTAAAACCATAAATGTAAAGAAAACATCCAATTGCTCACTCTCTAGCCACATGGAAGTATCCCAAAATGGCTGAAATTTCAGATTTTGATATTTGGAGGGGAAAGTGGTCATGGGCATGTAGAACTGATACTGAGGCGACTCCTGCACCATTTTTGTCTCATTAGAAGGGTCAAAATGCTGATCCTGTCTCCTTGAAGGGCTCTGACTCCACCAGCCCTATGAACATCTGACAACATACCAGAAGGGTTATTTTTACCAAGGCTTGGACGGGACTGTCCTTTTGAAGAGAGATATGCAGAGACTCAGATGGGACCAAACAGCTTTAAGGAATTAAGGCTGGCTTTCAGAACACCTGCAGCCATCAAGCCCCTTGGGAATGTTGGCCTGACCCCTTGCTTCCAGAGTTCCCTGCAGCCTCATCAGGTGCATAATGAGTGTCACTTCCTGGCAGGTGTAGAAACCTCAGAATATATTGGGTACATAAGGAAGAAGACTCTGCCCAAATCTGCAGGTATCACAGGCATGCCTCATGGCAAGCCCTTCCCTTGGCTTCTGGCCTAGAGAGACAATGATTAGCTCCACCTAGAGATTCCTTAGAAAAGTTCCCTGGATGCAGATTCTAAGTGATCAACATGGTCAATCACTAGGCTTACTGAACTTAAGTCAGTAATTGGACCAAGTGTGCTAAAGCTGTACTTGTTTTTTCAAAGAAATCAGCCCTGATTTGCCTATCCCTGTAAATGAACGTTCTTTTGAAGAGGAAAAGTAGGTTTCAAGTAACCATCTTTGTGGATGTTCAAGTCGAATGCTGGTAGTCTTTCCATATGTGTTTCTTACCTAAGCTAGGCAACTTGAGGTCATCTTCAGAAACATTTCCACATTTTAGCTCATCGATGGGCAATCCCCTTGTTTATTATTCTGTGAGGATAATACCAGGACCCCATGGGCACAGGGTTAATTCAACAACTGGAATATGTAATTGATTCCCCCACAACTGTAGAACTCAACTAGCACCTTGACCAATTGGATGTGGCTAGGGTGAGGAGCTCATTCCCTCAAACCCAGAGAACATACACCACTCCACAGGGTTCACTATGGACTTATGGAGATAATGAAGGACCCCACTCTCTCTATGACTGGAGTACTTAGGGATGTCTTATCTCTTTGACAAGTTTTCTCCCACTTGCCAGTGACTCCTTGTAGTGAGAGTATTCAGGTGAGACCTCAAATAAAAAGGGATTCTTTGAATCGTTTCTTACCTCACAGTCATATTGATCCAAGAATCCACCCCTGTTGAAGTACAATGGCAAATAAAGGCTTTAGCTAAGCATCCAACTGCCCTCCTGGTAAAAGGAACCTCCAAGTCCATACAAGGATGGCCCCTGACTCTAAGGACTTTACATCAGGTCCAGAGTGTCGTAGAGAGCAAAGGCCATTAACCGATGATAGGAGGCTGATTTATCAAGTACCAGCTTGTGCTTTGAGATATGCCTGAACTAACACTTGAAACCAGCCCAACTTTAAACCCAGCAACCCTTAGACCTGGACCCGACCACTCTACATCCATGGCTCATAACTCCTCAAAAGTTCTTAAGTCAACGAGACTTACAATGCCCCTATGAAAAGGTAGAGGACAGTTGGTTTATCAATGGCAACAATTTCATGGAAAGGGGGTAAGAAAAACCAAGTATGCCGTCATAGTCGAACTCAGACTGCTGAGGCCAAAGCCTGTCAGCAAACATGTCTGCCCCCAAAGCAGTTACAACCTGCTAGTTGTAACTGGCAAAAACCATACAAGAATGTATCTTGACTCCAAACAGAACTTCCCCATTCTCTATGCCCATGAAGCAATTTACAGTAAAGGGGCTTATTCTCAAGACATAATAATGCCCCCCAATCCAATATGGGTCTGAAATGACTGCACATTCAAAGAATGCCACTCCAAACCCAAGTAGCCCTTGAAATCCTGACTGGAGTTCAAGGAGACTTAGTATTAGATGGTGACCTCTGGCTAGGACCCAGTGGCTATTCAGCTCTAACCTGGCT
Organism: Mustela nigripes; assembly: GCF_022355385.1. Lineage (NCBI taxonomy): Eukaryota > Metazoa > Chordata > Mammalia > Carnivora > Mustelidae > Mustela > Mustela nigripes. The sequence continues at coordinate 24,447,190 of NC_081564.1, forward strand.
CATGGCCTCCCCCAGGCTCAAAGGCCACTGGTCTCTTGGGTTGGGCCTATATGCATGGGCACATTAAAACCATCACCAACCTGGCCAACCTTCTACATTTCAAGTGATGGTGCACATGTTCTGTGTTTCACTGTTATGGCCACATAGCATCCATCTTTTTTCCGTCTTTGGGACTGGAGGATGTCATGATGTCATGAGGCATCAGAAGGTATTTAGTTAGTACCCAGGAAAGCCCTAAATGTGATACCAAACAGGATTTCTCTATTAAATATGGGAATGACTCGAATGCATAAAGCAGTTCTATAAAACACAAAGGCTTTAGATTTTATAACTCCTTCACAAGGTGGAGCTTCTGCTAATATAATGACAGAATGCTGTGTGTACATTCCCCATTATCACAAGAGAGGTCCCATTCCTCCCATCCAAGTACTAACCAGGCCTGACCCTGCTTAGCTTCCGAGATCAGACGAGATCAGGCGCGTTCAGGGTGGTATGGCCGTAGATGAGAGGTCCCATTCCTAACAGATGCCACTGCTCAAATCTGCACTTTCAAGGATCCCTCTCTTTAAGTATAAACTCAACTCTTGGCCTGAGGGAAGGTTCTCACCCACTCTCAAAGGACTCTTCTTGGGGCTTCTCCTTCTTTTTCTTTTTCTAACCCTGTTTTGTTGTTTTCTCCCCTGTTTTTTCAGGTGGTGCCAGGAACCCTTCATTGCAGTAACTTCCAGAGGACAGATGGTTCTTTGAACACAGGAAGATCCTAAAAGAAGTTTTCCCCTGCACTCAGTGGCCTCTCCACTTCACAACTCTTACAGAGAGAGACCCCCTGGTGACCAGTACTGACCCATAGGTAGGTAGGGATGGCTTTATGCTCCTATTCAGCAGGAGGAAGTTACAGAAGATGAGACCTTCCTCCTTCAACAATCTTAACGACTGAAGTGTCTAAACTGTTCAGGGGGGCATGAGGAGGGAGAAGAAGGCTAGCTGAGCACAAAGCAGAAGCTTGCATACCACACCACCCCCCAAAAAGTGACATGGGTGACATTCCTTAGGCACTCCTGGCTTCTCTAAAGCAAAAGAATGGGGGAAAAAACCAACAGATTCTTCACAAATAGAGATCAAAACCCTGAAGACCAGTCTCCCTCAGTTTACAAATGTCCTAGTGATTGCCAAGGAAGAGGCTTGCTTATCAATAGGATAGCTAACTTCCAGAGACCCATCATTCCATTTTCTGAAGCCCTAATATCTCCCTCTCCTCCATAACACTGAGGGAGGCTGAGGCAGAATGAAATGTCAATAAAATGGAACTTCTTTTCAAACCTGCAGTCCCTTGAAAAGGACCTGTGAGAGGCAGAAGGTAGCAATCCTCCAGGAAGCTCCCAACTATTTTCCTAGTAATGCCTTCCTAGAAGGAAAAACCACCTTTAGTTGACAAGAGCAAAGCCTCCAGTATCCTGTGTGTCTTCTCTTATACTGAAATGTTCTTTCAAAACCTCCCATTTTCTTGACCTCTCCAACACTCAGTGGCCTCTTCATTTCACAACTCCAACACTCAATGGCCTCTTCAGTTCACATAGAGAGGCCCTCAGATGACCTGTACTGACCAACAGGTAAGGACAGCTCTACACCCCTATTCAGCTGAATGAAGTTACAGAAGATGGGACCTTCTTTAACAATCTTAATGACTTAAGGGTCTAAGCTGATCAGAGGGATGTGAAGAGGGGAAGAAGGAAAGGAAAAAGAGAAGAGTCAGCCACCCATCACAACCCCAGCATAGCAACGCTTTCTACCCACAGGACATGTCCCGTGCTTTATAAAATCATCTTTTGGCAACAAAGACTCCGCAAGACTTCTTTCCTGACCATCGTCTTTAACCTCTAATGTTTTCCTACATCAGCCCTGTCTCTTGTAAGACCACTGTGGAAACACCCCTGCAACACTGTCCCATTTCTGTCAACTCATCCGTCCCCATCCACCTAACCTACTGCACATTCCATGTCCTCTGAGGACAGGACACTTTTGTGATTCTTGCATTGAAACTGTGGCATGTCACCTCTTTCACTCCTCATCTTTGTTGAGTTTCCCAATCTTAATCTCCCCAGCATCCCATCCTCACTTTCTTCCTCTCACATGTTTATCTGGTCAATAGGTTCTAATTACCAATACCCTATAACATGTTTCTGCTCCTCAGTAGATGACTCCATTTCTTTGCTTTGTCCTCAAGCTCAAATCGTAACTCTCAGATGCTTGTCTCACAACTTTCAAAAGTTTTCTTGCCCCTAATGCCTACCACTTTCTCTTTTCCCTTTTTCTCAAACCCTCACTCCTTCCCTTCCTTCCTTTCCTTCATTGTCTTTTTGTTCTTTGTATTCCTTCCTCCCTCCCGCTTTCTTTATTCTGTTCTGTTATGTTAGTCACCACACAGTACTTCAATAGTTTTTCATGTAGTGTTCCATGACTCCTTCTTTGTGTTTAAGATCTAAGTGCTCACAAAAATACGTTCCTTTTTTAAAAAGGATGAAATGATACCCACATGGATGCATCTTGAAGGATCTGCTTCTCCTCAACTCAACGTTAGCATCACGGTAATGAACGCTGGCCTTCCACACTACAGCTGGACATGGGGTATACAACGCATTCACCACAACCTCCTGTCTTCTGAGACACTGAGTATACGGGTTGTCCCACCAAAAATATGGATAGTTTCATTTCTCGACTGAAATGGGCCTCAAATCAAGCCATCACCTGAGTGTCTGTAAAAGTCACTGGCTTCAACACAGCTCGCCTATATAGTCTTTCAGACATAAACATCCAAAATTTAATCAGAATTTGACATGGGTGTGAGGCTACCATGTAGAAAGATCTATCTGAATTCAGGAAAGTAACACTGCACACGACTAGAAGTGGAATGCAAAGTTTTATGCAGAGACTATACCTGGAGGAGGAGGCTGGAACTCCTGTCAAGTCAGGGAGGAAGGAACATGAGTGAGCAATCCTTCCACAGCCTTTCCTGTCCTGGCCATTAGCAGAGGGTTCACAATGCACAGGAACCCAGCCAATGCTGGGGCACTGGAGGAAGATTTCTCATGTCCCTCACTTCACTGCATGTGTGTTAATTCACAGAGAAGAGAAACCTTGCATTTACAGCCAGTGTGGAAGAGCCTTCTGCCATGTGTCCCAATTCAAGTAACATCAGAGCTTGTTTACACTGGATCGCACCACATACATCTCCCCAGTACAGGAGAGCCTTTAGTTGGGGCTCTAACCTCAGGAGACATGAGAGAACTCACCCTCACGAGAAAATGAGTCATGATACACACGGGGGAAAAATTCAAGGGCAGCATTCACCTTTGTACACACCAAATGCACTGGAGAGACACGTTAGCAACAGAACAAAGGTGGAAGATCCTTCATCCAGAGAACTCCTCTCCTATTCTCACCAATGACCTCACATGGGGTAGAATCCATGTGGTGGGATTGCTGAATAAGAGCTCTCAACAACATGCATCCCTTCGAGGCCATGGGGCACATTCACATGGAAAGAAACGGACTGAATGCCATCTACAAGGGAAAGTATTTAGTCCAGCCATACCCTTAGCCAGCATCTGAGGATCCACACCGGTGGGAATCCTGACAATTTTGGTCAATGTGGAAGAGACTTTAGATACAGCTCTCACTTTTGGAGACACCAGACAACTCAGAGCACAGAAACCTGTCTCTGTCATCCCTGGCATACTGCCTTTACCCAGAGTACCCACTTTTCTCGCCACCACAGAAATCACACAGTACAAACCCTGTGCCTCCAATCAATAATGCAAAGCCTTCTGCCAGAAGTGGCCCCTTCCATATACCAGAGAACTCAGGTGAGGAGAAACACTAGTGCTGCATCCATATGGGAGATCCATATGCATCCAACTGGGGTTCTGGCCTGAGCTCTTGCTAAAATCTCAGAGTGTGCATCATCCCTCACACAGCAATGAAGGACCTCCTGGGACACCCTGAATCATTGCTGCTGAATGCTGATGAAATCCATGTGGGAATCCCATTCCTCATGGAGCCAACACATGAAGGACCAAGGAGGATACACAGAAGAGAATCCTATTGGTGTGATGAGGAAAGGAATGTCTTCAGGTATCCCTTATTCCTAATCAAGCAGGACATTCTCACATTGAGGAAACACTGATCCGAATGGAAGGAGGAAATTCTTCCCTGATGCTCATATCAGAAAATCACTGGGAAAATACCTCCCAAGGAACTTCTTAGTGTGAAACTGAGATACCAACTCAGACATTGAATTTTTCACTGCAAGGACATACAATTGGGTAATGTTCACAGTGAACACAGCACTGGCCATGTTCCTCACTCCTTAGCCATGCCAATCCTGTGAACATTCCTCAGGCCTGCCCAGGGCCCTACACACACCCCATGCCCCATCCATTCACTGCAAGACTCAGCAGGAATACTGGAAGGCACCCTGTGTTTCAGTGACCACACCACTAGACATTTTCCAGGGCTGCAGTGAACAGTTGAGGGAAATTGGGATAATTTACTGTGCTTTCATCTCCATTCAACCTCTGTAACACTTCTGGAAACATAGGACATTGTGTTCGACTGAAACATGTCCCTAGGAAGGTCATCTCAGTCACTGGGCAGACATGGGATACACAGAGGTGATTGGCCATCTCTCCCTGCAGTTCCCCAGCAATCCCAGACCCATGACAGCTGCTCCCAATACAGAGGGATCAGGGGGTTGATTCTGTGGGAGCCAGGATTCTCCTCTCTTTCCTCAGTTGTCCCATACTTGACAATATGATTGTTGGAGTGTGGCAGGGGAAGGACCTGGAGCATCATTAGGCAAGGAGAAGAATGTGAGGGAGGGTGAAGAGGATATTCAGAGGATGGCAAAGTACTTCATAGACACTCATGGGGCACTGATGACTACAGGAGAGGCAGGATGACACTATGTCATTCCTGGTCAAGGTGAGAACCTGAGGTTAGAAAAGTAGGTGGGAGACAACAGAAGCACTTCAACCCTGTCAAGCTAAATTGACCAAGGACAGGAAGGACTCAGAGCTGCGGACCCATCAAGTTGTAGTCAGAGACCATCATCTCCAGAACAACAGGCCTTAGGTTCTTATCTCCATTAACTTCCCTATGTTGTCTTTTAAGTCTACCCAGGCATCGTTGCTCTCTGCACTTGAGGATGGATCCATGGATGAAGAGGATTCAGATGGAAGGAGCAACACTGTGTTTGTAATTCATTTCTCCTTCCATCCTTTGTTCTTCCTCTCTCTGCTGTCCACAAGGCCCACTTCCTAGCTCTCCCCATTTCCTGCTATTATGAGGCCAACCCCGGAGGCCCTGGTCTCCTGCAGGCAATGAGGCTTTGATTCTGAACTGTTGCATGAACCCCCTGTGTAGCCCTCTTCACCCCTTTCCTAGCATCACCCTGTCCCCTCACCACTGAGTCTGGGAAGCAGCCCTGGACAGCAGAGCAGGGAGCAGGGCTGGGAGTCAGCAGGGCACAGCTCCCCCTTCTGGAGGGGCCTCAGGATGGAAGGCTGGCCCTGGATCCACCCTGGATGTCTCCTGCCTGGGAATCTGTGCTCATGCCCGATTCTATTTTTCTCTTTGGCTCTCAAGAAGCTTCCCTTCAATTGACTTGAGAGAAACCACAAGAGAAACAGTATGCCCATCAGAAGAGAAGGACTTGGGAATGGGGTGAGTTGGGCAGGAAAAGGGGCAGGCAAACATGCAAACATGTCCTCCCTCATTTCCCTGACCTAGTTGTAGACAGTTCAGGGCACCACACAAAACCCGGGATGCTGCCCTAGAAGCTGACCACAAAGAGGAGATGAGGAGAAGGTCACAGTCCTTGCAGGCACTAGGATGCCCTGAGAACATCCCATGGGGAACCTCAACCTGATCTGTGCAACTCCCTGTGGTGGTTGGGCTATGTCTTCCAGTAGCTTCTGAACTTGGAGGGAGGGCAGTGGCTGCCTAGAGGGACTGGACCCCAGACAGCCTACACACTGTGCTCTTCTAGAAAAGGGCACTGTTAGCTGTTGATCCCCTCACTCTGCAGCACCCAGCCCTGGATTCCCAACCTATAAAATTCAGCAGAGAGATTCCTCCAGAACATTACCAGTCAGGATGAGACAGTGGTGGGGTGGCCTAATCTCCCACTTCAGGCATCTGAGAAATGGGAACAAGAAAGGTCCCTGGGCTCATGTGAGCAGGACAGCTCACCAGACTCAGTGCTGCATCCATGAGGGCACAGAGTAGGCCCTGGTATCAACTGAGACTTGTAGCATTTCCAATCACTCAGAAGCTGTCCCATTCCTTGGGTCCCCTGAGTTTCCACAAAGCCTTGTGCGATGTAATGGATCCCCTCATGGCACCATTTTGCCATGTGTGTTTGATATTCAATTGATTCTCCTTGATATGTAGGCAACACAATCAGGAGAAGGCCACCCTGCCTGCTCCAAACTCACCCACGGCCTGCCCACAGTGTCTAAATCACTTTCCATGGGAGTCAGGAGCATGTCATCTCTGCTACACCATCTGCAACACTCACATGTGCAAAGCTTCCCCTCCCCCCACTGAGATGGGCATGTTAATGGCTGGGAAAGGGACAGTCCAGCAGGAAGGGGACCCGGAAATCCCGGAGGAGTATGGTCAGGCAAGGGGCCCGAGTGACTGGTAGTGTATCCTTCATTCAGTCCCAGGGGGCCTATAGGAAACTTTCCTTTCTTCATGCTACAGATGGGTCCTGAAGGCCACCTCAAGACCTCAGAAGACACCTCCACCAATATCCCACAGGCCTCTGGTAAGAGCTTCCTCAGACCACATGCACCAGGCAATCTCATACAACTCCACCTGCTGTCTCCCACAGCTGCACCACAGAACATTCTGCCCATGATCCTGATGTTCCAGATTCTTCAGAGGTCCTTACAGAATGTGTCCCAGAAGGGCCCTGGGGCTCCAACTCCAGCTTATATTGTCACAGTGGAAGAGTTCACGTGAAAACAAAGTAGAGGAAACACACCTGGAGAAACTGCTCTCCTGTACCTCAACTTTGCAGGTCTTGACAACAAAAGTTTTTGTGCATCCAGCTGTAAGATGGCATGGGAGCCCTGGGGACAAGAAAAGGAGATCCTCTAAGTCGGCCACCTCATACAGAGCTGAGATTCCAGTCACTATTGATGACTGACACTCTGAGTAGGTGGCAAAACTCTAGGTCTTCAACAGTCCATTGTTCTGTAAGATAGGGCCCACCTGAGACTGTGGGGCCCAGCAGCCTTCCAGTCTTTTCCCTTGTCTGCTGCATGGGCTACTCCTCCTCCTGCTGTCACTCCAGTCTCCATCAAGAATGTAGAGCATGACAGATGCAGGACAAGCGGGACTGTCAGGTCCCTGTGACCACCCTGGAATATACTCGAGGGGCAGCAGCCACCCCAGCTGTATTCCCCTGTGGCCTAGCCCCTGAACTGTCGCTGTCGCTTCCATGCACAGGACTGTGACCAATGCTGGGCCAAATACTGGCAGTGGCCACCAAAATGAGCCCACCTCAGCCTGTGTGTTTTGCAGCAGCAATAGGTATAGGGAGGAGAGGCTGTCTCTAATCTGAACTCGACCTCTCGAGCACCCAGACACCACAGCAGAGGAACTGGGGCCCCAAGCACCACACTGCACCTTGGGAAAAACTTGGGTCTGAAGTACTGGAAGGCTAGAGATCTAGGACTTACAGAAATGGGATCCAATATTCTTCTGTAAGCAAGTTAAAGCATTTCACGTTTTGCTCTATCTGAACCCTCAGATTCAAAAGGTCTCATGAAGTATTTGTTCTTCCATGTCAATCCTCATCATTTGCCTATATTCAATAAGAATCTCTTCTTGTAACAGGGCATCACTGGAAATATGGGTGATTTTACCAAGGCTTGGACTGGACTGTCCTATTGGAGAGAGATATGCAGAGACTCAGATGGAACCAAAGGGTTTTAAGGAACTAAGGCTGACTTTCGGAAGACCTGCAGCCATCAAGTCCCTTGGGAATGTTGGCCTGACCCCTTGCTTCCAGAGTTCCCCACAGCCTTACAAGGTGAGTAAAGAATGTCACTTCCTGGCAGGTGCCAAACCTCAGGATATATTAGGGACCTCAGGAAGAGGAATCTGCCCAAATCTACAGGTATCACAGGCATGTCTGATGGTAAGCACTTTCCCTGGCCTCTGGCCTAGAGAAACAATGAAAAGTTGCACCAAGAGATTCCTTAGAAAAATTCCAGCAGAAAAGATTGTAAAAACTCAACATGATCCATCACTATGCTTGCTGAGCTTAAGTCAATAATTAGTCCAAATATATTAAAACTGGACTTGTTTTTCAAATAAATTAGTCCAGAATTGGCTATCTCTGGAAATGAGCATTCTTTTATTTTTTTAAAGATTTTGTTTATTTATTTGACAGAGAGATAGAGAGCACAAGTAGGCAAGGCAGCAGGCAGAGGGAGCCAGAGAGCAGGCTCTCTGCTGAGCACGGAGCTAGATGTGGGGCTTGATCACAGGGCCCTGGGATCATGACCTGAGTCAAAGAGAGCTGCTTAAACAACTGAGCCACCCATGCACCACTGAGTGTTCTTTTAAAGAGAAAAAGTATGTTTCAAGAATTCACATTTGTGGATGATATATTCTAGTTCTAGTTGTCTTTCAGTATGTGTTGTTTACCTAAGCTAGACAACTTGAGGTGAAACTTCAGAAAAATTACAGTGTAAGCTCATATATATGCAACCCCCTTGCTTCTTATTCTTTGGGGATAATAACAGAATGCCATGGGTAGTAGTTGGACAAGTGGGAAATGGGACAGATTCCCCCACAACTGTAGAATTCAACCAAAACCTTGCCCAATTCTATGTGCCTGGGATGATGAAATCAGTCCCTCAATGTCAGAGCATATGCCACTCCCCAGGGATCACTATGGACTTATGGAGATAATGGATGAGCCCACTCTCTTTGTGACTGGATTGGATGAGGCAGATGGGGTGCCTTTATCTACTGATAAGTTTTCTCCCACTTGCCAGTGACTGCTTGTAATTAGGATATTGGGTTGGATCCTCAAACAAAAATGGCTTCTTAATGGTTTCATCCCTCACAGTCATATTGATCCTAGAAGCCACACCTACTGAGGTACAGTGGCAAACGAAGGCTTTATCTAATCATAGAGCTTCCCTCCTGGTTTAAGGAACCTCAATGTTCCCTCTGGGACACTCCCTGACTGTACAGACTTCACATCAGGTACAGACTATCTTACAGACCAAAGGCAACCAATAAATGATAGGAGGCCAACTTAATAAGTACAAGGTTCTGCTTATAGATATGCCTGAAATAATAACTGAAACCTGTCCAACATTAAATCCAGCTAATCTTAGGCCTGGACTTAACCATTATATGTCTATGGAGCGTAACTTTTTTTTTTTTTTAAAGATTTTATTTATTTGACCAACAGAGATCACAAGTAGGCAGAGAGGCAGGCAGAGAGAGAGGAGGAAGTAGGCTCCCTGCCGAGCAAAGAGCCTGATGTGGGGCTCGATCCCAGGACCCTGGGATCATGACCCAAGCCAAAGGCAGAGGCTTTAACCCACGGAGCCACCCAGGTGCCCTGGAGCATAACTCTTCAGAGGATATTGAGTAGACCAGATTTCAAAGAATGACCCTCCAAACATGAGTAGCCCTTGAAATTCTGGCTGCAGTTCAATGAGGCCCAGGATTACATGGCAGGCTCCTGACCCAATGGCAATGTATCTCTAACCTTTGGCCATGGCTTCCCCCAGGCTCCAGAGGCCACCCAATTCTTGGGTTGGGCCTAGATGCATGGGCGCATTATTAAAGCCATCACCAACCCAGCCAACCTTCCACATTTCAAGCAATGGTGCATGTGTGCTCTGTTTCATTGGTATGGCCACCTAGCATCCATTTTCTTCCCTCTTTGGGACTGGAGAATGTCATGTGGCATGGGGAAGTCCTTACTGAGTACACACTCAAGGCCCTGAACATAACCCCAAACAGGATTTCTCTATTAAATACGGGAATGACTCCAATGCATAAAGCAGTTCTACAAAACACAAAGGCTTTAGATTTTGTAACTGCTGCACAAGGTGAAGCTTCTGCTAATCTAATGACAGAATGCTGTGTGTATATTCCCCATCAACACGAAGATATTTCTGAGTTCCTAACAAATGCCACTGCTCAAATCCATCTTACAATGATTCCTCTCTGTAAGGATTGGCTCAACTCTTGGCTTGGAAGAGGATTCTCATCCACTATTAAAGGACTCTTGGGGCTTCTCCTTTTTCTTCTTCTAGCCCTGTTTTGTTGTTTTCTCCTCTGTCTCTCCAGCTGGTGCTGGCAATCCTTTGCTGCACTAACTTCCAGAGGACAGATGGTCCTTTCTTCTCAGGTAGATCCAAACAGAAGTTATCTCCTGCACTCAGTGGCCTCTTCATTTCACAGCTCTTACACAGAGAGGCCCCCAGGTGACCAGGGCTGACCCAAAGGTAGGGCCGGCTCTATGCCTCTATTCAGCAGGAGGAAGTTACAGAAGATGAGACCTTTCTCCTTCAAGGATTTAAAGACTGAAGTGTCTAAACTGTTCAGGGGGACATGAGAGAGGAGAAGACTAGCTGAGGATAAAGCAGGAGCTGGCACACCACACTGTCCCCCAACGTGATATGGGTGACATTCCTCAGGCACTCCTGGCTTCCCTAAAGCTAAGGAAAGGAAAAAAAAAAGATTCATCACAAACAGAGATCAAACCCTGCAAGATCTGGGTCTCCCTCAGTTTACAAATGTCCTAGTGATCGCCAAGGAAGAGGCTTGCGTATCAATAGGCTACTCCAGAGACCTGTAACTCCATTTCCTGAAGCCCTAACATCTCCCTCCCCTCCACAACCCTGAGGGAAGCTGAGGCAGAAAGAAATTTCAATAAAACGTTATTTCTTTTCAAACCTGCAGCCCATTCAGAAGGAACCGTTAGAGGAGGAAGGTAACATTCCTCCAGGAAGCTCCCAACTATCTTCCTAGTAATGTCTTCCTAGAAGGAAAAACCACCTTTGCTTGACAAGAACAAAGCCCCCAGTATCCTGTGTGTTTTCTTTCATACAGGAACAAGGTTGCAAAACCTCCGTTTTCCTTCCCTCCTCCAACTCCAGAGTAGAGAATCCACCACCCCTCAGGACCCCAGTGTAGCATCTTTCTACCCACAGGACCTGTCCTTGTGCTGTAATAAAATCACATTTTTGCAACAAAGATTTCTTAAGAATTCTTGGCCATCATCCTTGAACCCTAATGTCTTTTCTACATCAGTCTTCTCTCCTGTAAGTCCCTTGTGTAAATACCCCTACAACACCGCCCCATTTCTTTCAAATCATCTGTCTCTATCCACCTAACCTGCTGCACATTCTGTGGCCTCTGAGGACAGGACACTTTTGTGACTCTTGGGCTGAAACTGTGACATGGCACCTCTTTCAGTACCTCGCTTTTGTTGAGTTTCTCCATCTTAATCTCCCGCAGCATCCCATCCTCACATTCCTTTTCTCATATTTTGCCTTGTCAATAGGTTCTAATCACCAATGTCCTATCACGTTTTTGATCCTTGGTAGATGACTCCATTTCTTTTCTTTGTGATCAAGGTCAAATTTTAACTCTCGAATATTTGCCTCACAGCTTTCACAACATTTTCCTTCCCCTAATGCCTCTCTACCTGTTTCTCTTCTCCCATTTTTTTTTCCAGACTCACTCCCCACGCTTCCTCATTGCCTCTTCCTTCCTTCCTTGCTTCTTTATTTCTGCCTTCCTTCCTTTCTTCTTCTTTCTTATTTTATGTTATGTGAGCCACTGTACAGTACTTCATTACTTATTGATGTACAGTTCCATGATTTATTGTTTGTGTGTAACACTCAAGTGCTCATTGCAATATGTTCCCTATTAAAAAGGATGAAATAGGGGTGCCTGGGTGGCTCAGTGGGTTAAAGCCTCTGCTTTCAGCTAAGGTCATGATTTCAGGGTCCTGGGATTGAGCCCCACATCAGGTTCTCTGATCAGTGGGGAGCCTGCTTCCCACCCACCCCGTCTGCCTCTCTGTCTATTTGTGATCTCTGTCTGTCAAATAAATAAATAAAATCTTTTTTTTTTTAAGGATGAAATACCATCTACAAGGGTGCGTCATGAAAGATCCACTTCTCATCAGGTTAACAGTAAGCTTCACAGCAATGAACACTGTTCTTCCACACTACAGCTGGACATGGGATAGGCTGTGAATTCATCACCATTTCCTGTCTTCAAAGAGAGTGAGCATAAGGGTTGGGCAACCAAAAAAATTGAATAGTTTCAATATTGGACTGATATTCACCTCTAGTCAAGCCATCACCTGAGTTTCTAGAAAAGCCACTGGCTTCAGCACAGCTCACCTATATAGTCTTTCAAACATAAACATCCAAAGTTTAATTAGAATTTGACATGGGTGTGAGGCTACCATGTAGAAAGATCTATCTGAATTCAGGAAAGTAACACTGCATGCGACTAGAAGTGGAATACAAAGTTTTACACAGAGACTATACCTGAAGGAGGAGGCTGGAATTCCTGTCGAGTCAGGGAGGAAGGAACATGAGTGAGCAATCCTTCCACAGCCTTTCCTGTCCTGGCCATTAGCAGAGGGTTCACATGGACAGGAACCCAGCCAATGCTGGGGCACAGGAGGAAGATTTCTCACATTCCTCACCTCATGGCATGTGTGTTAACTCACAGGGAAGAGGAACCTTCTGCCATGTGTCCCAATTCAAGTGACATCAGAGCTTGTTTACACTGGATCACACCACATACATCTCCCCAGTACGGGAGAGCCTTTAGTTGGGGCTCTAACCTCAGGAGACATGAGGGAACTCACCCATCTGAGGAAACAAGTCATGATACACACGGGGGGAAAATTTAAGGGCAGCACTCACATTTGTACACACCAAATGCACCGGGGAGACACGTTAGCAACAGAACAAAGAACAAAGGTGGAAGATCCTTCATCCAGAGAACTCCTCTCCTATTCTCACCAATGACCTCACACGGGGTAGAAGCCATGTGGTGGGATTGCTGAACAAGAGCTCTCAGCAACATGCATCCCTTTGAGGCCATGGGCACATTCACATGGAAATAAACGGACTGAATGCCATCTACAAGGGAAAGCATTTAGTCCAGCTATACCCTTAGCCAGCATCTGAGAATCCACACTGGTGGAAACCCTGAGAAATGTGGTCAATGGAAGGGCCTTTACATACAGCTCTCACATTTGGAGACACCAGACAACTCTGAGCAGAGAAACCTGCATCTGTCATCATTCGGGTACCACCTTTATCCAGAGCACACATCTATCTCACCACCACAGAAACCACACAGTACAAACCCCGTGTCTCCAATCAATGAGGCAGATCCTTCAGCCAGAACTGATCTGTCTTCAACCACCTGGATAGAAGCTTCAGGTGGGTCTCTGGCCTGAGCTCCCACTACAATCTCAGAGTGCACGTCATCCCTCATGCAGGAGCGAAGGTGCAGGGACCGCCTGGGACACCCTGCATCATTGCTGCTGCTGAATGCCAATGAAATCCATATAGGAATCCCATTCCTCATGGAGCCAACACATGAAGGACCTGGCAGGATTCCCACTGAAGAATATATCCTCTTGGTGTAATGAGGAAAGGAATGTCCTTAGGTATCTGTTATTCCTTAGTGAACAAGAAAATATTAACACTGAGGAAACACTGATCCCAAAGCAAGGTAGAAAACACTTACCCAGACATTCCCAACAGAAATAACTCGGTAAATACCTCACAAGGAATTTTTCTTTTTATTTTGTAACTGAGACAGGAGTTCGGACATTGGCCATAGTTCACAACAAATATATACCACGGTGAAGCGTTCTGAGAAATGCTGAACACTACATTTAGTAACAAAGCAATGATGCAAACTCACTTCAATCAGTTAGTGCTATCAAACATGTCAGCCCTACTAAGTGGATTTGTGTCTGTCAAAACCATGAACACTGTGCTGAGTAACAATTCCCGACTCCTGTCCCAAGGAAAGCCCAAATGAAGTAGAAGAGAGGATGAACAAATACCAAGTGATTATGTATATTTGAAGAGAAACAAATTTAAAAATCTCCACAACCAGGAGAGAAAGGACCTCACAAGGTATTGTAAATCACTTCCTGTGCTACCAAATTAGAAGGAATAAACCAGCCAGCAGCACCATATTTACCAATTCTAAAGATAATCTTAACCAAAAGTTTAGGGTATCGTGGAATGACTCAAATGTGCCTTTACCGCCTGACTGGTGCCTAATTTGGGGTTACATTTATTACAGGGGAGCTATGTTAGTAAGAACATTCCAAGAAATATGAGATCCAAATCTTGCCCATATAATTTATAATATGAAACACAATCATCACTGTCTTTTAAATAATTTAGATGATATTTTATTGCACAAGATTCCAGTGTATCATGGACAACCATTACCACCACCTTGTCCTAATGCCAAAATATTCCATGAGTACACAAACCATGATTTTGTGGATGGCATGGATTGAAGCAAAATAAACAAAAGCCCTGAAAATCTATAAGAACAAAATGACCTGTTAAGGATCCCTTCACGGGTATAACCTGCCCGAGATCCTAATTTGACCTCGTCCAGGAAGGTTATGGGAAGGCTTTCGGTATACAAAAAAACAAAACTTACTTAGAAGGGCAGCTTCCCAGGCCCAAGGAACCTCTCCAGTGCCTAACCTGGTTGGGAAACTTCTGGTACCGAGCAGATCTTCAGGGCTTATATAGGACTGCCCCCCTGCCAGCCTGTCCTAGTAGCCCTGGAGTAACTTGTGATGGTCCTGCCATCCTACTGGGAGGTGGTGGGAAACAGGTGGGCTCAGCGAGGCCAGAGTCCTCTACTCTCCCCACCCCCTGGAAGTGCCCCCTTTCAACTGCCATGTGCAAGTGTCACTCCCCCACGGGGAAGCTCTTCATGATCCCAGACCCCAGGTCACCTCCTCCTGAAGAGGAGCAGCAGAAACTTAGGGGTCACCATGGTAGTGATACCAAAGCTCCAAACACAGCCCCTACACTGTGACTCTGGACAATGGAGAGGGAACATTCAGGTGTTTAAACCTGATTCTCCAGATCTAGGTGTGTTGATACAACCTCTGATGAGAATCTGATCATCACTGCTGTAAAGGGACATACGAGAAAATATCATACAGAGCTCCTGTCCCATGGGGACATGTGATAACATGTACCCTCCACCTCTGCACTAGACTTATTCACCTCTCCCCTATCCATACCCGGGGCAAACACATGATTAGAATACAGCTTCTAATACTTCATACCCACTAAACCCGGAGGACTTCAGTTCAGAAGGTCAATGGAAAATCCCAGTTTGCAGGTATTTGTCTCCCAATGCAAAAATAGTTACTTTGTTTCCAGAAGCAAAATTGCTCTCGCTTTACTGTGTTGGAATGACAAGAAGGGTAGTTGTGCAGGAGGTGTGACCTGGGAGGACCAGAGAGCCCTCTGCCCATCCCTCTCCAATTCCCCTGGTGCCATGCTGGTCGTTTTTGAGAATCCCCTGACCTCCAAAATCTCAGCAATACATACTTTCTCTTTTTCTCCTGAGATTAGATCTTTGCTCAGCCCCTGAATATCCAGGGACCAGGTGATCTCTCCCCACTGAGCAGATGTGAACAATCCCTTACCATGGAAGGTACACAAATGGCTGATAATCTGGGATGTGTCCACCTGAGATGGTGACAAAATAATCACTCTCTTCAAACACAGTTATGGTCACAGCACACTCTAACACTGAGACTTTCAGTGCAACCCATTTCTTGGCAAAACAGTATGACCTAGTCATTGCTCCATGGCTGGCTCCAGCCTGCCTGAATAGGCTAACTCTCAGTAGAGCCCCCCACCCTCCTGCTTGGCTACAACAGGTCACTTACACACCCCATCTTCTCTGATTGTTAG
>NC_081564.1:24463248-24472892 GCF_022355385.1 Mustela nigripes
TTTCTTTCTTTCTTTCTTTCTTTCTTTCTTTCTTTCTTTCTTTCTTTCTTTTTAGGTATTATTTTCATAAAGTGAAATGTACCAGTCTTAAGCATTATGATCTGATGAGTGTTGATGAGTGCAAACTCCTGTGTAAGCCAAACCTCTAGTGAGATACAGACTTTTCTATTATGCAGATTGTTATTTCATGTCCCCTCCCCAGTCAGTCCCCAGAAATAGTTACTGATTTGCTTCCTGTCACTACAGATACATCTGTTCTAGAATTTTGCATCCATGGAATAAAACACTGTTACATTATTGTGCCCAGCTTCTTTCACTGGCAAAATGTTTGTGAGATTCATCCCCACCATTGTGTTAGCAGTTGGCTTAGGGCTTCTGCTCAGTGGGACAGGATGAAGTGGGCCCTGGGAGACCACAGAGCAGCTGGGACCTCCATTATTTACAGTTGAATGAGGCTGGTTATGACTCCAGAGACTAGCTGAGGAAGGGGGAACGTGGTCCCTATGGGTTCAGAACCATCTTGCAACCACCACATTAAGGCCTGATTTTGTGTCTTTATACACTGATGTTTTGGGTAAAGTTTTGTAATGGGACCAAAAAAAGATAACCTGCTTTAAATATCACTTGTGGGCCACAGGCCGCTCACTTTAGTTAAGCACAGGAGGGCCTGTTCTCTGAAGTGAGGGCACCCTCGAGATAGAAACCATTTTCACAGTCATGTAAGTTTGAGGTTTTTAGAAAGTCAGTGAACACACATTTGGATGCGCATCGAGCACAAGTCTGCAAGATTCCCCAAACCTCAATACCCCACCTGCAGCAGCCCAGGGCCTCACTGGTGAGATGAGAAAGAACATCGTTCAGGAGCCCCTGCTGTGTTTCCACAGTGAGCTAGACTCAGTCATGTTCAGAGAGGATGGGTCTCCCATAAAGCCAGGAAACCTGATAAGCCCTCGGTGAGCCCTGTGAAATACAAGGAAAAGATTAGAGGCAGGGGACATGCCCAATAAGCTCACTGTGGGGTTGTTGCTGAGACAAACTTTAGAAGTTAACTGACAACTGTATAGTGGGAGGATTCCAGAGTCACCAAATTCTGGGGTGAAGAGTGAGGAGGGGCCTGGACTTGGGACACTGAGCTTCCTGACACAGGCCCTCCTGTGCTTAACTAAGGTGTGCACTGGGAGGGTCTGACTAACACCCAGAGGGCTAGAGGAGGAGTCCCATGGGTGCCCTCACTGGCATTCCCTCATCCTCCAGGATAGCCACTCCTCACTTCTGGGGGTACATTTATGTAAGGGTGTGAAGAGAGCCTGCAGGTTACGAATGTAGAAACCCGACAGCTTACACAGGTCAGACCCTCATCTCCCACACCACAGTCCCACAGTTCACCCTTCGGGCAGTGACAGGGCACCCCAAACTACATGAAGTCACCCCCAGACCCAGGTTCCTTCCCTCCTACCTACAACGAACACACTAGAAACACCATTGCTACCACACCTGCATCCCAGACTCTGGAAAACACTCTGGAACGTGCAGGTATCCTGGATAAGCAGTTTGCTTTCACACCAGACCAGAGACACTTCTCCTCTGATAATTTTCCATTGGCCCCTATTAGCCACATGACCACATATGGGATTTCCCTTCTGCTCACTTTCCATTGACCCCCTAAGAGTCACGTGCCCACAGGTGCTGCAAGGGAGGCTGGGAGAGTCACTTCTGCTGACAACCTAATTGGCTTCTAATAGTCACATGACAACATTAAAGTGAAAGTGTTCCTGGGAGTATAGTCACCACATTGGAGGCCCTGCCCTGGCTGAAACTCCATTAACCTGGAAAAAGGAAAGGAAGAATTTGGGAGGACAGTCAGCAGGAAGTCCTTGAGAGATGGCAGAATTAATTCATCAACTGGGATGGGTTTTCCTTCTCCCCTGCCAGAGTTGGGCTCCTTCTCATAAACACCAGCTCCATTCTTTACAGACCTGCCTCCTGTGATTTTGTGGCTCACACAAAAACAGCACTCTTCCTTGCCTGTGCCAGTGTCTGCCCCTTTTCAGGGTGAACCCTTCATCTTAGGATTTGTAGGCTAGCTGGTACACTCCTCAGCCACTACCAGCCACCCTCACTTCCCACTTCCTCCATCCTACAGGTTAGTTCTGCTCCATCCTGGCTGGTTATCAGTCTGTGGATGTGAAGACTGTTGACTGCATCTGTTTTATGGTTTTCCTGAAAATGGAGTTTATGGGGTTTTAAAGTTCTCCTTGTTCTTTAGGCATGATTTCCAGGAGGAGACGTAAAATTTGTCTGATATGGTCATGTTCATTCTGAAAGGCAATGGATTAGTTTAATGAGTCACCTTATTCTTGTTAGAAGTCAAGGACTCTAGGTTATCAGGAGACAGTGGTAAAAGGGATTTCTCTGTGGGGTGAAGAGACTGCAGCAAGTAGTAGTTTAGGCTGATGGCAGAAAATTGGCTTGAATAATGACAAAAACATCTGACAAGAGGAGGAAAATGCATCTCACTTAGGGCTGGAAGTGGAACAACCTTGATTACATTGCTCTGGGCAAAATGTGAACTGGTTTTCTATCATGGAATTGGTCCAGACACACCTTTTGCAGAAGCATAGGTAACAATCCTACAAAAAAATTTAAAAAAAAAGAAGAAGAAGAAAAACAAAAAAACATCAGGAAGGGAATGTGTAAGTAGCATCGAGTTAATACAGAGAGACTCCAGTGACCCATGCTGGACTCGGGTCAGAGAGAGGCAGAGAACAGGTGTCTGGGAGATGTGCTCTTGGAGCTGCAATGATTCCTGTCTGATGTCTCCTTGTCCACTCCAGCTCCACGTGGCTATGGATTTCAGCCCAAAATTTTCTCCACAATAAGCAGATTTTTCCTGTTTTCACTCTGAAGCAGGCTGCTGGTTCCAGGGCTAGAACAGTGAACACTTCTCTTCTGACAATGGAAACCTGGGTGTGCCAGAAATATTTTATGTCTCAGAATCTTTAAATCAACTTAATTTTATCTCCACTTGGTTGGGGGAATACAAAAGGCATTTTTATGGCACACTCCTACTGTAGCTTTTTCTAGAAGTCAAGTCTCACCTGTGGAGTTGAGGGGTGGGGACAGAGATAGCTGAGAGCAGAGACACCACCTGCCAGTTCCCATTGAACCTTCAGATCTAAAGCCCTCTTGCTGTTTCTGAACTAGGTTTGGGGTGGGGCCTATATCCATGCGACATCACATAACCACTGTCTCTGAGGTTGGGGCACAGTTTGAAGCATTTCTGCCTGCCATGTAGCCTCTCCCCTTCCCACCCAAGCCAGATGTCCTTTTTTTTTTAAATTTTATTTTTAAAAACATATATTTTTATCCCCAGGAGTACAGGTCTGTCAATCACCAGGTTTACACACTTCACAGCACTCACCAAAGCACATACCCTCCCCAATGTCCATAATCCCATCCCCTTCTCCCAGTCCCCCTCCCCCCAGCAACCCTCAGTTTGTTTTGTGAGATTAAGAGTCTTTTTTTTCTTTTTTTTAATCTGAAACTCCCTTTCTGTATCCACATTTCCCCCAAGGCCTAACTTCTCCCTTTGAACTCTATATCCCCAATGAGCTTAAGCAACTGAAACTAAATCAAGTTGGGAAAAAGATATCTGGCAAGCACTTCCTGACCCATTCCTGCAACCAAATACCTCATGCTGATGGAATCAACATGACCATTTGCATGAACTCTGCATTTCAGTGAACAGAGATTCTCTGTTCTCTTAATACTTTCTGTGTCTTGCTAGAGCACCTCCTAAGGAAATCAATAGAGAGGGGCACCTGGGTGGCTCACTGGGTTAAGCCTCCGACTTTGGCTCAGGTCATGATGTCAGGGTCCTGGAATTGAGCCCCACATCAGACTCTCTGCTCAGTAGGGAGCCTGCCTTCCCCCTCTCTCTGCCTGTCTCTTTACCTACTTGTGATCTCTCTCTCTGTCAAATAAATAAATAAAATCTTTGAAAAAAAAAAAAGAAATCAGTAAGGAATATCAATACATGTCCATCTAATGATGCAATCACTCATCTTTTAATTAACTTTTTTGGACTTGGCATTTACATCAACTGCCTTGTCAAAAATGCAAGTTAACATCCAAGACTGTGGGTTTCAGATAATCCCTGAAGGACCTCAGCTGTAGAATTAGCAGGATCCTGGAATATTTGAGTTATTAAACATCTTTAAAAGGGGAGCACATCCGAGAATCATTTGTTTATTTATGCAACCTAGTCTTAGAGCACCTGGAGATGTCAATGAACATGAATAATTTCTTTGAAATAAAGCATACTTAGATAAAGATAGGCCCTGGCATACAATTTAGAGGAGGGTAATGACGCTATCCTTTGTAGATGAGATAACATGGCTACCCCACTAGCAGCAGTGGTTTTAATTAACTTTCCAGTACAAAGAGTGGATTCACATTAATCTGTATTTCTCTTATATTTCTGGTTTCTAAAATCCACTTCAAGTAGCAGTTCTGGATAAGATGGAATAAAATTTCAACTCTCTTTCCCACTACATCTAATTATAAAATCTGGAGGACATTCAGAAGAAAACAGTGCTGGGCAGATTGGGGAAGAAGACCAGGATTTAAAGGCCCTCCAGTGGTGCAGAGTTCACTATTTTCCTTCCAGTGTCCCAGCCTGGACACAATGTAGCTGGAAACCCACATGTGACCTGTGGAAGCACAAGTACAGAGCTCTCAGAGAAGCTGCTGGCTCTGGCTCAAAGTCAAAAAAATTTGGAACTCCTAATCCTCAGGAAGTATAGCAGTGCCCTGAGCTTCCTTTGCCACCTTCTTTCTTTTTCCCCTCCATTCTCTCGTACCCTGGCCCTCGGACAATCCAAGAGGTGGTGGCTGGTCAAGGGCCACTAGGAGCCCAAACTCAGAGAGGGGAACTTCTTTCTACATTCAGTGGAACTTTGGCCCTCCAAAGGGCACCAACCTTGGAGATATTCCTCTCCCTGTCCTCTTTCAACACAGCCCACATCCCATCCTGAGTTCACAGGTAGCCAGGAGACCAAAGCAATGAGAGCCTCAAGCTTTGGCCAGAGGACCCTAAAGGCAGGCATCGGAGAAGTGGAATGCCTTAATACATTTATGGAGGAAACCATACCAAGTACATATTCTAACAACAGTAGAATTCAATGGGTGTTTGATGAGAAAAGAAAACTGGGGAAACTGAGAGAGACATGAACTCAAAAACACATAGGGCAAAAGAGGAAGTCACAAACAAAATCAAGAGCATTTCACCATGAATGAGAAGAAAATGCAACGTACCAGAATCCAGCTAAAGAGTGATTAAGGGAAATGTATAGTACTCAAAAAAAAAACAAAGAAAGAAGAGAAATAATTCAAACCAATCCAGCCTTTCCACATTAACAAGTAAGAAAAAGAAAAGGAAGCAAAACCTATAGCAAGTAGTAGGAAATCATAAAGAATAGAGAAAATATAAAAATGAGAATTCTAAATCAATACAGAGTATCAGTGAAAATGGGTGTCCTGGAAAGAGCAATAAAACTGACAAACCTTACATAAACTTCCCAATCGGAAAAAAAAATAACAACAACTATTCAGTCAATTGATGAAGTTAAGCAAAGTTTCAGGTGAATGATTGACACACAGAAATCACATGTACCTCTCTACAGCAGCAATGAACAATCCTAAAATAAAATTAGGAAAACAGGGGCACCTGGTTGGCTCAGTGGGTTAAAGCCTTTGCCTTTGGCTCAGGTCATGATCCCAGAGTCCTGGAATTGAGCCCCTCATCAGGCTCTCTGCTCATCAGGGAGCCTGCTTCCTCCTCTCTCTCTCTCTGCCTGCTTCTCTGCCTACTTGTGATCTCTGTCAAATAAATAAAATAAAATCTTTTAAAAAAATTACAAAAACAATTCCTTTTATAACAGCATCATAAGAGTCAAATAATTAGGAGTACACTTCATAAAGGAAGTTCAAAACTCAACACATTAAGATATGAAATACTATGGAGGAAAAAGATCAAAGACCTAAAGAAATGGAAAGACATCCAATATTTATGGATTAGAAGACTTGCTGTTATGATGGCAATGCTTCCCAAATTTTCTACATATTCAGGAAATCCCTATCAAATCCCAGCCACTTCTCCCCACCTCCAGAAATAAAAATACTCATCCTAAAATGCACATGGACATGCAAGGGACCTAAAATAGCAAAACACTCTTGAAAAAGAAGAATAAAAATGAGTACTAAGACTTCCTCATTTGAAAGCTTATAACAATATTATTTATAATAATCAAGATAATGTTGTACTGGTATAAAGACTGACATGTGGATCAAGGTAATGGAATTGAGAGCTCTGGAATAAACCCTTATATTTAAAGTTGAATGATTTAGAAAAGGCAGCCAAGACAATTGATTCAGAAACAATAGTCTTTTCAAGAAACGTTGTGGGAACAAGTAAATAACCACATGCAAATGAACAAAGTGAAACCCCCTCCTCACATCATCCATAGATATTGATCCAAAGGCATTACAAACCGAAGTGTGAGAACTAAATCCACAACTAGAGGAAAACAGAGGAGCAAATCTTCATGATCTGGGATTAGCCGAGTGTTCCTTAGATATGACAACAAAAACACAAGCAAGAAAAAAAGAGGTAAATATTATTTCATCAAAATACAAAATGTTGGAGCTTTAAATGAAAACATCAAGAAAGGTACAAGACAAACCACAGACCGGGATAAAATGTTTGCAGATTTATATCTAATAAGGAACATAATACCACTTACAAAATTGGCTTTTAAAAAGTAACCCATTTGGGGCGCCTGGGTGGCTCAGTGGGTTAAGCCTCTGCCTTTGGCTCAGGTTGTGATCTCAGGGTCCTGGGGTTGAGGCCCTGCATTGGGCTCTCTGTTCAGCGGGGAGCCTGTTTCCCCCTCTCTCTCTGCCTGCCTCTGTGACTACTTGTGATCTCTCTATCAAATAAATAAATAAAAACTTCTAACAAGTAACCCAATTTAAAAACTGTGGGCAAAGGATCTGATCACATATTTTTTTCTGAAGAAGATATGGAAATGGCCAAAAAGCACACAAAAAGATACCTAAACCATAACCACTGAGGAAATGGGAATCAAAACCTACATGACCAAGCACACCCCACACTTCAAGATGGCTTCAAGATGGCTGTGGTCACCCTGACAGAGGACACAGAATGTTGGCAAAGATGGGGAGAAATCAGAACCTTGATGCGGCAATGGTAGAAATGTGAGATGGGTCAGCCACTTTGGAAAGCCCTTTGGCGCTTCTTCTGAATGCTAGACACAGAGCTATCATCTAGCCTGGGCGTTCTGCTCCTGGGTTTCTCCCCAGTAGAAAACACAGAAACTCTGCACGTAAGTGGGCATGGCAGCATTACTGGACATCCCTCCCAAGTAGAAGCAAGCCAAGTGTGCATCTACTGAAGAAACTGTAGTCACTTCTCTACCCATGAAATGGAATCCTTTTAAGTTCCATGGACCAAATTACTGAAACATGGTACCGTGTGAATGAACCTAGTACATGAAAAGAAAGAGGCAGTCGCAAAAGAGGCTAGACAGAGATGAGGTGCTCTGTCTCAAGTGCCCACAAGGTGGGTCTATAGAGAGAACATCAATTAGTGTTTGCCTGGGGCAGGAGGTGCAGGTGATGTAGGAGGTGAATCCTGAGGTACAGGGTCTCTATTGGGGATGGTGATGAAACTGTTCTAAAATATGATTTGAGATGGATATACTAAACTTACTAAAGTATGTTATGTATAAGAAATATAAAACATATAAAATAAATATACTAAAACATCTTCTAGTGAATGTACTAAAATCCATCTAATTGTAAACTTTAACTAGTGAATTGTATGACATATGAACTCTCTCTCTCCATATGCCTATGTATATATTTAAAGAGTCAGCACACAATTCCGAGTCTTAGGACCTCTTTACTACTGACATCAGAGTTTGTGAGTGTTAAGCTATCACAATATTCAGGGCTAAGGACTTATTGATCGGCTCCTCTTTTGGCAGGGTTAAGGGCACTGGGCTTTGGGCCCCACCCGTCACGATGGAAGTCTCCGTTAATTTGGGTGAGAGCCAGCAGGTCTATGATGCATGTTGTCAGGCCCTAATCAACCCCAAACCACACCTCTGCAGAAGACCATGGGATAAGTCAGTTGCAAGGCAGATGCCACATTTTAGGGCTGTTCTGGTGTTGAACTCCACGGGCACTGTTGACACTGTCTTCTGTGTAGGGGTGACTTCTCGTGAGAACAGTTGGACCTGGACTACTGCATGGCATAGAAACTGGGTTCTTACATCCTCTCCATAAATTCTCAAAGCCAACAATTGTCCTGGGGGCATGTTTATTTCTTCATTGATATTCCTGTGGCCCTTTGACAGCAAAGCCAAGAAGACCGAGTACAATATTGAACCTCAGTGACCTTCCCCAACTTTATGAGTCCCATAGCCTCAGGTTGCTGCTAACCTGCAGGGTTTGTGGCCCCTTTGGAAAGAAAAAAGAGCAGGGGACATACTGAATAGAGTTTCCATGGCAGGAGCTCTGGTCCCACTGAGGTGTCTCCTGCCAAGGCCTTTGGGGATGGACAGACTATGGACATGGTGGACAGAAGACAAGGCAGTTGAGGCTCATCTCCAGTCTCTGCTGACCCTCATATGGCCAGTTGGCGATGGGTCACATGTCACACAGGGCTCCTCATGGGTGGGTGGCATGGGCAGAGCAAACCTCAGAACCCCCACTGGAGCACCAATATTTGTGTCAGCTCTGGTCTGAGGTCGCGATCTTCAGGAGTGAGAACAAACATCTTTGTCCTAGGAAGATGCCACCCTACAGGAGTTCACGTGGGGTATTACAGAGGGTGTCCTAAGGGAGGGAAGAGCCTCTGGAGGGCAAATGTGTTTTATAAACCACATTTTCATAGTTTTACTTGATGCACCCCCTTCTTTTAGGGTGGGCCTAGCGAAGACCCAATTTGAGAAAGAGCCCCAGGAGCCCCTGACCACCTCGAGCCTGGATGATGGCCTCTGAGAGTCAGATAGAGCAATCACATCTGGCCCACAGCAGGCTATCCCATCCCAGAAGACACCAACTCCACCACTGGTGTTCATCTGCCTATAAACCCACTTCTCCACCTACACACAGCAAGGCCTACTGAAAGATGGACAGGACCTGCCATAGAAGTTGCCCCTGGCTTTCATTCTGTTACAACCTGTATCCTTTGGTAATTACCTGGAGACTGTGGTGCATGATGCTGGGGAAAGGCCATGGGCCAAGAGTCCTGGACGCCTGCTCACACACCAGACTCAGACCAGCAGAGCTCCAAAGCCTGCTCTTGTCCTCTGAGGCTGGAGCTCATCTCTATGTGTCCCTAAGGGGAGCTAAAACAGTGAGAAGCACTGCCAATTCTCTCTCCTTCAGAATAGCCACAATTAAAAATTTGCCCTGTTACAAGAAAGGAAGAGTCACAGATTACAGTAAGTTTCTTCGTCTTTTTTTTTTAATTTTTTATTTTTTATAAACATATATTTTTATCCCCAGGGGTACAGGTCTGTGAATCACCAGGTTTACACACTTCACAGCACTCA
>NC_081564.1:24472992-24509461 GCF_022355385.1 Mustela nigripes
TGCGGGACCTGAGGCCACACTGACCCCGTGTGGGCTTTGCCCCGGGTAGCCTCTGGAGCGATGTCCCTCAGCAGAACAGACTTTTAAAAGTCCTGATTTTGTGCGCAGTTGCTCCGCCGCTTGCTGGGAGCCGGCCCCTCCCCCCGTGGACTATCTTCCTGTTGCTTTGGATTCACTTCTCCGCCGGTCCTACCTTTCAGAAAGTGGTTGTTTTTCTGTTTTCAGAATTGCTGTTCTTCTTCTCTTCAATCTGCCGATGGATTTTCAGGTGTTTGCAATCTTTAGATAAGCTATCTAGCTGATGTCTGGCTAGCTGAAGTAGTCTCAGCCTGCTACTTCTCCGCCATCTTGACTCCTCGAATTTTTTTTTTTTTTAAATAGCGCAATCTGTACTTTTAATGCCATTCCGATCAAAATTCCACCGGTATTCTTCAAAGAGCTGGAGCAAATAATCCAAAACTTTGTATGGAATCAGAAGAGACCTAGAATCGCTAAGGAAATGTTGAAAAACAAAAATAAAGCTGGGGGCATCACGTTACCTGATTTTAAGCTTTATTACAAAGCTGTGGTCACCAAGATAGCATAATACTGGAATAAAAACAGACACATAGACCAGTGGAACAGAGTAGAGAGCCAAGATATGGACCCTCAACTCTATGGTCAATTAATCTTTGACAAAAAAGGAAAAAATATCCAGTGGAAAAAAGACAATCTCTTCAATAAATGGTGCTGGGAAAACTGGACAGCTATATGTAGAAGAATGAAACTCGACCATTCTCTTACACCGTACACAAAGATAAACTCAAAATGGATAAAAGACCTCAATGTGAGACAGGAATCCATCAGAATCCTAGAGGAGAACATGGGCAGTAATCTCTTCGATATCAGCCACAGCACCGTTTTTCAAGCTATGTCTCCAAAGGCAAAGGAAACAAAAGTGAAAATAAACTTTTGGGACTTCATCAAAATCAAAAGCTCTGCACAGCAAAGGAAACAGTCAATAAAACAAAGAGGCAACCCACGGAATGGGAGAAGATATTTGCAAATGACAGTACAGTCAAAAGGTTGATATCCAGGATCTATAATGAACTCCTCAAACTCAACACACACAAAACAGGCAAACATATTAAAAAATGGGCAGAAGATGTGAACAGACACTTCTCCAATCAAGACATACAAATGGCTATCAGACACATGAAAAAATGTTCATCATCAGTAGCCATCAGGGAGATTCAATTTAAAACCACATTGGGATATCATCTTACACCAGTTAGAGTGGCCAAAATTAACAAAACAGGAAACTACATGTGTTGGAGAGGATGTGGAGAAGGAGAAACCCTCTTACACTGTTGGTGGGAATGCAAGTTGGTGCAGCCTCTTTGGAGAACAGTGTGGAGATTCCTCAAGAAATTAAAAAATAGAGCTTTCCTATGACCCTGTAATTGCACTCTTGGGTATTTACCCCAAGGATATAGATGTCATGAAAAGAAGGGCCATCTGTACCCCAATGTTTATAGCAGCAATGGCCACGGTCGCCAAACTATGGATAGAACCAAGATGCCCTTCAATGGACGAATGGATAAGGAAGATGTGGTCCATATATACTATGGAGTATTATGCCTCCATCAGAAAGGATGAATACCCAACTTTTATAGCAACATGGAAGGGACTGGAAGAGATGATGCTGAGTGAAATAAGTCAAGCAGAGAGAGTCAATTACCGTATGGTTTCACTTATTTTTGGAGCATAACAAATATCATGGAGGACAAGGGGTGTTAAAGAGGAGAAGGGAGTTGGCGTTAATTGGAAGGGGAGGTGAATCACGAGAGCCTATGGACTCTGAAAAACAATCTGAGGGGTTTGAAGTGGTGGGGGAGTGGGAGGTTGGTGTACCAGGTGGTGGGTATTATAGAGGGCACGGATTGTATGGAGCACTGGATACTGTTTTTCTGAAAATAAATAAATTGAAAAAATTAAAAAGAAGGCTTCCCACTGATGTCCATTTATCATCTGGATCATCTTAAATGCCCTATGGTGGGTGAAGGAATGAAAAAAATATCAAAAAAATGGGGCTTGCCAGGGATCTGATAAGAACCAAGTGGTTGTCTTGGTTTTCTTTTAGCCCTGACTCTTTCTTTAAATAACTCCCATTCTTTACCCACGTTCATCTCTCTGATTCAGTGGGAAACAGGTGCCACGTTGCAAGGACACCAGGATGGCCTGTGTCTGGCAATGAGGAGCCATGTTTTGTAGAACCAGAATGGACCTTATCTACAAGGGGCACAATCTTACAACTATAATAGCAAAAAATAAAAAAACAAAGAAAACAAAACAAAACAACAACAACAAAAAAACTTAGTATTAAGTTTTAATTAACAATGATTCCCATGTAAATTAACATATCAAATAAGCCAAATTAGTTTAGCAAATCCTTTGGAAAGTTCCGGGTCAAAGAGACTTAAGTGGACCAAAACTTCAAAGAAAATTAAAAAAAAATCCACAAAATCTTTTATTCTTTTGAGGAAGGAAAAGCAAATTCTGATGTTCAACTTACTTTTGATTGGAAAATTCTTCATTCCAATCTTAGTCTGTCCTGACCACACATAACATTCCTTTCCAAACATTCCCTTTTTAGAGGACTTTACAACTTTCTCTTTTATATTCAGATTTTTGTCCTGAGTTTACCCTCTTTAGATAACCAGCTTTGCTGGAGAACAAAATTCCTTTCTTTTTTTCCCTGAAAAAAAAAAAAAAAAAAAAGACTTCCATTCCTTATTCCTTTGCTTATGAAAAATACACATCTTACTTTCTTCGCATTCTGCGTTGTTTTTCTTATTTCCAGTAGCCTTCATTACATTTCTTAGAATTCTTAGCTCTTGGAAACTTTTATTTTTAAAGCAGTTGTGAACTGTGAACAAGTATTCTTTAGGTTGGGAAATTTATGAATACATTTCATAATTTGCTGAAATATGTGCTTCTTCATTAAACAATCTTTCAGGAAAGCACAAAATGCATTTAAAAACAAGCCCAGTTTTGGGGCGCCTGGGTGGCTCAGTGGGTTAAGCCACTGCCTTCAGCTCAGGTCATGATCTCAGGGTCCTGGGATCGAGTCCCACATCGGGCTCTCTGCTCAGCAGGGAGCCTGTTTTTCTCTCTCTCTCTCTCTGCATGCCTCTCTGCCTACTTGTGATCTCTCTCTTCAAATAAATAAATAAAATCTTAAAAAAAATAAAAAAAAATAAAAAAAAGCCCAGTTTCTTTGCATTAAGGTAACCAAAAGGGAGATAAACTCATGTTCATTTACTAATAACTCAATATTATTTTACCTAGTAATTATCTAGATATTTAAAGAAAGTAATTTCATTTAACCATTGACTTACCAAAACATTAAAGTTTTAGTTTACCAAAGAGATTTGGGAGACTAAGACTGTATCTAAAATTTCTAATTTTATTTACATCTATTTAATGTAACTTGTTCCTAACAGTTTCACTGAGATTACCCATAAAAACTGTATGAGACATGGGGTGGGATCAGTGAAATAGGAGATGAGGATTGCAGGTTGTGCTTGTCCTGATGTGCACAAGTGAAGGATGGAAGTGTTGAATCACTGTATTGTGTGCATGGAACTAATATAACATGGTGTGTTGAGTAACTGGAAAAGAAAGTTTTAATGAAAGTTTTAATTTTAGTGCTGATAACCAAAGCCAAGTCTATTTGCCCAGATCATATGAATTTGAAACACATTTAGTTTAGGTTCTATTTTTCTGACAGTTTTAGAATACCCAAACAAGTACTTGTCTTCAATCCAAGGAGATAGGGCTCTCTACAAATTAATTTGGGCAATATCCATCCAGTGAGAACAATATCTCACATTGACAACATGCATTTGTGGACACATAGACCACTACATGGAGCCTAGAGTCACTGACGTGTATGGAGAAAACATTAAGATATGTTTGTGTCCCTGGAATATTAAGGAGACTGTGCTAGAGTTTAGGCACAGGAACCCTTTATTAGTTCATATTTTATGTTTATTTATTATTAGCAGTTTGTATTTTCGAAAGGCATCTTTCATTTTGTTTCCCTCAGTCTCAGGCATCTGTAGGTTGGTTTTATATTTCAAAGATATGATAAGATGTTTAACTTTAAGAAGAAAACAAGCCAATCTTTTATAAGCCCCCTTTGATAAGCAGGAGAAGTTAGGGGATTGGGAAAAGGACTAGGGGAACTTTGAATTGCTGGAAGAGCTGCATTTGCAGTTCTGTTCAGATCTGTGAGGACAGTTGCTCTCAATGACTCACAGACTTGTATTTACATGAAGTGACATCCTATGTTGATCCAACCTATCCAAGTATATGAGCCTCAATTTGTTTCCTTCCCTCTGGGTGCATAATTTGAATTTTAAGGATTTCTGGCAGTATGGAATGACCCCACTTGGGTATAAAATGGGTTCCCAAAGAGGGTGCAAAGGATACTCTCTCCCAAGATCCAGTCATTCACAGTGAGAGAAGGAAGGAACCAGCCAGCTGCAGGTCCCCAGCAGGCAGGAAGCTAAGAACAGTTATGCAGAATGCCACCAGCAGAAAGACAATAGCCTATCTCTGTGAGAAAAGGGATCCATAGGAATGGGTCTGGACTTGGAAGGGATGAAACAATGTGAAATTTTATTATCCTCTCTGGATCAAGCACTGCAGACAGAGATTTGGAAGCAGCTGATTCTGCTAAGGGTTTGCAGCCATCCCTCTACAGTGCCAGTTTTTCAGGACCCCTTCTGTAGGCTCTGGACTTTGCTAGATTTTCCACTTGGCTGTTTGAGAGTATAGTATAGTAGCTTGCCAGAAACCATCCAGTTTTATCAGCTCTGGGAGGAGCTCATTTGGGGGCCCTCCCATGAAGGTGTGTCTAAGGCCATGAACATGGCAGACATCTGTTTATGGCTGTGTAGTCTGCAGAGTGGAAAAACAATTCAGACTAGAATGAATGCTCAAAGGAGCAAAAAGGGGAGCACGAGGAGTTAGGTCAGTCTTCTATAGGTTTTTCTGTTTTAGATGCTTTTCCAACCTTTAATTTTTCACTAAACTTTTGCAAGGAATGTTTCAAAGACTTTGGAATTTTGAAACATTTTAGAGACTTCTGCTTGCCAAGTAACAGAGGTTTCGTAGTCCGCTTAACTGGAGAACAACTGCTTCTAAATGCATTTCTTAAGTGATCTTATCTAATTGGAAAGTTCCCCATTTTGGACATTGTATTTCTAGGTTCTAATTGCCCTGGGGGCTGGGAGCAGAAAGGTAGGAAAATAGCCACTAATGGAATTAGCATCCATTTCTGCCTAGCTATATATCCACAAAGAAGTTGAAGTTCACATTTCTGTCAGAACTTATTCTTGGATTTCCAACCTCACATTTACCAAGCCAGTCCCCTAGGACACAAAACAAGCTTCACAGGATCTTGCCATTTTTGCTAGATATCTGTAACATTTGGGACAACAGTTGTTAGTTGTACAATGAGCAGGTGTACTAGAAGGTGGTGAGCTTGACTCATCATGATTTAAGGATCCTAGGAGCTAAGACTTCTCGGAGCAGAGCTAATACCTTGCAGGGATGTGTCCTGGAATTTGGGTTTGTGTGTGTGTTACAGTGTTAGCTCTCAGTACATGAGTTTTCTTGAGGTTAATGGCTGACCTAGTGTCCAGCCTACCCACTCCCTGACCAACTTATATTACCAAGGGGTGTCCTTGGGATGGCAAGAGCTCTAAGAGGTTTTGAATGCTTGACCAATGCCTTCCAATTTTTGTAGGTCACTGCACCTCTGAGATCCCTATTAGGAGTAGTCTTTATCTATAAACAAAACAAGACAAACAATATTGTACACCTTGGTTGTACACCTTGGTGTATGGGCAGTAAAGATATTACTGTGCTCTGGACAAGGAAGGCTCTGTGTGCACCAACAATTCTCCCTGGAGCCATGCTTGGATGGGACCCAGGGAACTGTGATCTGAAAGTTTAGGGACTTGCCTCTGGGCAGACGTTTCTGGCAGTTCACTTGGGCTCTGGGCAAATATGTGAGCTCACTACAGCTCTAGACAAACACACCAGCTTAGCTGGACTCTGGGAATAACCCTCGGCCATCCAATGCTGACCTGAAAGCCAATTAGATCAGGAGCCTGGAAAGAAAGAAAGGAGAGCTCAGAAACAACAGGCCTTGAAAATAGCAGGAAAGACAGGGAACACAAAGGACTCAATGTTCCCACACCTGTTTCGCTGAATGTCCATGAAAGTCTATTTCTTTTTTTTTAAATTTTTTAAATTTATTTTCAGCATAACAGTATTCATTGTTTCTTTACCACAGCCAGTGCTCCATGCAATCCGTGCCCTCTCCAATACCCACCACCTGGTTCCCCCAACCTCCCACCCCCAGCCCCTTCAAAACCCTCAGATTGTTTTTCAGAGTCCACAGTCTCTCATGGTTCACCTCCCCTTCCCATTTCCCTCAACTCCCTTCTCCTCTCTAACTCTACTTACCCTCCATGCTATTTGTGATGCTCCACAAATAAGTGAAACCACATGATAATTGACTCTCTCTGCTTAACTTATTTCACTCAGCAGAATCTCTTCCAGTCCCATCCATGTTGCTACAAAAGTTGGGTATTCATCCTTTCTGATGGAGGCATAATACTCCATAGTGTATATGAACCACATCTTCCTTATCCATTCGTCCATTGAAGGGCATCTTGGTTCTTTCCATAGTTTGGCGACCGTGGCCATTGCTGCTATAAACATTGGGGTACAGATGGCCCTTCTTTTCACGACATCTGTATCCTTGGGGTAAATACCCAGTAGTGCAATTGCAGGGTCATAGGGAAGTTCTATTTTTAATTTCTTGAGGAATCTCTACACTATTCTCCAAAGTGGCTGCACCAGCTTGCATTCCCACCAACAGTGGAAGAGGTTTCCCCTTTCTCCACATCCCCTCCAACACATGTTGTTTCCTGTCTTGCTAATTTTGGCCATTCTAACTGGTGTAAGGTGGTATCTCAATGTGGTTTTAATTTGAATCTCCCTGATG
Source organism: Mustela nigripes (assembly GCF_022355385.1). NCBI lineage: Eukaryota > Metazoa > Chordata > Mammalia > Carnivora > Mustelidae > Mustela > Mustela nigripes. The sequence continues at coordinate 24,480,059 of NC_081564.1, forward strand.
GCTAGTGATGATGAACATTTTTTCATGTGTCTGATAGCCATTTGTATGTCTTTATTGGAGAAGTGTCTGTCCATATCTTCTGCCCATTTTTTTATATGCTTGTCTGTTTTGCGTGTGTTGAGTTTGAGGAGTTTTTTTTTAATAGATCCTGGATATCAACCTTTTGTCTGTACTGTCATTTGCAAATATCTTCTCCCATTCCGTGGGTTGCCTCTTTGTTTTGTTGACTGTTTCGAATGTCCACTTCTGATCATGATGCTGCCACCAAATTTATTAAATAACAAAATTTCAACCATGTAAATGTTAAAGATACAATGGCTGTATTAATCAATCAATTCATGAGTGAGGCAGCCTCCCACCTAGCAAGTATAGGTGAGCTCCAAAGGATTACAGCAAAGGAAAAGGAGGAAAAAGGAAATCGTTAACAAAAGGTTCATTGTGGGATGGCTGGGTGGCTCAGTGGGTTAAAGCCTCTGCCTTTGGCTCAGATCATGATTTCAGGGTCCTGGGATGAAGCCCTGCATTGGGCTCTCTGCTCAGCAGGGAGCCTGTTTGCCCCCTTCCATCTGCCTCTCTGCCTACCTGTGGTCTCTGCTGTCAAATAAATAGGTAAAATCTTTTTAAAAAATCCATTGTATTAAGTATTATTTCCCTCCTAAGAGGAATGGGAGGGATCAATCAGGAATCTTCCTGGGGCTGAACAGAAAACTCCCATGTTCACTGCTTAAAGGTCTCTTTTGGGGGTTGAAATTGTACTTGGGTTAGGTAGTAAGTTTTGGTTTAGTGACCTGGGCCTTAAGTTAAAGGTTGCCATTTTGGGTCTGTATGGGTTTTTTTTTTTTTTTTTTAAGGATTTTATTTATTTTTTGTCAGAGAGAGAGAGCGAGAACAAACAAGAGGAGCAGCAGGTAGAGGGAGAAGAGCAGGGATCCTGAAGTGGGACTTGATCCCAGGACACTCAAATCATGACCGGAGCATAAGGCAGATGCTTAACCCATGGAGACACCCAGGCATCTCTATGGCTTTCTTTGTAACAGACCCAAGAAGATGAAGACTGACTTTAAAATTTTAGACATATAGAAAGCTCTTCACAGGTCTTGTATGTACTTTCCACCCACTGCTGAAAGATTGCTCTTTAAGGACAGGGAAAAGTACATATAAAAATTCCTTCTCATGGGCATGTGGAGCCTTAATCTGTGATGTTAATGCTCAGGAGTTGACTTCTGAGTCTGGTGAGTTACTGAACCACTGCCTGGCTAGGGAACGTTCAGTGTGTCTGCACACACTTTCTAAATATGACCAGAGTATGCACCAATGAAGTTAATATGGGATACCATGCCTGAATCACAAATAACCTTGAGTGGTTAGAAAAAGTGCATTGGCTTTACTGTAGTGATCCTCCTTGGGACAGTAGTTCAACCTGCATGCCTTCCATGCCTAGCACATACTAGAACTGTAATAGTATTTGCTGAACAGCATTTACCAATGGTAAAGAATACATTCCTTGTGTACAATGGAAAAATAGACATGGTAGACTCACCCAATTTTCACTTGAAATTTCACCTTACAGTGATATATAAGATCTAAATTTGAGAAACCCAAGACCATATTAAAACCTCAGCAGCCAAATTATTATTTTCTGTAGAGCTACAATGTGGGCCCCAAGAAATGAACAGCATTTTGTTGCCTTCATCTTATTGTTTATGATTTATAATTTGAGTAGATCAAGATTGAAATGGGAGGGGATTTGAATGCTGAGTAAAACATTCCTGAAAGATGTATAATTGTTCTTCTTTCCTGATCGAGTAAGATCATCAAAACTGGTTCTCTTTTGTGAATTTACTGTGTGTGAGGTTGCTAGGTGCTTTCATGTGTATTGTTAAATCTGATGCACACAATGACCCTAAAAAAAATCTCTGTAACCTTTATATTTTGGATGACAAAACTAAGGGGAGAAAGGACAAATGATTTTGTCTTTTTCATTTTCTCTGTATCTTTCTCTGTATGATTCCATGGGAACATATAGCAGGACATTTATGCTACTGTTAAAAGCATCAACATGAAAGAGAGACATCTAGTCCTTTGTTTTCCATTAATACTTGACAGAGAGGTACAGTATTCCCTTTGGTGGAAATAAAAAGTTTCTAGGAGGTTATATCTTTTTCTATAAGCACATACCTTTGTTTATTGAAGGAGAAAGAATCTCTTTATCAGTCCTTCTATTATCACACTCATGTTCGATGATACATTTGTGTTCTTTATCCATTGACACTCCAGTCACAGTCAGCCAGCTGAATTTCATGTATGTGTCATTATTTTCACGGTGTCTCCCTGCTGGGATTTCAGAATTGGTTTACCATTCTATTCTTTCCAATATATCTTGATAAAATCGGGGGAAAGTCCTCAAGAAGACAAAGATATGTTCCAGCCCTATGGAGTGTTCTTTGGCAATTGAAGGAAGAAGTATTTTGGGCTTGGGGGAAATATCTTCATTGGAACTTTTATCTGTAGGGAAAATGGAATTGAAGATAAAAATATTATTAGAGAAACACAGACATTAGGTGGTTTGGAATCACTCAACACATAGTAAAAGGAAGGAAAGTTGTTACAGAATTAGTCTTTACCATGGCCTTTCATCCACAATGGGTTAGGAGGTACTGATTGTTCTTAGTTTCCACGGGAAAAGAGGTCCAAAACATTATGTAAACTTGCTCAAAGTCACAGCTATTAAATGGCAGAGCCTGACTGAAACATCGAAGTTTATTAAACAATACATAGTTGCTTGTTAGAATGGGAATCCATTTCCACAGGTGTTTGATAATGTATCAAGGTGACCTTTTAGCTTCAAATATGGATTCCACATCCACTTCTAATACTGAAGTACTTCTCTTTGATTTCTGATTTTATAGAACATCTTGTTCTCACAGGAGAACCAGCCCAGGATTTTGATTAGGGCAATGTTTAAAGCGGTACCCTCAAAGTATTTGCAATACCTTAAATTTAGAAGCAATGTGCCAATATCTCCAAAAGCTCTATTTGAAGCGTTTATAATTTTCATATGTTTTTATACTAGCTCTATCAAATGTTTTTATACTAGCTCTATCAAATACTAGCTCTATCAAATGTTTTATACTAGCTCTATCAAATATTGCCCTGATCAGAATTTATTTTGCTTTAGCAAATGTACACTAAAAACACATCTTAAAGATTTCACTTATTATTATTATTATTTTTGAAAGAGAGAATGAGTAGGGGCAGGGGCAGGGGAGAGGGAGAAAGCAGACTCCCCGCTGAGCAGAGAGGCTGACAAGACACTGGGCTCCAGTGCGGGACTCCAGGATTTTGGTTTGAACCAAAAACAGGTGTTTAACTGACTGAGCCATGCAGGTGCCCCAAAAAGCACATTTTATATTCAAGTTTTATTTGAAGTTAAATCATGACTAAGAAGACATCATTTTTTGACTCTTAGCAGTTTCCTTCCACCCCAAATTAATCTGCCCTACAAGAATCCTGAGTTTTTCATTGACTTCACCTGTTGAAAAAGTTAGATATAACTGGTGTAATATTAACAGTTATGGTTCCAGATGTTTTGCAGATTCAATGTCAGGGAAACATCACAGTTTTCAAGGGCATGTTATCTGAATGTTGGAATGTTACCACATTATACATTTATTGTTAATTTAGTGATTGAACTTAAAAATAGTAGAACCCTTCCAATTTGGTTTCCAACTGAAACATAAATGCTTTAGTTATTTTCTCCTTGGGCTACTTTAGAGTTAGAATAATAATTTCATGGGCAACTTCTTAAGAAAATGGAGAACTGGATTTCTTCTTTGAGAGGAAAGGAAAAAAATTCTTGAGAATTTCTGCCTGTGCAACAAAGTTCCTGATTTTTATGAAACATCAGTTAAAATACAATGATGAGTATTTTCTCATGGTGTAAATAGAATTGGATCAAATATACTTGTTTAACTTTTTACTTCTTGCTTGTAGTGCAAATAGTATTTTTTATTGTAATAGGAAGACTCTGTATATGTTCCCCAAAATATACCTTGTTTTTAACCTAAAAAGCATGTTATATAAAGCAAGATTTATTTTTCAAAGTAATGATATTTATGTAATTTCTGCTTCTAGGGAATGCAGTAAAGAATCTAGTCATCATAGTAGAAACTTCAGCTTTTTCGGAGAACACCTCTGATTCATCACAGAAAAGAACTTGAAAATAAAATTATGAACTTGGATAATTTCTAGGTGGTCAAACATGATGTTTACTTCCTATCCTTTTCCCTTAACTAGATTCCTGGAGTTTCATTATTTTCAGGATAGAATGAATCTTAAACTTCCATAGCTTTCTCAATGTGATAGTGAACTGAGCATTAAATAGTGTCCTTGGGAAAGAGGGACAACATGGCTGAGAAGTAGGACACCCTGTTTCAACCTGTCCCCTAAGTTGAGCTACATATCTACTAGAACACTCTGAACATGTAGGAAATCAGCCTGAGATGTAAGAGTATACACTTCTAGATCTCTATAAGAGCAGAAGACATCAGTTGAGAAGTAAAGCAGAGTGGGGATGCTCAGTCTGATATCAGTGCATAAGCAGAAGGGGGAGGGAGCCACCAGAAGCAACCCCATTGGGAAGTAATATCCCAGTATGAAAGTGCCTTGTGGTAGGGGACCAACACTAATTTGAAGTCTGGCTAAAAGAACTCAAAAAGAGCAAAAGCTCCTAAGGGCCAACTGGTGGAATCAGACAGTCATGAACATGGCCTAACCCACAGAGCCAGGACAGCTACTACCGATGATGACCTATGCCAGAGAGAGTGTGGCAGGGCCTCCAGTCCATGGTCCCTGAGCCCCCAGCTTTCTGCTGCTTATACCACCGCATGGCTGGGTACAATCCTGCCCGCACGTGAGAGTCTGGTGTGAGCTCCAGCTGGTGCTCTCTAGGTTTACCAACTTCCATGATCTTCATGCCCTATATGGACTGTGGGGTCTGAGTGCACTGTTGCCCGTGTGTGAGTGAGTCTGGTGTGGGCCAGATGGTGCTCTCTAGGACTATGGCTTTCTGTCACTGGCCAAAGGGTCTGAATGATTCAGGCCATCCCTGAGGGAACGCTGCACAAACTCAGGTCAGGATACCTCAGTGGTAGCTTCCCATGAACTGTGTGACCATGGGGTCTGAACGTACCCTGCCTTGGGCCTGGACAGTAGTCCTGGCAAAGGCAGCCTCCTGAAGGGGGCTCCCTGGACCAATATCACTCATAGTTTTAGTGGCATGGGGGTGAAGAGACAAGCAGGCACCTCTGGTGACCACTGAGACAGTAGCTGGGTGAGCACACTGATTGTGGGAGGTTGTGCTGTTCAGTGAAGTTTGCAGACTGAGGCTTCTCTCTGAGACAGAGGTCTGGGCACAGTTTGCTTTCCACTAAACCTCCAAAAAGCCACAAAAGGGGAAAAAAAATCCAGAGAACAAAACCCTGAAAAACCAGCTTCCACAGAGCGCAGCCCCTTGAGAAGGGTCAGGGAGACTCAGCCCAGACAAGACTGACTGAAATACAATGCGGCAAAGCCCATAAGGCAAGCCAAAAGATTGAGAAAAGAATCACCACAGGGTTTCCAAAAACTTTAAAATCCCAACATCAGGGGAAAAGACAATATATAATCTAATGGTATTTCCCTAAAACCTGTAAATTTCATAGATACAACTTTTAAAAAAATTCATTCTCAGGATTCTTGGTTTCTTTTTTTTAAATTTTTGAACCTACTTATCATTAAAACTAGAGGTTTAATACAACATATTTCATAATAACCTTTTAACTTGAACTTTTTCATACATATACATGCATTTCTCTTTTTCTTTTATTTTTTTCTCTTTGTAAAAATATATATAGAGATATAAGCATCAAGGTATTCCTTTTTCCCTGTTCAATACTATCCCTATATATAAACCAGTTTTAATCTCCCTTTATCTCTGGAAAGTTGAATCCTTTAACAAAGATATCAAGATACACACAGGAAGAACCAAAATAACATTCCTCATCCACACTGAGGACTTATAACTACCTTCCAACTTTTTCTTCTCTCAGTGTTTCTGCATATCTTTTTTTCCTTTCTTTCTGGTATTATATAAATCTTATTCTTGGAGTTTATTTTGGCTGGGTTCTTTTTCATTCTCATTTACTTTTGTCAGTCTTTTTGTTTGTTCATTTCTGTTCATATACATTATAAATCTTACATTGGAAGCTCATTTTGGCTGGGCCTTCTCTTTTCTCTCTATTCCTCTCTTTCTTTCTTTCTTTCTTTCTTTCTTTCTTTCTTTCTTTCTTTCCTTTTTTCTTCCTTTTTGGTGGTGACTATTTTTTTTAAGATTTTATTTATTTATTTGACAGACAGAGATCACAAGTAGATGGAGAGGCAGGCAGAGAGAGAGAGAAAGAGAGGGAAGCAGGCTCCCTGCTGATCAGAGAGTCTGATACGGGACTCGATCCCAGGACCCTGAGATCATGACCTGAGCCGAAAGCAGCGGCTTAACCCACTTAGCCACCCAGGTGCCCCTTGGTGATGACTTCTGATAGCTTTGCAATGTTCCAGATTGCACCTTGCCTGGATCATGGTTGATATATTCAGCTATAAATCCCCTCATCCACCTCTCACCAAAATCACTAAGAGGAGGGACACCCAACAGAGGATAAATTCAGACACCATAACCTCTGGTGCAGAGGATAAATTCAGACACCATAACCTCTGGTGCAGAACTATTGGTTATTGACATAAACAGTGTTTTGGAAATGGAAATAAGGGTAACATTTGTCCAGGCACTGGGTAGGTTTGCAAAGACCATTAGCGGCAACATAGAATCTCTAAGGGATGAAGTGAGAGAAAATCTGGCAGAGGTTAAAAATGCTATCAATGAGATCCAATCTTATCTAATTACTCTAACAGCTAGGGTAAAAAAGGCAGAAGATCAATTTACTGATCTAGAAAATAATGGGTAGAAAAGAAGAATGAGGAGGAGGTCTGGAACAAATAGCTTAGCCATGACAACAGACTTAGGCTAATAAATAGCACCATGAAATGTTCCAGTGTCAAAATGATTTGGAAGACTGAGTGGGTGGAGAAAGAGAGAACACTTGAAGATATAGTTGAATAAATCCTGAATGAAAAATTTCCTAATCTGGAGAATGGAACATGTGTTCATGTCCTAGAGGCAGAGAGGACACCACCCAAGAACAATGAGGCTAGAAAGACCTCCAGGCACGTAATTGTGAAACTCCTGATTTATAAAATCAGAATAGGAGAGTGGGCATCCTTGTCATGTTCCTGATCTCAAAGGGAAGGCTGTCAGCTTTTCCCCATTGAGAATGATATTCGCTGTGGGTTTTTCATAGATAGATTTGAGAAATGTTCCCTCTATCCCTATACTTTGAATGGTTTTAATCAGAAATGGATGCTGTGTTTTGTCAAATGTTATTTATGCATCAATTGAGAGGACCAGGTGGTTTTCCTCTCTTCTCTTATTGATTGGTTGTATCACAATGATTGATTTGCAAATGTTGAACCACCCCTGCATCCAAGGGATAAATCCCACCTGTTTGTGGTGCATAATCCTCTCAATGTACTGTTGGATCATATTAATTGGGATCTTGCTGAGTATCTTGGCATCCATATCCATCAGGGATATTGGTCTGAAATTTTCCTCTTTGTTGGGGTCTTTGCCTGGTTTGGGGATCAGGGTTATTCTGGTTTCATAAAAAGCCATCTCCCTGGACAAATATTGCTTGCAATTTTAGTAGCACCATGGTGCAGAGACAAGCCAGAGCTCCTGTGACCCCTGTGAGGGTGGCTGAGGCCGTGCTCTGCCAGTGGAAGGTGGCAGAAGGGGAGTCTATGTGCTCTGGGCCACCTAGAGGGGAATAGACTGAGGCTTCTCTCTGAGATGGAGGTTTGGGTGCAGTTTGCTTTCCTCTAAACTTTCAAAGAACAGTCTTTCCTCTTGATAGCCATTATACTTGGAGAAGCAATCTAGTTGTTCCCATACAGAGATCAATGAACACGCTTTAATGACTCTGGTTGGGGTCTCACCTCAGTCAGCACCTCCAGGAAATAAACCTGAACAGAGGGAAGCCCAGCTCAGGCAGCTCTCTGGGTCTGATAAATGGTGCATGACTATCCCTTCTCACAGTATAAACATTTCAGCTCTGTATTCCACAGAACAGCATTTCCTGCTCTCAAAGACCCCCTCTGAGAAAGAACTATACATTCATCAGGTCAACATCAGCAAAGGAAAGTGGACACTTGAAATAATTAGCAACATAATTCAAGTCCCCCCAAAAGATATTCAAGGACCAGCATTACAGGAATATTCTCTACCATGGTTGCTGCTCTTAGATTGTGTTGCTTGGAGAATTCTTGACACAGCCATGAAAGGTCAGGAAATAGACTACAATTTAATCTCTGAAGGACATCATTTCAGGAAAATAATTAGCTTTATGTGTTTAGCATCCACTTAACACTACTGGAAGATGGTTATTCTCCACAGTAAGATCAGGCTGTATTCTATTTCTTTTTTTTTTTAAAGATTTTATTTATTCATTTGACAGACAGAGATCACAAGTAGGCAGAGAGGCAGGCAGAGAGAGAGAAGGGAAGCAGGCTCCCTTCTGAGCAGAGAGCCAGATGTGGGGCCCAGTCCCAGGACCCTGGGATCATGACCTGAGCTGAAGGCAGAGGCTTTAACCCACTGAGCCACCCAGGCGCCCCCTGTATTCTATTTCTTAATATCCCATTTGGTCCCTCTGCAGCACTACCACATTCAGGGAGGGAGGCGGGATGGAGATATAGGGCTCAGATGGCTTTGAAGTTACCATAAACCAACTATCACACATCTACCCAGACATTAAAGAATGGAGTTTTAAAATGAGCAGGAGTTAAAAATATTTTCAGTTTTTGTTGGTTATTTATTAAAAACCAAGCATGGTATCAAATTTATCCCTAAAAGTTAGCCAATAAATTTGCCTTGCACCAACAATGTGCATGCTTCCACTAGAGCACCAATCTGTTTCCACTGATTTATTGTTTCTAAATCCCAATAGACTGGAGAAAATGTCTCATTTACATTTGTATTCTCAGAAATTGCCACAGCCATCCATCATAAGGCAGGTTCTCTGGAAACATTTACAGAATGAACGCTGGCATAAAACTTTACCTATTTACTGTGCGATGCCTACTGTGAACTTGCCAAAGGCTCTTTTCTGGAGAAATCATTCTGCTTCTGAAATTTCTAAGAAAAAAATTCAGAATGAGCTCTACCCATTCAAATATTTGTGTTTCATATGCATGGACAATGAGCTTCTTTTAAAACAAAATGAAAAATACTCTTTTTTTTTGTTTAAGCTAAGCCTTGGTTATCCATAGAGAATGTTGCTGAGGCTATGAATGCTTCAGTAATCAGTGTTTTCCAGATGTCTGTTTTTCATTATTTTTTAAGAGGCCCCCAGCTCAAATGCATGAGCTTTTGAAGCTCAGCCTTTGCATACATCTGGGAACCTACTGTTTGCCCACCAACCAAGGTGCTGCATGATGGCATCAGTGCAGAGGATAGTGCTCCCCTGAGTACCTCACCAACAGAGTGCTAAGGCACAAATAACCTCCATTACCAAGAGTCTCTCAGGCCTCAGGGTTGTTGTTTTTTTTAAATATAAAATATGTAGCAAAGGGAAGATTTGCAGGTGGGAGCCATTTTATCATGCCATGAAGCCACCATCATGAAGAACTTGAGCATGTCATCCCTACCACATCCTTCATTGATGCCAGGCTTTGCAAGCATGAGCTGCTTTTGTTTTGAACACTTGCTCTACCAAACAACACAAGCGAAACTACCCCACTGTAAAACAAACTCACATTATGGTGGCTTCAAACAACACAGCCACTATGATTCCCTGAATTCCCTGCATTAAGGACCTGAGCCTGTACTGTGGCCAGTCTTTGCAGAATTGCTGCTAACTGTGGCAGTGGGGGGAGAGTCTTTAAGTGCCCCTAGGAATGAACATGACACTGCTGTTCACATTTTATGGGCCAAAGTAAAGAACAAGGGAATTGCCACTTTCACCTGTTCCTAGAAGACAAAGATTTGGGAATACTTTAATAAACAGCACTAAGGTATGTCACAATTGCAGCTGGTAAATAAAAATTTATCTTAAAAAGACTTCATTCCAATATAGTCTAGCTGTAGTAAGCATTTTTCAAACACATTTCTAAATAATATTCTGTACAAAATACAAGGAAAAGGTTTGTATTAGCATTTTGTTTCTATTACTATTGCTTATATTTGCCATAATTTGCCTTGTTCACTGTCTGACAATTAAACCATTTGCCACTGGCAGATTCACCAAAGATCCTGTTTTAGGGTCTCCCATTATGGGAGGTGGTGGTTTATCTTCACAAGAAATGTGTAAAATTTATGATAGGCACTGTGCAGTTCAATAAAAATGAATAGATAATTACTATCATAGGAAATATTATAAGATATTTCATTTAAAAAACATATGTGAAATCTGGATGGATCCTAGCTGTTGGCAGAACATAAAACCTCTCATTCATCCAAACTAGTTCTTATCCTGTAAACTAGTCATAACCTGTATATGGAAATCCACTCATAAAATAATGAATTAATTTAAAAAAGAGAGCTACTCATTCACAAGTTGCATTATAACGGTGGGCTGGAAAACTGTTTGGAGCTCTTTTGCTGATCATCCTCGTTCTAAATTAATCTCTGTTCTTGCTTGCCTTGACCTTTACACAGAAAGGCTATGGTCTTGTTCTGCATAACCCAGGCTACTGTAATAGATGTCCAGAGGTAAGTGTTAGCCCCCCTGAGCACTGGCAGAATATGCCTAGCCTGGAGGAAGCTTCAGGATTTCTCCTTCTTACTCCTGGTTGTAGCTCTGGAGTGAGAGCAATGGCAATGTTCCTCCACACTGTAGAATTCCAAGAGGCACTGCTTCCTCTTTAGATTATCCCCTTGCTTTTTTGTCCCCAGGGGATGCAGTGGCTTCCAGCAATAGCTCATCTCTGGGTTCTCAGACCCATGCTTGCTCCCCTTCAATAAATTCTTCTCATTGGAATGATTCCGGGGAATCCAATTCTTTACTGGACCCTGATGGATACCACTGTGCAAATTGAGGGATCATCACCTTCTGCGTGTGTGTACTCATTTACTGAAAAATGGGTCAAGTCAGGAATACAGTCACCCAAAGATCAAACTGCTTCTGTTTTAAAGAGAAAATATCTGAGCTCTGAAATGTGAAAGTGATTACTGAATTTAACTCTCTTTCTCAACTTCTGGAAGCCAAGTCCTCAAACTTTATATCTCACAATAACTTCTCAAGATTTCCTACTCCTGTGAAGGTCTACTGAGTAGTAGTAGTAGCTGTTGTTGTTGCTATTGTTATTTTTATAAATTTGGCTTAGTGTGAGGAAATTTTATATCACATTTTGCTAATTCCAATTAGCTTGTTAATGGCCAAGTAACCTTGGACTTCCATCAATGATCTTCTACTGTCTATAGACTCCCATCTAAGCATTAAGTGGTCTGTTGGCTTTAATAAAATATGAGGGGTGCCTTTTTTCCCCCATTCAAGTGATATATTCATTTAAGTGGTATATTATATAATACAACAAGTATTATGTTGTCCTAAGCTTCAACCCATACTTATCTTTTTGGAATTTGTGGGTCATCTCAGACAACCACATTCCCCATTGGACTTCCAACTCCATCCTTGGAGCAGCTCAAAGAGAGCTCCAGAGGAATATGTCTTGGTGAGAGGAGTGGTACAGGATGGGTCTTGCACATTACTTCACTCCCTGCAGTTACACTGCAATGACTCCATGATCTGAGGTCAATATGGCAGCACTGTGATCCCTCTGAGCCCCAGAAGGACTTACACTAAGTGCACAACTCTTTCTATGCCAAGCTCTGCTCTAGCCACATAGGCCAGCCCCCAGCACCTCTGCAAGCATCCATGGTTTAAAAATTATAATCTCTTTCTTTTGTTCCCTGACCTCCAAGGGTAGCAGCTGCTTTGTACAGTTCCTATTCCATAATGTCTTTGTGCTTTCTTTTTGCTACTCCAATTCTGGAATATGTGGTTAACAATTCCATATAGCAAATGCATCTGTTTAAGTAATTGGTGTGTTCTCTTTCTCTCTGGATTGGTCTCTGACTAATACGTATGCCAAATACATAAAATTTATGCAATTTATTTAAAAAATATAGATCAATATACCACTCAAGAACAACTCTTATTAACATTTTTACCTATTTCTTCCAGCATTTTCTATTAATTAAATAATTTCTATTAATTAAATTCTCTTAAATAAATAAATATTATTTGAGATTGACATTTGTTGCTAAGATTGCAAAAATATGACTCACATGAGGGGTGCCTGGGTGGCTCAGTGGGTTAGGCCACTGCCTTTGGCTCGGTTCATGATTCCCAGGGTCCTGGGATCGAGTCCTGCATCAGGCTCTCTGCTCAGTGGGGAGCCTGCTTCCTCCTCTCTCTCTCTGCCTGCCTCTCTGCCTACTTGTGATCTCTCTCTGTCAAATAAATAAATAAATTCTTTAAAAAAATAAGACTCACATGTTTTTCTGTTATATCATATCAAATTAGAGTGGCATATACAGGATATATATTAATATATTTGCTTATGTGCTTTACTCAAAATTTTAATGGGAAACCAAGAAGGCAACTCACAGGTACAGGCAGTTGTACTTCAGGGCACCTAATATTAAGGTTCCTGGAGAATCGGTGAGATTCTAGTTAGAACACCATGCTGGGAGCAGGGGAGCAAACAGAACACAAAGCAAAAACTACCATGACAAGTAAATGCTTCAAGTTCTTGGCTATTTTTGGTCGCCAGCAAGATGCTACTCACTTGATTCCTACTAAGTAGTATTTTTTGGCTGGAGTATCAGGCAGGACTGAATCACTAAATGATGTTTCATGACCTGATAGTCAGGATGCGGGCAAGATGTGTCAAATGCTCAGATTTGGAAGGTATTTTGCACCAACAGTATCACCTAGGGCCTCTGGGTGTAGATGGCAGAGAGGATGAGATCAGTGGGGTCACCTTCCCTAAAGGATGTATTACCAGGGGGTGGGAGGAGGTGAGGACGCCTTTGTGCTGTGATGCAGTGTGACGTTTGGGCCAAGAGAAAGGAAAGACAAAGGGCTTTGTAAGGAGCACCTTGAGCTCATCTAGTTGCAAGGAACTAGGCTGATGCGAGTTTTGAGCAAGTAAAATTTTAAGTCAAGAAACACATGACACCTGGCATATGATCCACAACCAGTCAGTATGGGTGAAACTCTAAACAAGCCACCGGATGAACACAGCTTTTTTAATGAAAACGATATATTTCCTAGCTATCAGCACATGTTTGTTATGAAAGATTAAGCTATATATAATTTGAAAAGAAGAAACAAAGCAACAAAGGGCAGTTAACACTTTGGTGCATTGTATGGAGAGCTCTGGCACTTGTCCCTCTTGACTTTTGTGCAAGGTACAAACACATCACTGGTCTCTGTTTCTCTCATTTCAGCATCTCTGTGACTGTGTCTGTGCTGGTTATATAATTCAGCATATTCTCTCATTCACACTCTGGAAACATACACTCTCATTCATGGTGAGCTATGGCAAACTTACTGTGGATGTCACTGGGGAGATGAACACAATTGTTTATATTGCACATCCCACGATTTAAAAAAATAACATAAAAATCCCCATGACAATTTATTTTCTCCCACAAGTACAGTATCAACCATGATCACAGAGCTACCTACATTTTCTTCTCCCTACTTCCTTTGCCAATATCTGGCCTCTTCTTAACAGATATCACTCAGATATCTATTTGATATACAAGCAATGATTTGGTTGGTTCTTCCTGAGCTGACATGCCATCATCAATATGTCCAAACCCATCTTGATGAACTAAATGCCTGTGTTTATAATCTCTGCCCTGTTTTGAAGACAAACACCTGCTACATGAGTATAAAGCTCATGGCTCTACACCACTCTAAATCATTTTTTCTCAAATATACATGAAGCTCTGTCCCAGGGGACTATCAATAGATAAAATTTCCTCATCTTATAAGAAATCCAGTTTTGCATTATAATGTTCATAATATTTTGACTCCCTTTTTCACATAAAATATACTGTGGATATTATTCCAAGTTAGTTAATGGATAATGATAGATGATCTCTCTTTGTGGCAGTGATAGATAATTCCTTTAATGTGTCAAGTAGGAAAGAGCATGATACACACACACACACACACACACAATGGGATTAGAGGCACCAACACTCCTCACAGTCAGTCATCCGTGTATGACTTTTGGCCTCCCCAAACACTGACAACTCATAACCTACCATTGACTGGAAGCCTTACTGACATAATAAATAGTCAATAGCACATATTTTTGTATGGTATATATATATACTATATACTGTATTTCTACTATTACACAATAATTTTTTCAGTAAGCCATGTGGTTTGTCTGTGAGTTTTTTAAATTTTGCAAATCTGTAAAAACTTTTCCACTATATTTATTGAAAAAAATTCACATTATAAATGGACTCAGGTAGTTCTAACCTGTGTTGGTCAAGGGTCAACTGTATAGAAAATTGCATCTTTATTTCTTAAGTAATTGTCTTAAATAATATGTTGTCTTTGGGGCGCCTGGGTGGCTCAGTGGGTTAAAGCCTCTGCTTTCGGCTCACTTCATGATCTCAGGGTCCTGAGATCGAGCCCTGCATTGGGCTCTCTGCTCATTGGGGAGCCTGCTTCCCTCTCTCTCTCTCTCTGCCTGCCTCTCTGCCTACTTTTGATCTCTGTCAAATAAATAAATAAAGGGGCGCCTGGGTGGCTCAGTGGGTTAAGCCGCTGCCTTCGGCTCAGGTCATGACCTCAGGGTCCTGGGGTCGAGTCCCGCATCGGGCTCTCTGCTCAGCAGGGAGCCTGCTTCCTCCTCTCTCTCTCTCTGCCTGTCTCTCTGCCTACTTGTGATCTCTCTCTGTCAAATAAATAAATAAAAACTTTAAAAATAAATAAATAAAATCTTAAAAATATATATATTACTGTCTTAAAATAATGTCATATATATAATAGAATCTGTATATATTATACATAATAATATATAATACAATATAATATAATGATATATAATTGCCTTGAAATCTCTAAAGAATTGTTTTTATGAATTGGTATGCATATGTGTTAGTAGGATGCTCTATTTGCAAACTCGGTTTTTTTTGTTAGGCTAAATGCTTGGATTTAGAATTTCTAGACATCTTTCCTCAATTTATACTCTCACCAACAAAACAAAAGTGAACTATCCCTTTTCATGCTCAAATCAAGGTGGCTAGACTTCATACTCTAACCTCTCACATAAATATTAAAATGTAATTTTTAAGAGCCAAAAATAATATGCCCATATATTTGTTTATTTGTTTATCTTTTAAAATTAACATATAATGTATTATTAGCCCCAGGGCTATAGGTCTGTGAATCGTCAGGCTTACACACTTCACAGCACTTACAACAGCACATATCCTCCCCAATGTCCTTAACCTAATCACCCTCTCCCTACTCCCCTTCCCTGCAACCCTCAGTTTGTTTTGTGAGACTAAGAGTCTCTTATGGTTTGTCTTCCTCCTGATCCCATCTTGTTTCATTTTTTCTTTCCCTACCCCCCAAAACCCCCACTTTGCCTCTCCAATTCCTCATATCAGGGAGATCATATGATAATTGTCTTTGATTGACTTATTTTACTAAGCATAATACATTGCAAAGGGCAAGATCTCATTTCTTTTGACGGCTGCATAGTATTCCACTGTATATATATACACCACATCTCCTTTACCCATTCATCTGTTGATGGATATCTAGGCTCTTTCCATAGTTTGGCTATTGTGGACATTGCTGCTATAAACATTCAGGTGCACATGCCCCTTCAGATCACTACATTTGGTTCTTTAGGATATATACCCAGTAGTGCGATAGATGGGTTGTAGGGTAGTTCTATTTTCAACTTTTTGAGGAACCTCCATGCTGTTTTCCAGAGTGACTGTAATAGGTTGCATTCCCACCAATATTGTAGGAGGCTTCCCCTTTCTCTGCATCCTCGCCAGCATCTGTCGTTTCCTGACATGTTAATTTTAGCCATTCAGACTGGTGTGAGATGATATCTCATTGTGGTTTTGATTTGTATTTCCCTGATGCTGAGTGATGTGGAGCACTTTATCATGTGTCTGTAGGCCATCTGGATGTCTTCTTTGCAGAAATGTTTGTTCATGTCCTCCTCCCATTTCTTGACTGGATTGTTTGTTCTTTGGGTGTTGAGTTTGATAAGTTCTTTTTAGATTTTGGATACTAGCCCTTTATCTGATATGTCATTTGCAAATATCTTCTCCCACTCTGTCAGTTGTCTTTGGGTTTTGTTGATTGTTTCCTTTTCTGTGCAAAAGCTTTTGATCTTGATGAAGTCCCAATAGTTCACTTTTGCCCTTTCTTTCCATGTCTTTGGTGATGTCTCTTGGAAGTAGTTGCTGCAGCTAAAGTCAAAAGGTTCCTGCCTGTGTTGTCTTCAAGGATTTTGATGGATTCCTTTCTCGCATTGAGGTCTTTCATCCATTTTGAGTCTATTTTTGTGTGTGGTGTAAGGAAATAGTCCAGTTTCATTTTTCTGCATGTGACTGTCCAATTTTCCCAACACCATTTGTTGAAGACACTGTCTTTTTTCCCATAGAACATTCTTTCCTGCTTTGTCAAAGATTAGTTGACCACAGAGTTGAAGGTCTATTTCTGGGCTCTCTATTCTGTTCCATTGATCTATATGTCTTTTTTTTTTTTGTGCCCATACTGTACTGGCATCAAGCTTTCTTGATGATGACAGCTTTGTAATAGAGCTTGAAGTCTGTAATTTTGATGCCACCATCTTTGGCTTTTTTTTTTTTTTTAACATTCCTCTGGCTGTTCAAGGTCTTTTCTTTTCTGATTCCATACAAATTTTTGGATCATTTGTTCCATTTCCTTGAAAAAAAATTATGGTATTTTGATAGGTATTACATTAAATGTGTAGATTGCTTTAGGTAGCAGAGACATTTTCACAATATTTGTTCTTCCAATCCATGAGCATGGAACATTCTTTCCATTTCTTTGTGTCTTCCTCAATTTCTTTCATGAGTACTTTATAGTTTTCTGAGTATAGATTGTTTGCCTCTTCCTAGATATCTTATGATTTTGGGTGCAATTATAAATAGGATTGACTCCTTAATTTCTCTTTCTTCTGTCTTGTTGGTGTATAGAAATGCAACTGATTTCTGTGCATTGATTTTATATCCTGACACTTTACTGAATTCCTGTACAAGATCTAGCAGATTTGGAATGGAGTCCTTAGGGTTATCCACATAGAGTATCATATCATCTGCAAAGAGTGATAATTTGATTTCTTCTTTGCTTATTTGGATGCCTTTAATTTCATTTTGTTGTCTGACTGCTGAGGCTAGGATTTCTAGTACTATGTTGAACAGCAGTGCTGATAACGGACATCCCTGCCATGTTCCTGACCTTAGCAGAAAAGCTCTTAGTTTTTCTCCAATGAGAATGATATTTGCTGTGGGTTTTTTATAGATGGCTTTGATGATATTGAGGTAGGTACCCTCTATCCCCACACTTTGAAGAGTTTTGACCAAGAAATGATGGTGTACTTTGTCAAATGCTTTCTCAGCATTTATTGAGAGTATCATACGGTTCATGTTCTTTATTTTATTAATGTATTGTATTGCATTAATTGATTTGAGGATATTGAACCATCCTTACAACCCTGGAATAAATCCCACTTGGTCATGCTGAATAAGCCTTTTAATGTACTCTTGGATCTTATTGGCTAGTATTTTGGTGAGAATTTTTGCATCTGTGTTCATCAAGGATGTTGGTCTCTAATTCTGTTTTTATTTTTATTTATTTTTTTTTATGGGGTCTTTGTCTGGTTTTGGGATCAAGATAATACTGGCCTCATAAAATGGGTTTGGAAGTTTGCCTTTCCTTTTTTTTTTTTGAACATTTTCAGGAAAGTAGGTATTAATTCTTCTTTAAATGTTTGGTAGAATTTCCCTGGGAAGCCATCAGGCCCTAGGCTCTTGTTTTCTGGGAGATTTTTGATGACCGTTTCAATCTCCTTACTGGTTATGGGTCTGTTCAGGTTTTCTATTTCTTCCTGGTTCAATTGTGGTAGTTTATAGTCTCTAGGAATTCATCTATTTCTTCCAGATTGTCAAATTTGCTGCCATATAGTTGCTCATAATATGTTCTTATAATTGTTTGCATTTCTTTGGTGTTTGCAATCTCTCCTTTTTCACTGATGATTTTATTTATTTGGGTCCTTTCTCTTTCTTTTTGATAAGTCTGTCCAGGGATTTATCAATCATATTAATTCTTTCAAAGAACTAGCTCCTTGTTTGATTGATTTTTTATACTTTTTTTGTTTGTTTGTTTCTATTTCATTGATTTCTGCTCTGATCTTTATTATTTCTCTTCTCTGGCTGAGTTTAGGCTTTTGTTGGTGTTCTTTCTCCAGCTCCTTTAGGTGTAGGGCTAGGTTGTGTATTTGAGACCTTTCTTGTTTCTTAAAAAAGGCTTGAATACCTATATAGTTTCCTCTCAGGACTGCCTCTGCTGTTTCCCACAGATTTTGAAGAGTTGTGTTTTCATTATCATTTGTTTCCATGAATATTTTCAATTCTTCTTAAATTTTCCTGGTTGACCCATTCATCCTTTAGAAGGATCGGCTTTAGCCTCCATGTATTCCAGTTCTTTCCAACTTTCCTCTTTTTTTTTTTTAAAGTTTTTATTTATTTATTTATTTATTCGAGAGAGAGAGAGAGAGAGATCACAAGTAGGCAGGGAGGCAGGTAGAGAGAGAGGGGAAAGCCAACTCCCCACTGTGCAGAGCGTCCAATACAGGGGGCTTGATCCCAGGACCCAGAGACCATGACCTGAGCCAAAGGCACAGGCTTAACCCACTGAGCCACCCAGGTGCCCCTCCAACATTTCTCTTGTGATTGACTTCTAGCTTCAGAGCATTGTGGTCTTAAAATATGTGGGGAATGACCCAAATCCTTTGGTACCAGTTGAGACCTGATTTGTGACCCAGGATTTGATCTATTCTGGAGAATTTTCCATGTGCACTAGAGAAGAATGTGTATCTTGTTGCTTTGGGATGGAATGTTCTAAATATATCTGTGATGTCCATCTGGTCCAGTGTGTCATTTAAGGCCTTTATTTCCTTGTTGAACTTGTGCTTGGATGATCTGTCCATCTCAGCGAGGTGGGCATTAAAGTTCCCAATTATGATTGTATTATTTTCAATGTGTTTCTTTGATTTTGTTATTAATTGGTTAATATAGTTGGCTGCTCCCATGTTAGGGCCATAGATATTTAAAATTGTTTGATATTCTTGTTGGACAGACCTGTTGAGCATGATATCGTGTCCTTCCTCATCTCTTATTATAGTCTTTGGCTTAAAATCTAATGATCTGATATAAGTATTGCCACCCGAGCATGCTAAGTTGTTTTGATGTCTATTAGCATGGTAAGTTGTTTTCCACCCCCTCAATTTAAATCTGGAGGTATCTTTGGGTCTAAAATGACTTTCTTTTAGACCACATATTGGTGAGTTTTTGGTTGTGTTTTTGTTTTGTTTTGTTTTGTTTTTTATCCATTCTCATATCCTATGTCTTTCGATTGGGGCATTTAGCCCACTTACATTCAAGGTAACTATTGAAAGGGTACATTCAGAGTAACATTGAAAGATATGAATTTAGTGCTATTGTATTGCCTGTAAGGTGACTGTTACTATATATTGTCTCTGATCCTTTCTGGTCTACTACTTCTAGGTTCTTTCTTTGCTTAGAGGACCCCTTTCAATATTTCCTTTAGGGCTGGGTTGTGGTTTACAAATTCTTTTAGGGTTTTTTTTTTTTTTTGGAAGATTTTATCTCTCCTTCTGTTTTCAATGATAGCCTAGCCGGGTATAGTATTCTTGGCTGCATGTTTTCTTCATTTAGTGCTCTGAATATACCATGCCAGTTCTTTCTGGCCTGCCAGGTCTCTGTGGGTAAGTCTGCTGCCAAAATAATATTTTTACCATTGTATGTTACAGACTTCTTATCCCAGACTTCTTTCAGGGTTTTCTCTTTGTCACTAAGACATGTAAGTTTTACTACTAGATGATGGGGTGTGGTCCTATTTTTATTGATTTTGAGGCAGGTTCTCTGTGACTCTTGGATTTGATGCTTGTTCCCTTTGCCATATTAAGGGAATTCTCTACAATAATTCTCTCCAATATGCCTTCTCTCCCCCTGTCTCTCCTCTTCTGGAATCCCATAATTCTAATATTGTTTTGTCTTATGGTATCACTTATTTCTTGAATTCTCTCCTCATGGCCCAGTATTTGTTTGTCTCTGTTTTGCTCAGCTTCTTTATTCTCCATCATTTAGTCTTCTATACCACTAATTCTCTCTTCTGCCTCATTTATCCTGGCAATACGAGTCTTCATTTTTTATTGCACCTCATTAATATCTTTTTTGATTTCAGCTTGGTTAGATTTTAATTCTTTTATTTCTTCAGAAAAGGCTTTTATTTCTCCAGACAGGGTTTCCCTAATATCTTCTATGCCTTTTTCAAGTTCAGCTAGCACTTTGAGAATCTTCATTCTGAACTCCAGTCCAACATATTACCAAGGTCTGTATATATTAGGTCCTGAGCCTTCAGTACTGCCTCTTGGCTATTTTGTTTGTTTGTTTGTTTTTATTTTTGTGCGTGTGTGGTGAGATTTTCCATCTTGTCGTTTCATCTAGATAAGAATATATGAACGAGAGAATAAAATACTAAAAGGGTGACAAAGACCCCATAAAAAGTATGCTATCCGAATCAGAAGAGACCTAAAATCAGGGGCAGAAGAAAGGGGATAAAATAATTTAAAAAATACACACACACACACACACACACATACATACATACACAATGGTGAATAAAATAGAGGCACCCACTTGATTTGGGGTGTATTTTGGTCTCTTAGAAGAAAATCCTCACAAAATTTTAAAGAAAGGAAAACCATATATACAAAAATAAGGGTAAACATGATGAAAGATGGAATATGACTGTAAAGATGAAAATAAAATGGACATTGGGGAGGGTATGTGATTTGGTGAGTGCTGTGAAGTGTGTAAACCTGGTGATTCATAGACCTGTACCCCTGGGGATAAAAATATATGTTTATCAAAAATAAAAAATTAAAAAAAAAAAAGAACTCTAAAAAAGGAATTGATAAGATTAGTTGGTTGGAAAAAGAAAGGGGAGAATTTGCTTAGGCTGGATACTAGAACAAAGCCTCATGCTAGATTTAGGGTATATTTTGATCTATTAGAAGAAATTGTATGCGAAAAATTTTTTTTTAAAGAAAACCTTATACGTATATATATATATATTTAAAAAGTTAGATACAATGAAGGATGAAATATGACTCTAAGAATGAAGGTTTAAACAGTGTTTTTTTAGAAAGGTATTGTTAAGCCTTGCTGGTCTTGGAAACTCTTTTGAATATTTTGAATATCCATTTTGAATGTCAGTCTTGTTGGATAAAGTATTCTTGGCTGCATGCTCTTCTCATTTAGTGCCCTGAATATATCTTGCCAGCCCTTTCTGGCTTGCCAGGTCTCTGTGGATAGGTCTGACGTTATTCTGATGGGCTTTCCTCTGTAAGTAAGGAGCCTCTTTGTCCTAGCGGCTTTCAAGAGATTGTATCTACAATTATGATTCCTCAGTTTGACTACGAGGTTGCTTCATTTTTTTTTGGAATCTATAATGTTGGGTGGAGATCATTCGGCCTCTAGTACATGAACGCTCATTCCATTCGCGAGATTGGGAAAATTTTCATGAAGACTTGTTCCACTATATCTTCTAGACTTCTTTCTTTCTCCTCCCCTTCAGGGATTCCAATAATTCTGATGTTGGAATGTTTCATGGCATCATTTATTTCCCTGATTCTGTTTTCATGGCTTCTAAGCTGTTTGTTCCAGGCTTCCTCCTGATCCTTTCTCTCTATCTGTTTGTCCTCCAGATCACTAATTCTATCTTCTGTCTCAGTTACTCTAGCGTTGAGAGAATTTAGATTAGATTGGAACTCATTGAGAGCATTGTGAACCTGATCCATGGTAGCTTTCAGCTCTTCCCTAATATTGAAAACATGATCTCTGGTCGTTTTCAGTTTGGACCTAATCAATTCCATTTGGTCACCCATGGCTTTCTCCAACCTAGCTATTGCTTGGATAATTGTTAGCCTGAATTCTCTTTCTGACATATTGTCTATGTTGATAGCCGTTAGCTCTGTTGCAGAAGGCCCATCCTCTGTATTTTTCTTCTGTTGGGCATTCCTCCTCCTAGTCATTTTGGTGAGAGATGGCTGAACGGGTGTAGCTGGGTGTGTCGTCTGTGGTACAGTCCAGGTGTACCCTGGAATGCTTCTGAGCAATCTGGGTTCCCCATCCATATGAGAGAAAAAAGAAAAGGAAAAGAAAAAAAGAGAGAGGGAGAGAGATAGGAAAGAAAGGTGAGATAAAAGAGAAGGTTCAGCCCAAATGGGCCCCAAGGTAAGATTTATGAAGTATACAAACAAAAACAGACAAACAAAAAGACTGATAAAAGTATATGACAAGAGAAAAAATATATATATATATTTGCATATATATATGCAAATAAAGGAAGAACCTCGTCAAAAAGAACCCCAAGTGTAAGATTTATATACTATCAGGACAAACACAAAAACACAGAAATACTGGTGGAAGAAAAAGATGGGAGAGTGGTTGTAAATTCTCAATGTGGGTGAGGAAGGCTGTTTTGATTCTTCCTGGATGCATCTTGATATCTTTGTTAAAGGACTCAACTTTCCTAAGATAAAAGGATTCAAAATTGGTTTACCTATAGGGGTGGCATTGATTGTGGAAAGGGGATTACCTTGAAGTTTAACTCTATATGAATATTAGAAAATAAAAATTTAAAAAGGACTAAACTAGACTAAACTAAACAAATTTTTTTAAAAAGAAATTTAAAAAATAGAAATGCAAAAAGAAAACACAGGTGTATTTATCAAAAAGTTCAGGTTAGAATGTTATTATGGAATTTGATGTACTGGACATCTCACTGTGACAGTAAATAGGTTAAAAATTATGTATATAATAATAAAAAATTTGGGCGCCTGGGTGGCTCAGTGGGTTAAGCCACTGCCTTCAGCTCAGGTCATGATCTCAGGGTCCTGGGATCGAGTCCCACATCGGGCTCTCTACTCAGCAGGGGGCCTGCTTCCCTCTATCTCTCTCTCTCTGCCCGCCTCTCCATCTACTTGTGATCTTTCTCTGTCAAATAAATAAATAAAATCTTAAAAAAAAAAAAGTTTCTAAAAAAAAAATAAAATAATAATAATAATAAATTAACTATATAAAAAATGAGCCAGAATAGTAGGATCGAATTAATAATAAAAATTGTCCTATGAAGTAGTGGGGGTTGTTCTCTTGTCATCTTTTTTTTTTTTTTTTTCCTTTTCTGGTTGGTTTTCTGGGTGAGGGGCCTGCCACGTGGGTTTTCAGTTAATGTTGTTCTCTCAGTTAAGTCCCCCCGCCCCCCTCAAGGGGGTGGGCTCTGAGGAAACTGGTTTTTTCAGGCTTTTGTTCTCTGGAGGTTTTTATATTTGTTCACTTTTGTTTTTCTCTCTCACCTTGACCGTTTTTGATGGTTTTTGTAGGTTTAGAGGAAAGCAAACTGCACCCTGACCTCCCTCTCAGAGATAAGCCTCAGTCTGGCTGCAGAGCCCAAATAAATCCCCCCTTGACCTTTGGCAGAGCAGGTTCCCAGTCACGGTCCCTGGGAACTCAGAATTTTTTGCTTGTACCTAAAACCCTGGCAGCGGCGGCTGTCTGGGAGCTCCAGACTGCCAGAGAAGTTCCAAGCAGCAATCGCACACTGAGATTTTTTTCGCTGGCTCAGGCTGGGAGTGCCTGGTCTTTCCGGTCCTCTGAGAGCACCTGGCTGGCACCTGTGTGCACCTCTCTGAGGGGAAGGCGTGGGGCACGACTCGGACTCTGATGGCACGGCAGGGCACTCGCGTGGGGACTGCAAAAAGGCTGTGCTTCTGTTGGCTGGCGAGGCTCCCAGCCCCTCACGGGAGCCGGGCGCCACGCACTTTCAGGTGCGCTGGTGGTTCAGGGACCGAAACCTGGTTTCTCTGCAGCACTCTCTCTGGCTGTGCGCCAGGGGTGGCTGTCCTGTGTCTGGGGACTTAAGCCCCGACCCTAACACCCCGATTCCCGCAATTTCCCCCTGGTGATCCTTTGCTCTTTTAGAGTGCTTTCTACCGGACTCCCGAGTTAATGCTGGTCCCCAGGCACAGGGCACTCTCATACTGGGATGTTACTTTCTAATGGGTCGCCTCTGGTGGCTTCCTCCCCCTTTTGTTTATCTTCCAATATCAGTCCGACTTTCCCACTCCGCTTTACCTGCCCACTGGCGTCTTCTGCTCCAGTAGAGATCCAGACATATATAATTCTGATCTCAGGCTGATTTTGTGGGTGATCGCAGAGTTCTTGGAAGGTAATCAGCTCACTTTAGGGTACAGGTTGAAAGGGCGCCTCCTCCTACTTCCCTGCCATGTTGTCTCTCCACACATCTTCATTCTTAAGCCTGAATAGTACCAGAGATACCATGCAGGGCTTTCTAGCATCTGCTGGAACCAGTATACACAGTAGATCCCTACACTGAAGCCAGTGCTCTGGGTGCAGGTGAGTCTGACCGTTGTTCCCTGAGATGCAGAGAGCGAGGGCCTGGGGAATCAGCTCTGGTTGAATCAGAGAGCCTGCTAATATAGACACTCCTGGGTGATGGGGCAATGAAGTTGGGTGTTTCTTCGTCTTGGCACGGATAATGTCTGGGAGCTCATCCAAAAGTCTTATTTGGCACTACCTGAGCATAGATGGAGGAGGAAAATTAGGGGAATATTCTAGGCCTGGTTGATGGTGACACAGACCCTAGTTTCCACGGTTGGATTGGGTTGTCCCAGCATTGTCTTTTACTTCTTACACTCCACAGGAAAAGTAATTTGTTTATGCAAATTTGCACCCCTTAACAGACTCTCTCAGAGTCCATGTGATCACTGATTCAGGACCTGAGGACAGAAGAATCCAAAGGCATTTCTTACTCTGAGTCAGACCCAGGAGGGGGTGGAGGGAGCAGGAAGAAGCTGTGGGGACACACACAGAACTCTGCATAGGACCCTTTGCCAGGCCCCGAAGAACCAGGCTGCTGGATTTCATCAGGGAGTACAGAGGACAGCTCAGCCTCTGCCCATCCCTGAGGGTAGGGGTCTTCCCCAGCTATGAGGGTGCCAGGGCAGGGCCCAGAGAGATGTGTTGTGCCCCCTGCTGCTTACATGTCCACCTGCAGGGTCCTCAGTGTCCCGAGGTTACTATCTACACCTGTGCCACTGGCGTTCAATAGTGACCTGAATGACTGTGTGAAACACTGTCTTGGGTTTGATTTAAAGAACATGGATACACGTCTGTGATTTGAGAGGCTTACAACATGGAGGGAATGGTAATCAAGAAATAAACACTTCTGAGATTGTAAGAGTATGTTTCAACCATGAAACATATAAAAGAATGAGATTATCTCACCCATGGGATATTTGGGATCTCCTCACAGGACGGCTTCACAAATGTCTCAAGAGAGGAGTGACTGCATTCTCTATATGGGCTCATAGAAGAAAAAAATCAAAACAGGGTGTGAAGATGCTCAAACTGTGAAGGAATGCGACAATTTCACACACAGAGAAACCATCTGCTAACACTGTGCACAGGGGAAGACAAGGATGGACACAACAGAACAGAAGAAACCATGTGGTCAGGGAAGAACAACTGAGGCAGGAAAACAGGAGGATGGGATGCAGGTGGTTGTGCTCACAGGAGATGTTCAGGACTGTGATGCAGGAAGAACTTGGGGAGAGAAGGAGGAAGAGTATAGTGTGAAGTGAGGGTTTCTGCTTTGACTGTACCTGTAGGTGGCGCTGCTGTTTACATAGTGGAGCATTACATAATGAGATACTTCCCAGTTCATAAAAGCGTTAAAGATCTGAGAAACAAGTAGAAATACTGAATTCCAAGCCCAGAAATGGTGGACCTTGACCTTGTGTACCAGCAAGCAGTGACCGCGTTTAAGGCATGTGTCCAAGTGTGGTGAGCCGTTCTGAATGTGGGTGGGGACACTTAGGAGGGACAAGAGCCTAGGACATAAACCTGGGCAGTATCACCATGTACAGAATGGGTGAGAAGGGTCCAGGAGGCAGAATCCCTTAGTCCAGGCATGCTCCCCCGTTCAATCCTTTAATCATGCCCGCAATTTGTGTGTTAGTGGATGCCCTACCATCTCCTCAGGCTCCCAAGTGATGAGCTGGGCATCAATTTAGGTGAAACCAGCCCCTCTTTGTCTTTCCTGTGTAAATGTGCAAAGGGGAGTGAAGACAGTGAAGAAGTGTTCATTGGTCATGTTTGCAGAACTTCACACCCCAAGGGTGGCTCAGGAGGAGGCACGAGGATGCATGAACGTGGAGCATCCAAGGTCAGGTTGAAGTGCCTGGGACAGTGGGCGTCAGGAAGAAGTGAGGTTGGAGAAAAAGCCAAACATCTCACCCCATCTGCACGTCCCAGGACCTCCAGCCACAGGAAGGCATAGCAGCATGCTCTCTCTCATACCCCTCAGCTCCCAGTGGAAGGATCACTGCATTCTGATCCCTGCCCCTCAACTCCATTTCCTCTGCTTGGTATCTGTCATGGGGAGTGGACTTGGAGGACCATACTGAACACTGAGCTAGACACTCGGCCCTCATTCAGGCAGGGGATGTTTTTCTAGCCCCATGGCCTGAGAACAGTCTCATAGTGCTCTTCTGCCCCAGTCCTGCCTCCCCCCACCCCAATCTGGGATGAAAGATCTGGATCCCAGAGCAGAGAACACCTCACCTCCACTGCTGTGGATCCCCTGGCCACTATCCATGGAGGCAGGCCTTGCATCCTCTTTATGCTTCAGCCTCATGGCCACACTCAGCCCAGAATTCCCTGCTGTGGCTCCTCACTGAGGTCTTTCTCTGACTGTCTGCACTGCTCCAGTGCTATCTCCACTATTTTGGTGAGGAAAGGTGTCACCAGAAAACCCAGTTCAGGGAGCAAAAGGACAATGCCACACTTCACCTGCCCGATTCATGGGTCACACGTGACCCAATCCCATGACCCTGGAATCATAATCCGAGACAAAACTGAGTCGGACACAAAACCAGCCAAGCCCCTCAGGCATCCCTAGATTTCCTTCTCTTCTCTTCTCTTCTTTTCTCTTCTCTTCTCTTCTCTTTTTTGAGAATGTTTAATGGTTAGGGTCATACAGAGTCCAGCCATTTCAGATTGGCTCTTTCACTGAGCAATGTGGATCTAAATGTTCTCCACATCTTTTCAAGACTCGATGGCTCAGATTTTCTTATTGCTGATCAATATTCCATTATTTGGGCACACCCAATTTTGTTCTTCCATCACCTACAGAAATTCATCTCAGTTAGCTGCTTCCAGGTTTGGACAGTTATGAATAAAGCCACTGTCAACATCTCTCTGCAGGTTTTTTTGTTCACCTTGTTTTCAACTCCTTTAGGTAAATACCAAGGGGTATTGTTGATGGATTGTTCAGGCTAGAAAATCTTTACTTTTAAAGAAATAGCCAAGCCCTTTTCCAAAGTGACTGCACCAACCTGTATTCTCCCAACCAATGAAAGAGGGTTCCTGTCACTCTATGTCCTGGACAGCCTTTGATGTCATCTGTTTTGGGGATTTGGGCCATTTTAATGGGTATGTAGCACTATTTCATTCCTGTATTATTTTACAATTCTCTACTGACATATGATGCTGAACATCTTTTCTCAAGTGTGTTTGCCATCTGTATGTCATCTTTGACGGTTCAGATTATTTGCATTTTTACTTAGATTCTTTGCTATTGAAAAAATTCTTTTTTAAATTAAAAAAATAGATATTTCCCTAAATCAGTTTCCATTTGCAGTACAAACAAATACGCAGATTGGAGACAAGGTTGCAGGGAAGTAGGAGGAGGCGCTATTTCAACCTGTACCCTAAAGTGAGCTGATTACCTACCAAACAATTCCGATCATCCATGAAATTCAGCCTGAGATCAGAATTATACATGTCTGGATCTCTACAGGGGCAGAAGACGCCAGTGGACAGGTAAAGCAGAGTGGGAACCTCAGACTGATATCTGAAGATAAACAAAAAGGGGAGGGAGCCACCAGAGGCGACCGATTGGAAAGTAATACCCCTAATAAGAGAGTGCCCTGCATCTGGGGACCAGCATTAACTTGGAGACTGATTGAAAGCACTCAGAAAGAGCAAAGGATCCTGGGGGGGGGGGGTCGTGGGAATCGGGGTGGCTAGGGACAGGGGCTTAAGTCCCCAGACCAAGGAGAGCCTCCCCTGGTGCTGGACCAGAGAGAGTGCAGCAGAGAAACCAGGTTTTGGTCCCTGAGCTGCCAGCACACCTGAGAACGCACTCGGAGCTCCTGTGAGGGGCTGGGAGCCTCACCAGATAGCAGAATGCCAAGCCATGCTACAGAGCCTGAGATGCGTGCACCCCTCACGCTCCCCTGAGAGAGGTGCTCGAAGCCCAGCCTGGTGCTCTCCGACCCGCGCCATTGTATCAGAGCCTGACACGTGCACGTGACCCACACCCTCCCCTGAGAGAGGTGCGTGCAAGCCCAGTGCTCTTACACCCAGAAAGACCAGGCACTCCCAGCCCAGGTCAGTGGGAAAACCTCAGTGTGCAATCGCTGCTTGGAACCTCTCTGGCAGTCTGGAGCTGCCCAGACAGCTGCCGCTGATGTGGTTTTGGGTACAAGCAGAAGATCCTGCATCCCCAGGGACCGCGACTCAGAACCTGCTCTGCCAGCAGCCAAGGGGGAATTTATATGGGCTCTGCAGCACCCACAGGGTACCAGGCTGAGGCTTCTCTCTGAGAGGGAGGTCAGGATGCAGTTTGCTTTCCTCTAAACTAACAAAAACCATCAAAAGTGGTCAAGGCAAGAAAAAAAAATGAACAAACATAAAAATCTCCAGAGAACAAACAAAGGCTGAAAAATCCCATTTCCTCAGAGCCCACCCCCTTGAGGGGGACGGGAGGACTTAACTCAGGGAGCATCATTGACTGAAAACCCACGTGGCAGGCCCCTCCCCCAGAAAACCAACCAGGAAAG
>NC_081564.1:24512461-24515099 GCF_022355385.1 Mustela nigripes
CTATTCAGGTTGTCAATTTCTTCCTGATTCAATTTTGGGAGTTTATAGTTTTCCAGGAATGCATCCATTTCATGTAGGTTGCTTAGCTTATTGGCATATAAATGTTGATAATAACTTCTGATGATTGTTTCTACTTCCTTGGTGTTCGTTGTGATCTCTCCCTTTTCATTCATAATTTTATGTATTTGAGCTTATGTATCTGAGCTCTTTTCTTTTGGATTAGTATCGCCATTGGTTTATCAATCTTATTGATTCTTTCAAAAAACCAGCTTCTAGTTTCATTGATACGTTCTATTGTATCTCTGGTTTCTACCTCATCGATCTCAGGTCTAATCTTGATGATTTCCCTTCTTATGTGTGGAGTTGGTTTGATTTGTTGTTGATTCTCCAGTTCTTTAAGGTGTAGAGACAGCTGGTGTGTTCTGGATTTTTCAATTTTTTTGAGGGTGGCTTGGATGGCTATGTATTTCCCCCTTAGGACCGCCTTTGCTGTATCCCATAGGTTTTGGACCGAAGTGTCTTCATTCTCATTGGTTTCCATGAATTGTTTCAGTTCTTCCGTGATCTCCTGGTTGATCCAAGCATTCTTAAGCAAGGTGGTCTTTAGCTTCCAGGTGTTTGAGTTCCTTCTGAACTTTTCCTTGTGATTGAGCTCCAGTTTCAAAGCGTTGTTATCTGAGAATGTGCAGGGGATAATCTCAGTCTTTTGGTATCGGTTGAGTCCTGATCTGTGACCCAGTATGTGATCTATTCTGGAGAAGGTTCCATGTGCACTTGAGAAGAAGGAGTATTCTGTTGTTTTAGGGTGGAATGTTCTGTATATATCTATGAGGTCCATCTGGTCCAATGTGTCCTTCAATGCTCTTGTTTCTTTACTGATTTTCTGCTTTGATGATCTGTCTATTTCTGAGAGAGGTGTGTTAAGATCTCCAACGATTAGTGTATTCATATCAATATGACTCTTTATCTTGATTAACACTTTTCTTATGTAATTGGCTGCTCCCATATTGGGGGCATAGATATTTACAATTGTTAGATCATCTTGGTGGATAGTCCCTTTAAGAATAATGTAGTGTCCTTCTGTATCTCTGACTACAGTCTTTAGTTTAAAATCTAATTTGTCTGATATGACAATCGCTCTTCCAGCCTTCTTTTGAGGCCCATTGGCATGAAAGATGCTTCTCCATCCCTTCACTTTCAGTCTGGGTGTATGTTTAGCTTCAAAATGGGTCTCTTGTAGACAATATATGAATGGGTCCTATCATTTTATCCAGTCGGCAACTCTGTGCCATTTTATGGGTGCATTTAGGCCATTCACATTGAGGGTGATTATTGATAGATACGTTTTTATTGACATCGTGTTACCTTTGAAGTCTTTCTTTCTGTAGATTGTCTGTATATTTCTGTTCAATGCTATTCTTGGGCTTTTTCCTCCTTTAAAGAAGCCCCCTTAATATTTCCTGCAGTATCGGCTTGGTGGTTGTATAGTCTTTAAGCCTTACCGGTCTTGGAAACTCTTTATCTCTCCCTCCATTTTGAATGTCAGTCTTGCTGGATAAAGTATCCTTGGCTGCATGTTCTTCTCATTCAGTGCCCTGAATATATCTTGCCAGCCCTTTCTGGCTTGCCAGGTCTCTGTAGACAGGTCTGACGTTATTCTGGTGGGTTTTCCTCTGTACGTAAGGATCTTCTTTGTCCTACCTGCTTTCAAGTGTTTCTGCCTACAATTATAATTCTTCATTCTTACTATTAGGTGTCTCGAGGACTTTTGAGTATCTGTAATCTTGGGGGGAAAACTTTTGGCCTCTAGTACATGAATGCTGGTTCCATTCACGAGATCTGGAAAATTTTCATGAAGAACTTGTTCCACTATATCTTGTAGACTTCTTTCTTTCTCCTCCCCTTCAGGGATTCCAATAATTCTGATGTTGGAATGTTTCATGGCATCATTTATTTCCCTGATTCTGTTTTCATGGCTTCTAAGCTGTTTGTTCCAGGCTTCCTCCTGATCCTTTCTCTCTATCTGTTTGTCCTCCAGATCACTAATTCTATCTTCTGTCTCAGTTACTCTAGCGTTGAGAGAATTTAGATTAGATTGGAACTCATTGAGAGCATTGTGAACCTGATCCATGGTAGCTTTCAGCTCTTCCCTAATATTGAAAACATGATCTCTGGTCATTTTCAGTTTGGCCCTAATCAATTCCATTTGGTCACCCATGGCTTTCTCCAACCTAGCTATTGCTTGGATAATTGTTAGCCTGAATTCTCTTTCTGACATATTGTCTATGTTGATAGCCGTTAGCTCTGTTGCAGAAGGCCCATCCTCTGTATTTTTCTTCTGTTGGGCATTCCTCCTCCTAGTCATTTTGGTGAGAGATGGCTGAACGGGTGTAGCTGGGTGTGTCGTCTGTGGTACAGTCCAGGTGTACCCTGGAATGCTTCTGAGCAATCTGGGTTCCCCATCCATATGAGAGAAAAAAGAAAAGGAAAAGAAAAAAAGAGAGAGGGAGAGAGATAGGAAAGAAAGGTGAGATAAAAGAGAAGGTTCAGCCCAAATGGGCCCCAAGGTAAGATTTATGAAGTATACAAACAAAAACAGACAAACAAAAAGACTGATAAAAGTATATGGCAAGAGAAA
>NC_081564.1:24518099-24572710 GCF_022355385.1 Mustela nigripes
GGGAGGGGGTTTGGGAGAAGGGGGTGGGATTATAGACATTGGGGAGGGTATGTGATTTGGTGAGTGCTGTGAAGTGTGTAAACCTGTTGATTCACAGACCTGTACCCCTGGGGATAAAAATATATGTTTATCAAAAATAAAAAATTAAAAAAAAATAAATATATATATAAATACATACTTATTTATTTCTCATCTCTTGAATATGACTATATATTTACATATATATATATTATGACACACACACACACACACATATATATATATATATATATATATATATATATATATACTCTTCTGCCTTCTGTGGTGATGTGATTTTATCAGGTAATGAAGAGCCGCTAACACTTAGAGTTGCCAAAATATGTGTTTTTTCCATGATTACAAGTGGAAATCCATCTCCCTAAAGAATGAGGAGGACATGGCTGAGAGACCTGGGAAGGGGCTGAAATTCAGGGTTTTGAAATAACGGGAAGAGTGGGAAGATGGGGGCCAGAGAGCAAGGGTTGGAGCTGCATGAAGGATGGGGCCAGAGCATGAAGGCCTCTTTGGGAAGTGCAGCGTTTGGGTTTTCTGCCAAGAGCAATGGAAATGTCACTAGAGGGGGTGCCTGCCTGAGGTCAGTGAGTAAGATCCCTATGCCTGCCTTTAGGAGAGAGTATCTGAGAAAAGCTAGTGATCCTCTTCACAGGAATTTACTAGAAGGCCTTGGAATCTGGATATTTGGAGAACATATGCACAGTGAACCCTGAGTGTAACCCTGGGGGCACTGAGGAAGGGAAAATTTATGGAATCCACTGGTCAGATATTGAACACATCTGGAAAACAATAACATCCCACATTTAACTTCTACTAAACTAAGACAAAACATCAAGAAATATAAATAAATATTTTTAATAAAGAAATATTATGACACCTAAGACAAACTCCTGCCAAGAAATATATGCCACAGATAAGTAGAACCTATAAACTTGGGATTATGAACTCAGTTCCTCTTGATGGGTAAATGTGAAGCCAACAAAATCCATTATTTGTATTTATTTCTTTACCCACCATTAAATCAAATGTAATCTCCATCAACAAGTTTAAGGCAATATTTTCACATGTTTGCTGCATTGTCCTCTTTGGAATATGACACCGAGTGCTTGTATTCCTACAAAATTCCCTGTCTTGCCTTTCCTAGAAACAGTCCATACAATTTCTTCAAAGCATCTCATGTGTCCCCCAACTCTGTATCACCTGACCTGATGCACACGTGGGTCATTCAGTGTTATCTAGAATGTCCTCTAACTATATATGCACATATTTACACATCCCATGGACTAAGCCCCCTCCAGGAGAGAGAACTTACAGGAAGCAAGCACAAGCATCCGAATACTTAAAGGTTTCCCCGACTATTGTACAAGTCTCTTTACACCACTTAGCTTTTATGAAACATTTACATAAGTACCTGCTTTTACAGATAAAATAAATCTGAAGTGGATTTTTAGTTTTCTATTAATAGAAAAAAGAATGAAAAGCCAAACTAACGTTCAACATTTGTTTTTCAGGGAGACACTACAAGATAATGCATCACTCAGAAAGCTGGAAGGGAGTCATCCAGCTCCCTCCCTGGGAACTACACATGAGCCTCTCAGTATTAGGACACCAGTACTTTGAACTGTGTATGTTATCATATTTGCTTTATCTCTGTTTATTTTGTATATCTGACACCAAAAAGTACCCTTAGGTATTAGAGAAGCCTGGAAAGCCTTTTTGAGTCTGGAAACATGCAAAAGTTTGTGCACATACATTAATGTTAATAGCTTCTTTATATCATGCCATCTTGGCTTACTAAAAACCCTTGGAATGATGTGCTTTCAGAAAGCAGGAGAAAAGTACTAAGAATTTTTGATGGATGTGCGTATACACAGGGAATAGAGCAGCTGCAGGAATCAGCTGGGCACTTAGGGTTTTGGGATACAGGGACTGCTGCAACCTGTGACCAGCAGGGGGAGATGTGGGACTGCCTTGCGATCCCTATATGGGTGGTTTACTGAGGTACATTCACTCAAGGGAAGTGACCTGGGGACTGGGACCTGCTGCTCTCTTTGATGAGGACTCAGCAGCTGCGTCTTCTCTGGTCTGGCAGAGTCCCATGAGAGGGAGCTGTATGTGGTCTCAGCAGGTGCTTCCCAGGGGGTGAAACCAAACACCGTCCTCCTCAGTGGGTGGTGTGAACTAAGCTCCAACATCAGGGCGCAGGGAGGGGCTGGGCTGACACTGGATGGACCCCATTTGCATGGACAGCCCTGCCTCTGGCACAGGGTGGAGGAGAAAAGGAGGCCTGGGGCAGACCAGCCAGGGTCTGTGTCACCATGGCCTGGATTCCTGTCCTCCTCATGCTCCTGTCTCTCTGTACAGGTAGGGAAAGGCCTCAGGGACACAGGGGCCCCATATGACATTTTCCATGTTCAGGATTTTGAGGCTTTCTGTTTTTTTATTTTCTGTTTGTTTGTTTGTTTTGTTTTTCCCACTTATAGTTCCATCACCCATGAGTGTCTGTATTTGCAGGATCTTTGCCCCAGCCTGTGCTGACCCAGCCACCCTCACTCTCTGCATCTCCGGGAACAACAGCCAGACTCACCTGCACCTTGAGCAGGGATATCAGTGTTGGTAGTAAATACATGCACTGGTACCAGCAGAAGCCAGGGACCCCTCCCAGGTATCTCCTGTACTACTACTCAGACTCAAGTACACAGCTGGGACCTGGGATTCCCAGTCGCTTCTCTGGCTCCAAGGATACCTCAGCCAATGCAGGGATTCTGCTCATCTCTGGGCTGCAGCCTGAGGACGAGGCTGACTATTACTGTGCAGTGTGGCACAGTGGTGCTGGTCACCGTGACACACAGATATGGGGAAGTGGGACAAATACCTCAGCCTGCTCACAACATTGCACTCTGACTCCCTTCCAAATTAAAATAACTAGAGTAAACACTGACTGTACTTGGAAGTAGCTCCCAGATCACAATATCCTTTCTACCAGGTTCTTATGCAACCTAAGTGATCTCTCTCAGGGGGAAAACAAAACAAAACAAAACAAAGACAACAAAATAATCATGGTAATGGAGAAACTTTGCCTGGTGATCCAAGTGTAAAACATCAGAGCCTGCTGTGCTCGCATTTTTTCTCTCTTTATAAAGACACATAAACTTTCTTTAATTTTCTTGAACAGAGCCTGCAGATCATCCAAGCAGGTGGACAGTCCTCTGCAGCATGGACCCTATTCCTACAGGGCTCAGAACACAGACCCTCCTTCCCTCCATGCTCCTGTGCTTAGGACTGGCTGCGTAGCTTTGTGTCTCAGGAATAAGGTCTAGGATTGGTGTCGAGTGTGGACTCAGAACAGGAGGCATTCTGGGGGCACAACTGACTTGGAACAGATAGATGCTGGATTTTATCATTTCAGCTGTGATGTCAGGAGAGTGTAGTTAGCCCTGGGAGGAACTTTGTCTGTTTGCAGATCTCTCAGTGGGGCTTGTGGGGGTAAGGGGAAGGCTCCAGCCCTGCTATAAAATGCTGAGCCTGTTCTAGGGAAGGTGGGTGAAGTAGATCCCACAGATGTGAAGGATACGCCCCTGACATTGTCAGGGCCCAGAACCCCTGAGGCAGATTTCCTGAGCCCACAGGCACTGACTGTGTCCTTCTCCTTTTTCCTGCCACAATAGGGCTTGTCAGTGATCCACACAGTATAGGGCAATGCAGCACCATGAACACAATCACCCCCACCTGTGCACAAGGATGTTCACCCCATAAGCTTTTCCAGGAATACGTCCTGCTATTTGTGACAACTAGGGTAGACCTGAAAGACATTACCCTAAGTGAAATAAGGCCTACAGGGAAAGACAAATTGTGCTTTTTTTTCTTGTTTATATGTGGAATCTACAGGAAAAATAATAACAAAAACACTGCTGCATATTTTTAGTAATGAGGATGATTTAGAATAGGGTAACACATATAAGGATATAAATATTTGTATGCATACAGCTTCTTAAATATAATCTGATTGTCAACTAATGATTTATAATAATTATAATATACATAACAGGGACACCTGGATGGCTCAGTTGGTTAACCAACTGCCTTCAGCTCAGGTCAAGATCCCAGAGTCCCCGGACTGATTCCTGCATGGGCTCCCAGCTCTAGAGGGAGCCGGCTTCTCCCTCTATCTCCCCTCTCATGTGCTCTCCTACTTGCTCTCTCTCTCTCTCAAATAAATAAAATCTTAAAAAAAATAATATACATAACAGAAAATTTATTGTTTCAATCACTCTTTAATGTGCAAATCAGGGATATGGGGTATACTTCCAATGTTGTGTACCCATTACAACTAGCCACTTCTAGAATTCTTCATCATCCCAAGCAGTAACCGTGTACCCAATAAGGGGATGTGTAACCTGGATCTGGCAAAGGAACAGGGGCTCCGGAAGCCCATGCCAATTCAGCAAGCAACAGAGTGCAGAAGGCAGCATGGATGGGGGCTCTGGGCTGATGTGGCCTGTCCCAGATGGGAGCATTCTTTGGGCTGTGCTTCCTACCCCAGATTGACCATGTGGATGCACTGTGCCTGCCATGACATGGGTATCAATGTGCCCACTGCAGGGTGCCCAGTCATTCTAGCTTTGTGTCCCAAAGTGTGCCATGAAGCACCAGACAGAACATGAGGATCTCATTTGGGGCACCTGCTAGATGAGTCATGCTTATCTCTATCTGAATCCCCTCTAAAATCCATGTCAGCTCTTCTCCAGAGACCTCACAAAGGCCCTGTTATCAGTCTAGGTCCTCCCTGATGGTCAAGGGGAACTTCTGTTTATTTGTTTGTTTGTTTTATTATGTGGAGTTGATCTGTGTATCTCTAGGCCAATATGATACTGTTTTCAATACTATAGCATTATAATTTGAAAGCAGGAAGTATGGTATCTCCAGTTTTGTTCTTTCTCAAGATGTCTGGGCAATTGGAGATCTTTTCTGGCTCTATACATAATTCAATATTTTTTTTTCTATTTTTGAAAATAATGTCACTGGAATTTTCATAGGAAATGCTTTGAATGTATAGATTTCTCTGGGTAGCAGGGAAATTTTAATGTTATTTTTGTCATGGACAGCTCTGAATTTAAGAATTACTTGAAGATCATGTGTGAGGTGTAAAGATGTTTCTAAGATGATACCCATGTGTATGGTTCAGAATTTGAGTTGATGATGATGGTCCTAATGAAGCTCGATATACCTATTTAGGGCCTAAGTTAAAGAGGTGGATATTTGTATTTTTTTAATTTGCTGATTTATTTGCTTTAATTCAAAAGTATTTACTGAACAGCAGCTAAGTATCAGCAAGCTCCAAATACTTAGTGCTGCAAGGAGAAAAACAAATTTGTGAAGACCATGGGCTCATGATCAGTTTTTATCTGACTCACTATGAAAGGCAGTGATCAGATATTTTATATGAAGTTCAGAAGGAACCATTAGCATTTGTTTGAATAAGACACAGAGTTGCATGTTAAGTGAGAGATGATGGATAGAAATAAACAGCATAGACACAGACACACACACACACACACACACACACACACACACACACATTTTCCCCTTATCAGAGCAGAATGGACTAGATAACATCACTGGAGAAAATAATTGTGTTAGTATTTATAGCATGAAGGAATTTCTGGATCATGAGACTGAGTGATGTCCTTGAGACCTCCACCCCTAGGTCCCCAAATGTACTGGGATGAACCTACTGTCTGGTGCAGGAGACCCATTCACACCTGGCGTCTCCCCTCATGCTTGGGCATTCCTGGTTACACCCTGAGTGCTGTGTTGTTGACCATCTCCTATGGGTGCTCTCAGAGAGGAGACACAGAAGAACCACATTTCACTTCTTTATAATTCTCTTCTCTCCTTGAAGAATTCCCTGAACATGGTTATTAATGAACTCTGAGCCATCAAGTGCAGAGTGGAGGGTTATGTGGGTTTGTCAGTTAGTTTGGAAGTGTCCTAATATGAGACAGAGGTTGGCTATCTCCTCCAGTAACCCCCCCCCCCCCCAAGAGACGGTGAAGGGACTTGCATGCCCTCTATACTTCTCACTGTGTGTAGGATATATCCTTACTGAGGGGCCACCCACCTCTGGCCCCCAAAACACAACTATCTAAGTAGCAGGAAGAGCATAGGGTGATTCATGCTAAGGAGGCCATGTCTCTGAAACAAGGACTTGGGTGTGGCACCTGCAGCACAGGGAGGGGCCACTGGGGGATGAGAACCCATGTACCTATGTGAAGGTTGGTGGTGATCTAGGCAGGCAGAAGTGCAGAGTGTGTAAGGACCTATTTTACTGTCCCTGCTCCCCTTCCACAGGGGACTTAAAAACAAGTCTGAGAAACTAGCTCCAGGTGTGAAGGCCAAGAAAAACAAGCCTGTACTCCCCTCAAGTCTAGCCCTGACATAAGTACAGCCATCTTGGCAAAGCAAAAGCTGGCACCTTGCACTGTAAGAGTCGGTTAGCATAAGAATGGCCATCCTGAAGGCCAGGAAACCATTTTACTGAGAGTCCCTAACCAGCCCACAGGGCGTACTTAGCTTGAAATAGCGTACTTAACTTGAAATAAGAGAAAGTAACTAAAACCTGAAAAACAACTTAATCATATACCACCAGGGTGGTCAGGCGAGGGCGCCACAGGGACCAGATGTTACAGGAAACAAATAGTTAACTTGCAGAGATCACAATCTGGCAAGACAGGAGTCTCCCTTGGTTTGCAAATGTCCTGGTGATTTACAACAAAAAGGCTATCTTTTAAATGGCCCAATTTCCAGAGACAAGTGGCTCAGTTCCTCAAGGCCTAAGGTCGCTCTCCCCACCATAAAACTGAAGGAGGCAGAGGCAGAAGGAAATGTAAATAAAGTTAAATTTCTTCTAAACCTAAATCTCACTTAACCGCCAGGATGGCACCAGCGTGATGCTGGGGTGGCAAAAGGTTAAACAAAGTTAAACTGTCAAAGTGGGGCACAAGATATGTATGTAGCCATGGAGAAGTGCCTTGAAAATGCTATATAAACCCTTTCTTGGCTTTGAGTGCTCAGGGTCCTTGTTGAAAGCCACTGTGCTGGGCGAATACTTGGACCCCACCCAGCTAGCTGGAAAAAAACCTCGCTGTGTGACTTGCATTATCAATAGTGCTCTCTGTCTAATTGAGGGGTGGTCGACTCTGTACCTTAACAAATGTCCCTCTCTCTACTCAGCTCCAGGATGTCCCTCCAAGCCAGTGGTGAATCTGGACTCTGAGGCAGCAGGGAGTGCTATGGGCTTGTCCCTCTGTGTTTGAGAGGTGGGGTGAGGGATCACCTGGTCACCCAGGCCTGGAACATTGCCTTGTGCTTCAGCTCTGTGCTCACAGGGGCCCAAGAGAGCTTCCCCAACCATTCCCCACACTTAAGTGTCCCCAAATTCATGCCAAGGGGCCCCAAGGAAGGGAATGATTTGTATGAAGGGTTCCTCTCTGCTATTCCAGGAGAGAGGATAAGAAAGGGATTGTACAGTCCTCTCACTTATGAGCTCAGAATCAGAGCCTGGGTATATCCACCAGGCTATCTCCACCAGGTATCTCCACCACCATGGCCAGGACCCTTCTCTTGATCACCCTCCTCACTCTCTGCTCAGGTGACTGGTTCTGGGAAGTAGGGGGAGTGATTATGGGGAGCCCCAGGCTATTTCTTGCCTCTTTTTGAGAACCTCTTTTGGACAATCACCAGAGACTCACCTGTGTGGGTCTGTTGCAGGGTCCTGGGCAACTGTACAGGGCCCTGGGCACAGTCTGCACTGATACAGGAAGCCTCCATGTCAGGGTCTGTGGGACAGAAGGTCACTCTCACCTGCACTGTGACCAGCACTGGGAACCTCAACAATGTTGGAGCACGTTTTGTGGGCCGGTACCAACAGACTTCTCACAGTGCCACAAAACTGTGATGCTCAGAACCACTAGCCCTTAGGGTTCCCAGCTTGATTCTCTGGCTCCCACTCTGGGAACGTAGCCTTTCTGACCATCTCTATCCTGTAGCCTGAAGCTGAGGTTGATTATTACTGCTCAGCATGGGACCACAGCATCAACAAGGACACAGAGCTGCTGGACCATGGTGACCTGGTACAGAAAGCTGCTCCTATTCCCCATGTCACTGCCTGTGACAAACAGGGAGACTGTGGAGACCCTGGAAGCCTGAGTGCATGACTGTCTGACCACAGAACAACTTTATAGGGAGAGTGACAATAGCTCCTTCTTTTGCTATTCTTTCATAAAACCAAAACAAATGTATTATAATTTGCATGCCATAAAGTTCAGTGCTCTAAAGTATACAATTCAATGGTCTGTAGTATATTTAAGTGAGTTGAGCAACTACCATCAAGATTAAATTGACATTGCCATCACCTGCAGAGAATCCCCTGACCCACCAGCAGTCATGCCAGTGTCCCCTGCACTCAGCACTCTGTGGCCCCCAATTCCCTCCTGTTCACAATGAATTCCTTACTGTGCACATTGTGCCTTTGTATGTGCTCTGTTCATTGTCATGAGGGATGTGTGTATTGTTGTGGGGGCATCACCACCATCTAGAAATATGCAGATTGCTTCATGTATGTACATGTCACTTTGTGTGGGGGGCATGAAAATCTATCTGTAATCTAATTTTAATGCATGGGATGTTGAAATGCTCATGATTTGCCTTTCCAAAGCTGTCTATAAAATAATTATGATTTCAATGTTCTTTTTTAATTTTTATTTCCCAATATCAAATATCCTTTATCAATTTTTTTAGGTTGTTCAAAGTAAATAATTCAGTCAGTGGTTCTTTTATTTGGTTATGAAAAGTAATATTATGTTATTTAGATTTTTTTCTAGTTTTTCTCTTATGCATTTTTTTTCTTATCATGGGAGGTGGGCTGTTTCTTCTTTCCCTTTTTCCTACTCCCCTGTGCCTGGCAGACACTAAATGTCTCTTTGTCCCTATTTTCTCATCACAGTGGTGTTTTCAGGGCTCCCCACCTCAGGTGCTCACCCCATCTGCCCTACAGCACTGCATCTGAGACCTCCTGACTCCCTCTTGGTGGCCCATTCTGTGGTCAAGGCCCAGGTCTCCTCCTCAGTGTCCTGTGTCTTCACACTCAGAGAACTTTCTCCTCTGATGTTGGTTTAGGACTGCAGCTAGCTCCCACTTTTTTCTCCCACAGACTTCTTGGAAGTCTGAAACCTCACAGAAGCTCATGACTTCTGGGGTTAGGATGGGAGTGAGGACACCAAGGTGTTATGCCCCAATAATGGGTCCGTGATTAAAGGAGCGAGACTGATACAAAGCGAAGGCCAAGCAAAGCTTTATTTTGTGCCAAGCATCAAGAATCTAACCGAACATTCAGGGTCGCACCTCTTACAAGAGAGGGTGACCCTTCTCTGTTTCACAGACTAGCTTTTAAGGGCAAAGGCCATGCGGTTGGGCCTGGCCATGCACAGGTGGCCAATGAGATTGTAACACACACAGGAAACTCCACAGTGATGCTAGGTGACCAATTGAGTTACAATTTACCCTAGTAGATATTTGAACCAGCCTATTACACCTTGATTGAGATTGGCGCCAAAAAGGCTCCCAAAGGGCGGGGTCCATACTCCTTGGTAACCAGAGAGACAGTATGCATACTCCCCCACGACCCCCACTCCCCCCACCCCCACCCCACCCCCGCCCCACTGATCGATGTCTCCACCTGGCCTGACCCACCTTTGTATCTGGGCTTTGTTACCTGAAGCTGGTTTCAGGGACTTGTCTCCAAGTAAATTCCATGGGGAAGGGGAGCAGGGACAGTTTCTAAATAGGTCCTTACACAAGGTCTGGTCTGTTTGAACATTTATGTTTTCATTTACAGGATGGGAGAAGTTGGTTTATGAGCTAACACATGTGTTAATAGGGTGTGAGGCCTATATAATTTCCTGTCTTCCTAATTGTGAAGGTGTTTTTAAGATATAATTTATGTGCAGTTCAATTATTTTGCATATATATGTGTATATATATATATGTGTGTGTGTGTGTATATATATGTATATACATATATATGTATATAAAATTACTAGAACACATGCTTGAGAGAGGTTTCAGTTATCCACTCAGGGAGTGAGTAAGTGGCTGTGGAACAGAAGAGTGGGTTGGTTGTCAAAGGACTGTATCATATCAATTTCATAGAACGTTTATAGTTATGTTATTTATTATCATCCCATTTACTATGAAAAATAATAAAATTTGACTAAAAATACCTTAAATGCACCTGGGAACTAATGCAATCAATAAGATCGATAAACCATTGGCCACACTAATCCAAAAGAAAAGAGAGAAGGCCCAAATTAATAAAATTATGAATGAAAAAGGAAATATCACAACTAACACCAAGGAAGTAGAAACAATCATTAGAAGTTATTATCAACATTTATATGCCAATAAGCTAAGCAACCTAGATGAAATGGATGCATTCCTGGAAAACTATAATCTCCCAAAATTGAATCAGGAAGAAATTGACAACCTGAATAGACCAATATCTAGTAACAAGATTGAAGCGGTGATCAAAAACCTCTCAAAAAACAAGAACCCAGGACCTGACGGATTCCCTGGGGAATTCTACCAAACTTTCAAAGAAAAAATAACCTATTCTCCTGAAGATGTTTCAAAAAAATTGAAGCAGAAGGAAAACTTCCAGACTCTTTTTATGAAGCCAGCATTACCCTGATTCCCCAAACCAGGCAAAGACCCCACCAAAAAGGAGAATTTCAGACCAATATAACTGATTAATATGGATGTTAAGATTCTCAACAAGAACCTAGCAAATAGGATCAAACAACACATTAAAAAGATTATCCACCATGACCAGGTGGGATTCATCCCTTGGCTACAAGGATGGTTCAACATTTGCAAACCAATAAATGTGATAGAACAAATCAATAAGAGAAGAGAGAAGAACCACATGGTCCTCTCAGTTGATGCAGAAAAAGCATTTGACAAAATTCAGCATCCATTCCTGATTAAAACGCTTCAAAGTATAGGGATAGAGGGAACATTCCTGAACTTCATCAAATCTATCTATGAAAGACCCACAGCAAATATCATCCTCAATGGGAAAAAGCTCACAGCCTTCCCATTGAGATTGGGAACACGACAAGGATGCCCACTCTCACCACTCTTTTTCAACATAGTATTAGAAGTCCTAGCAACAGCAATCAGACAACAAAGAGAAATAAAAGGTATCCAAATTGGCAAAGAAGAAGTGAAACTCTCTTTCTTTGCAGATGACATGATACTTTATATGGAAAACCCAAAAGACTCTACCCCCAAACTACTAGAACTCATACAGCAGTTCAGCAACGTGGCAGGATACAAAGTCAATGTACAGAAATCAGTGGCTTTCTTATACACTAACAATGAAAATACAGAAAGGGAAATTAGAGAATCGATTCCATTTACTATAGCACCAAGAACCATAAGATACCTGGGAATAAACCTAACCAAAGAGGTAAAGGATCTGTACTCAAGGAACTACAGAACACTCATGAAAGAAATTGAAGAAGACACAAAAAGATGGAAGACCATTCCATGCTCTTGGATCGGAAGAATAAACATTGTTAAAATGTCTATACTGCCTAGAGCAATCTATACTTTTAATGCCATTCTGATAAAAATTCCACCGGTATTTTTCAAAGAGCTGGAGCAAATAATCCAGAAATTTGTATGAAATTTGAAGAGACCCTGAATTGCTAAGGAAATGTTGAAAAAGAAAGACAAAACTGGGGGCATCACGTTTCCAGATTTCAAGCTTTACTACAAAGCTGTGATCACCAAGACAGCATGGTACTGGAATAAAAACGACATATAGACCAGTGGAACAGAGTAGAGAGCCCAGATATGGATCCTCAACTC
This sequence comes from Mustela nigripes, assembly GCF_022355385.1. Classification (NCBI taxonomy): domain Eukaryota; kingdom Metazoa; phylum Chordata; class Mammalia; order Carnivora; family Mustelidae; genus Mustela; species Mustela nigripes. Next base: position 24,530,067 of record NC_081564.1, read on the forward strand.
TATGGTCAAACAATCTTCAATAAAGCAGGAAAAAATATACAGTGGAAAAAATACAGTCTCCTCAATAAATGGTGCTGGGAAAATTGGACAGCTATATGTAGAAGAATGAAACTCAACCATTCTCTTACACCGTACACAAAGATAAACACAAAGTGGATTAAAGACCTCAACGTGAGACAGGAATCCATCATAATCCTAGAGGAAAACATAGGCAGTAACCTCGTTGATATCAGCCACAGCAACTTTTTCAAGATATGTCTCCAAAGGCAAAGGAAACAAAAGTGAAAATGAACTTTTGGGACTTCAGGGAACTAATACAAAATAATGTCTGTAAGGGTAATATTCAAGAATTAAGGGGACGCATGGTTGGCTCAGTGGGTTAAAGCGTGTGCCTTTGACTTGGGTCATGCTCCCAGGATTCTGGGATTTCATCAGACTCTCTGCTCAGCGGGGAGCCTGCTTCCTCATCTCTCTCTCAGCCTGCCTCTCTGCCTGCTTGTGATCTCTGTCTGTCAAATAAATTAAAAAAAAAATCTTAAAAAAAAAAAAAAGAATAAGTGAGAATCCACCAAAGTAATCAAGGACAAAAGATATGTTGTATCTGTCAGCATGATATTCTCATGGCAAAGACAGAGATAAAGGCAAGGAATATGCCATGGGAGCTCGTGACCCTAACAGGAGACCCTGACAACAACAACAATAACCAGTAAGTCAACCTGTAAGGGTAATCCAAGTACAATTACTTCTAGAGTTGAACCAATGGGCTTCTCTGGGGAAATTTAAGCCTTGAGCTTGGTTCAACTACATTATGTCCCAGTAGTGAAACCAGGTAAAAGGCAGAAGCAAACTGAAATTTCACATAATCCTGAAAACCCTCCTTATATAAATGTTTTCGTTAGTTGTCTACCCGAGGGCATTGATTCTCTGGAAAAATGGAGGATCAACCCCAAATCCCACATAGCTGACCTAATCATTCTACCACCCTGGATAGTAAATCCAGGAATGGATCCTAGAAGGATCCACCTAAAAGGTCACAAAGTCCTTCCAAGAGTGCTGGAGAGTGTGCCAAGTTCTGTGGGGAAATGTGTCTGAGGTAAGTAGGGGGCACAGGTTGGCTTCTCCTGAGAGCTCAGGGTCTGGACCAGAAAGACTAGGGAAATCTAACAATGACCTTTGCCAACTAGGACAAGCAGTGACTTTCCTGCACTTGGCCACCAGGGCCCCAAGATCCTTCAGCTCAGATTCATGCATGTCTCATACTTCATCCTCCATGGAATCAGAGTAAAATGTCTAGACCTGATATTCATGGGAAGAGAGATGGACATGATGATCAGATAACAGAAACACATTGGAAATAGACCAGACCTTGGAACTGAAGTCACCAAGGTCACTGGAGATGTGATCTGATGAAAGATGTCCCCCTGACACATTGTCTCAGGTCACCCTGCAGGCATTGTTGTGTGTGAGTTTTCAGTATCTGCTCCTTTCAAGATCTTCCAGGGGACATGTGAGAAACTCTGGGGCAGTGAGAAATAGGAAGCTGATTTGCATGAAGCACCTTCTCCTCATAACAGATCTGGAGATATAAAAAGGTCCAGAACACCCCACTCCCACCTAAAAATCTGTGAGGGCCACATACTGCAGGAGCCCCTTAAAATGGCCTGGACCTTGTTTCTTCTTGGACACATTGCATATGGCTCAGGTTAGGTGTAGGGAATCTGTCCATGGGAGGGTCTAAAGGGCTTCTTTTTTCCCCATAACAACAGCTTTCTCTCGTGTTGGTAATAGGAACAGACTCTCAGAATGTGGTGATCCAGAAGCTGTCACTGTCAGTGTCTCCAGGAGGGACAGTCACACTCAGTTGTGGTCTCAGCTCTGGCTCAGTCTCTGCAACTAACTCCCCTCACTGGTTCCAGCAGACCCCAGGGCAGTCTCCCTGCATGCTCATCCACAGCGCAAGCAGCCACCCCTTTGGGATCCCTGATTGCTTCCCAGCTCTGGGAACAAAGACATCCTCACTATCATGATGGTCAAGGTTGAGGATGAGGCCAACTATCACTGCTTACTGTCTGTGGGACCTCTTTACACAGTGATTTAAATCTATGAGGAAGTGTAAATGGAACCCCCTGAAGGACTCAGAACGGCTCAGCCTTAGAGACAGGAGAGAAGTTGGTTGTGGTAATGGTCACCACCACCATGGGAAGGGAAGCTCCTTGGCCTCATCCTCCTCTTCCTTGGTTCAAGGTCATGTGTCCTTCATCCTGGTTATCCCAGCGTGTGTCCATCTCTCCCCTGTGACATTTTCAGACTGTGCTTCTGAGATGCCTAAATTATAACCATTACCACTATTTCTGATTCTGTACCTTCGCTTGCTAACCCATGAAGAGATGGAAAAATACCAGCAGACTTTCTATGGACACTCTGTAACCACACATCCCCTACCCAGCTCTGGGCTGAGAGATAACAGCCATCTGGTGCCAGAGAAACCCCCACCCAGAATTGAATGTGACAGAATGACTGCTTCCAGACCCCCCACCTGGCTCTGGGCTGAGAGATAACAACCATCTGGTGCCCCGCGGCTTGGCAGGAAGACCCCGGCCAATCCTGAGGTGACACATACCTTAGCGGTGCCAACTAAGCAGTTTGAAGAATGACAGCCCTTTCACCTAACCAATAATCTGTTCCCAGCCTTTTCCTGCTCTGTAGCGCGCCAGTCATATTATAGAGTTCCTTTTTGATTTTCCCGCGGTATGTGGCGATTTGTTACAAGATACTATGTTGTATGCTAAGTCCCTGCCTCCCCAAAAAATAGTGTATAAAAAGTGTTGTGATCCTGAGCTCGGGACCTCTTAGTGTCACCAGCAATGAGTGCGCGGAGGTCCAGGTTCGCTGTTTGGCTTTGACTCTGGACTCTGGTGGTCGTCTTTTGGGGGTCTCAGAATTTGGGCACAAAATATGGGGGCTCGTCTGGGATAGACTCCCAGACCCATCAGACACCTAGTCAACGGGTCGCTGAAAACCGATCGGTAAGTGAGCCGGCTCTGTCCCTGTCTCTGTCTCTGTATTGTCTGTTATTCTTGGATCCATAATCTGAATCTGTTTCTGGAAGTCTGAGGTTGGAACTGGCAAATAGTCCTGGCGGACGCGCTATAGGGCTGCCAGTGGGCCGGTGGGAGACGTCCTCCAGACCCGGGTCTGGGGCTGTTTACTCAGCCCATCTGGGTAGCCACGGTGCAGCTGGAAGCGCACCTAGGTCTGATTACCTGGCCCATTCGATTAGCCGCAGAGTGGCTCTGAAGCACGCCTGTGAATTGTGTTTCTGTGTTGTGTGTCCCCTGCACCTGGGGCTGTTTACCCAGCCCATCTGAATTAGCTGCGGAGCTCATTTCCTGTGTAAGTGGCTATAACTGGAGCCAACTGGCGTTGGTCTAACTCGGGACAGAGACCATAGGGAATATGCTCAAGCAGCTGCCAAAACTCCCCTTGTTTCGGGGAAGTTTCCCTGTCTTCTCTGGCCCAACTTGGACTGCTTAACCCCTCCACCCCTCTTGCTGATAGGAAAACATGATGTCTGCTTCTCTGTTGGAGTTGATAAGCTCTAAAACTGGGAATTCTTTATCTGTCTTCTGGCAGCACTTTGTTTCTTCTGTCTCCCCCTTCTCATGCTTATGCACCAACGTGTGTGCAGCCTGCATGACTAGCCTCTAGATCATACACCATGGCTTCTTCTCTCTTCACTGTCAAGGAGCAAGAAGAGCAGCCCCTGGACCTAACACCCCCCACTCCAGATCTTCCCATCTGTGTCTCAGGTAAACATTCAAAATGGAGTGGGTCCAGGTGAAATGTAAATCAGTATTGGAACTAAGTTAAGTTTGTTGGTTTAATTAAGACAGACATGTCTTTGAAGTTACAGCAGTAAATGTGAAGCTTTTATTCTATCAAAGTTTACTGAAGGTCAAATAAGCTCGTGTTGTTTGTTAATATCTGTTAGCAATGAAATGACTAAACTGATGGTTAGTTTTCTGTCTCAAAGTTTTAATGGGTAATTGCTGAAGTAGCTTTCAAAATCTTTGGTAACCTGAAACTTTAAAGTTTTGGTTGGATGACAAATAAAGGAAGCAACTCTGTTGAAAAAATAGATGATATCTAAGAAAGATTTAAGGAATGGAAATGCATTTTAATAAAGATAAAAGGTAATTTTGTCCTAAATAGATGGTTGTTTGGAAGAAAATGACTTGGGACAAAACCTGAATGCAAAAGGAAGTTGCGGAAGGTTTGTGAAGGGAAATCTTTGGAATGGAATTCAGGATGGTCAGGACAGACTAAGATTAAAATGAATGAGTTTTAACCAAATGGGATAAAATGCTAGAGCGCTGCTTGCTGGAACTAGGTTTGTGCTTTTGAAATCTGTTGGAAAACATGTTTTGTGCTTAACTGATTGATAAATTTGCCATCTAAAGAATTGTTTTCACTGTTCACAATTCGTTAGTACTTAGCCATCACTAGAGGTTAAGGTATTTCTAAAAGTACAAAATTCTGTTAAGTGTAATTAAGATTGATGGAAATGAGAAAAAGCAACTCTGTATGTAAAAAGTAGGAGATATTTAATAAGAGAGAAAAACAGCCCCAAGGCCACTGTCGGAACCAGACCCAATCGTAAAGAATGGAAGGGGAGACTGATCGCCTCCCATTAGCCAGGGATACCCAAAGTGGAGGGTGTCCAACCTGTTTGAATCTGAAGAGTGCCTGACTGTGTGAATGTGTCTGTATGGCTCCACCGCTTTGGCTATGGAGTCTGAGTGGGCTGCAGCCTGAGTCTCGTGGGGCGTCATATGGCATAACGGTCATCTACTCCACAGAGTAGCCTGGCCCGGGGTTTATATGGACAGACCTTAGCTAAGACGCTCCTAAGTTCCCTTGAGGGATGCGAGCAGGACAGCATCTGAAAGATCCCCCTCCCTCTGTTTGCGATGTCATGCATGATGGGAGGGAAACCCAGAAAACTCTTATCTTAAGACTGCACACTTAAAAAGGAAAGAAAGACACTGGTATAGGAAGGCTGTTTTTCTCTCTGTTTAAAAGGACAAAGTTTTCTTAGATTAATTGATCTGCTGTTAAGAAAATGTAAATGGTTTTCTCTTTGCCTGCCCAGAAAACCCAGTTTCTATGTTTTGTTTTATCAGGTGTTTAACATCCCTAATTATATTTAGGCATGTGTTTTAAAACCTTCTAAGGTTTTAGCAATTGCTGACAAGATTTAAACCAATTATAAACCTTGGGTTAGATTTGGGTAAATGCTATATCTACTCTAGATGTTCAATCAATACATTTACTAGAGTTCAATGTTTTGATAAGAGTCATCACTTGATATTTGACCATATCTATTCTGAGTTTTGTCATCTGTAATTGTTCTGATTCTCTTGTAAGATGAATTCTGCCTTAAAGGAAATTCATATGGGAAGAATTTCAGGACAAATACAGGTCTTTGATATGTTGAAATCCTGGGAACTAAAATAGGTAAAAATTTACAGAAGTAAAAGCTGCATTCGGACTAAACCAGAATTAGTAACATGGGACTAAATGAACTAAAAGATTATAGTGTTGTGTCTCTTAATGTTTTGTCTTATTTTTTTTAATATTTTATTTATTTATTTGACAGAGAGAGAGAGAGAGATCACAAGTAGGCAGAGAGACAGGCAGAGAGAGAGAAGCAGGCTCCCAGCTGAGCAGAGACCCCAATGAGGGGCTCAATCCCAGGACCCTGGGATCATGACCTGAGCCGAAGGCAGAGGCTTAACCCATTGAGCCACCAAGGCGCCCCTGTTTTGTCTTCTTTTAAACATTGCTGGTTCTCTAATGTTTGCTCCTCCAGACTAGGGAAACTTTTTCCTAAGTTATCTATAACTTATAGAGATGTAAAAGTACTCATTTGTAAGTGAATCAAGGCATTCAACTTTTCAGAGAGAACCCTCTGAACCCTCTGAAGCCAAAAGGTCTCAGTAAGTACTTTCTTCAGTGGCAATCAGTCATTTGCATAAGTTCGATAAGGATATAAGGATCTGTTCTCCTAGTAACAGGACCAGCAGGCTGGACAAGGGGGCGCACTAAATGGGAGGCAAACCCACACCTCACCGATTCCACCATTGTGCTGCCCCTGAGGGAAATAGGACCCCCTAATGACACTGGTAACCCTAGACTCCAGTATTGGCCTTTTTCCACTAGTGATCTGTATAATTGGAAAGCTCAAAATGCCCGCTTTTCTGATAACCCCCGAGACTTAATTTCCCTTTTGGACAGTGTAATGTTTACCCATCAGCCCACCTGGGATGAGCAACTTCTCTGGATCCTGTTCACCACGGAGGAATGATCAGCCTACCTGGGATGACTGTCAGCAACTTCTCCGGATCCTGTTCACCACAGAGGAATGGGAAAGAATCCAGGTGGAAGCCAGAAGGCTGGTCCCAGGAGACGATGATCAGCCCACTGTCAACCCTGACCTGATTAACACTGCTTTTCCTCTCACCAGACCCCCTCAGGATGGCTGGGACTACATCACGGCAGAAGGTAGGGGAAGGCTATGAATTTATCGCCAGACTCTAATGGCAGGTCTCCAGGCTGCTGCTCACAAGCCCACTAATTTGGCCAAGGTGTATACTATATTACAGGGAAAAACAGAGAGTCCAGCAGGGTATCTGGAAAAATTAATGAAAGCCTTTAGGCAGCTTACCCCCATGGACCCTGAAGCTCCTGAGAGTCAGGCAGCAGTGGTTATGTCCTTTGTGAACCAGGCAGCCCCAGACATTAAGAAAAAATTACAGAAATTGGAGGACTTAAAAGGGAAACAGATCCAGGATCTACTTAGGATTGCCCAGAAGGTTTTTAACAATCGAGAGGCACCGGGAGAAAGGCAGTCATAGGCCATGGAGAAGATGACTAAAGTCTTGGGGGCAGTAGTATAGCAGGATAGGCCCACCCCCCCTGTGCAAAGGCGGGTCCTCTCCGCACCCCTTATGGCAGGACTTAGAGCCGGGGCATAGCCAAGGCAGCCTTGACCCAACACCTGGGTCCATGGTGACGGCCAGTAGCTTACCTGTCTAAGAAGCTGGATTTAGTAGCAGCCGGATGGCCACCGTGCCTCCGGATGATAGCAGCTACTCCCTTGATGGTAAAGGAACTATGGGACAGGAGCTATGGATTACTACCCCACATGCCATCAAGGGCATCCTCAAGCAGCCGCCTGACCGCTGGCTCAGCAATGCCAGACTCACTCACTATCAGGGACTGTTGCTTTACCCTCTCAGAATTATTTTCTTGCCACCAACCGCCCTTAATCCTGCGTCACTTCTGCCCGACCCCGACCTGGGTGCACCGCTCCATGACTGCACCGAGATTTTGGCCCAAGTGCATGGAGCAAGAGAAGATTTGAAGGACCAGCCACTGCCAGATGCAGACATCGTGTGGTTTACTGATGGGAGCAGTTTCGTCCATCAAGGTCAGAGGTACGCGGGGGCAGCTGTGGTATCAGAGACTGAAATAGTATGGGCAGAGCCTCTGCCTCCGGGAACTTCAGCCCAGAGAGCAGAACTAATAGCCCTGACCCAAGCCCTAAAGATGGGAAAAGATCAAAAGCTGACTTGTATACTGATAGCCGCTATGCTTTTGCCACCTCTCATATGCATGGGGCAATATATATATAGAGAGAGGGCTCCTCACAGCAGAGGGGAAGGACATTAAAAACAAGGAGGAAATCTTAGCCTTGCTAGCCACCCTTTGGGAACCCAAGAAATTGGCAATTGTACACTGCCAGGACACCAGAAATCAATGGACCTGGTCTCCCGCAGTAACAACCTAGCTGACCAGATGGCTAAGAAAATAGCTCAGGCCCCAATGCGGTCGCTAGTTATGCAGCTGCCTGACCCAGGACCTCGAGACTTGCCTCCAGCACCGGAATACTCTGAAGATCTCTAATGGATAAAAAAACTCCCTATGACCCAGATCCTTGATGGCTGGTGGAGAGACTCCAAATGTAACATTGTGCTTCCTGAAAAACTGGGCAGGTGGGTGCTGGAATGGATTCACCGCTGCATCCACTTAGGTACAAGAAGAATGCAGGATCTAGTAAGATAAACAGGGCCGAGAATTAGAAAAGTTTCAGATATGATTGATCAGATTGTGGAAAGTTGCATAGTCTGCCAGCTTAACAATACAGATAACAATTCCCAGAATGCAGGGACAAGGCAGAGAGGAGACCAGCCGGGAATCTACTGGGAGGTTGATTTTACTGAGGTAAAGCCTGGAAAATATGGATATAAGTACCTGTAAGTCTTTGTAGACACCTTCTCAGGATGGACTGAGGCCTTCCCCACAAAAGGTGAAATGGCACAGATTGTGGCTAAGAAAATTTTAGAGGAAATCCTACCCAGGTATGGCTTCCCAGTCATGATAGGATCTGACAATGGACCAGCCTTCATTTCAAAGGTAAGTCAGGGACTGGCTTCTATCGTGGGGGCAGATTGGAAATTGCATTGTGCTTATAGACCTCAAAGTTCAGGACAGGTAGAAAGGATGAATCAAACATTAAAGGAGACCCTGACCAAATTGACCATGGAGACTGGCGCAAATTGGGTAGCCCTTCTCCCCTACACTCTGTTTAAGGTTCGTAATCCCCCCTACAAACTGGGCCTTACCCCTTATGAAATAATGCATGGCAGGCCACCACCTATAATTCCTAACCTGAGAGAAAAGTTAGTTACACATGAAAAAGGTGATGATTTTGAACTTTCGTTTTTGTTGCAAGCTCTTCAGAAAGTTCAAGACAAGGTCTGGCCAAAATTGAGAGAGCTATCTGAGATGGGACCTCCACTGACTCCCCACCAGCACCAGCCTGGGGACTGGGTTCTCGTGAAGCGCCACCGACAGAAGAACCTGGAACCCAGGTGGAAGGGGCCATTCCAAGTCATCCTAACGACACCCACAGCTCTCAATTTGGACGGAGTGGCTACCTGGATCCACTATACCCACGCCAAGCTGGTGGACCCATTCCCAGACCTCATCAAGCCCTGAAGAGAAGAGGCGGCCTGGACAATTGACCGGACCAAGGACAATCCCTTAAAACTTAAACTGCGCTGCCAAAAAATAAGACTGTAACTATGGCTTCTTTGTTTTTGCTGTTTTTAGCTTGTGCCCATACATTTATAGGTATCCTTGTAGCTATAGTATCCCAGAACCCCCACCAACTGTTTTGGCTGTCCTGGGAAATCACCCCTAAAGGGGGGGGCATAGTTCTAGCTACCAAGGAGGCACCAGGGGGAACTTGGTGGCCAGATTTATCTGTGGATCTCTGCACCCTAGCAATAGGAACATAGGATATCCACAACCACTATAACCCCATCATCCCGCCTGAATGTGAAGGCTCAGCTAACTGTTACCATAAAAAAAAAAAAAAAAAGTTATTGCCAGATTTATGGGCCGAATGGAGCATTGGGTTACCAACGATGGTGGGGGGGGTTGTGGGACGCCCATGAGAAGATATTTGTTACAAAAGTGGCCCCTCTATGTGTGCCCTCAGGAAGGGAGGTTGAAAAGTGAAGAAAAAAGATGTGGGGGGGGGGGGGGCTTGGAACAGGCGTAGCTGTGCTAGCAAATCAGAAAAGTTATGAGTCCAAACAGGGCTGGTTTGAATCTTGGTACAACTTTTCCCCATGACTGACGATCCTGCTGACAGCCCTAGCGGGACCCTTGGTTATAATTCTGTTTGCCTTAACCACAGGACCCTGTTTTATTAATAGGTTAGTTACTTTTGTTAAGGATAGGATCAACACAGTACAGCTCATGGTTCTTAGAGCTCAGTACCAAGCTATTAATCCAAAGGTAGCAGAATCAGGCGTGTAAAGTCAAGATTGAATATAACATGTCCAACTGAAAGGGGGGAATGAGATGCTTAGAAAATAAAATTATGGCCATTACCACTATTTCTGCTTCTGTACCTTCGCTTGCTAACCCATGAGGAGATGGAAAAATACCAGCAAACTTTCTATGGACACTCTGTAACCACACAGCCCCCGCCCAGAATTGAACCTGGCAGAGTGGCCGCTCCCGGACCCCCACCCTGCTCTGGGCTGAGAGATAACAGCCATCTGGTGCCAGAGAAACCCGCACACAGAATTGGATGTGACAAAATGACTGCTCCCGGACCCCCCACCCAGCTCTGGGTGCAAGAGATAATAACCATTTGGCACCCCACGGCTTGACAGGGAGACCCCAGCCAATCCTGAGGTGACTCATACCCTAGCGGTGCCAAGCAAGAAGTTTGAAGAATGACAGACAGCCCTTAGACCTAACCAATAATCCGTTCCCAGCCTTTTCCCGCTTTGTAGCGCGCCAGTCATATTATAGAGTTGCTTTATGATTTTCTTGCGGTATGTGGCAATTTGTTACAAGATACTATAATGTATGCTAAGTCCCTGCCTCCCCAAAAATAGTGTATAAAAGGTGTTGTGATCCCGATCACAGGACCTCTTAGCATCACCAGCAATGAGTGCGTGGAGGTCCAGGTTCGAACTCGAAATAAATGACCCTTGCTGTTTGGCTTTGACTCTGGACTCTGGTGGTCATATTTGGGGGGTCTTGGAATTTGGCCACAATAGTGACAAGCCTGAGCTGTAGGAAAATGACCCTTCTGGTGCTTTGAGGAGAGGGTTTGTGAGGGAAGTAGGTGATTGTGCTCATAAGCCTATTACTTAAGGTCCCTATGAGTCTAGAGATTTGGTGAATATTTGCACATATAGTGTATTTGGTTTTGGGGCCCAGTGAGAACATGATTTCTGCACCCCCTTTCCCAGGCATGTGGAAACAATAATAAAGCAACCCATTAATCTCACCACTGAAGGAAAGCAATGGGTACAAACTATAAATGGAACATAAATTTAGCTACAATATAAACAGTTGGTGAGGCAACAGAGACAGAATCCTGACAAGAATTTCAAAGCAGGAATACTCAGAAACCAATGAATTTAGGAGATACACATCACTTCCAAACACGAAGGTATATGTCAACTATTCACCATTAGTCAGTCAGGCAAAGTTGTTAAATTTTCAGAAATCATTCCTTCACATCTGATTCTGACCACATTATAACAGCATCACATGATCTTTGAAAGGTTTGCTGAATTACTGCCTCAATAGGTCACTGAGCTTACTTCCTGGAAAATGTCCAGTCTTACCATTCCCGGAAGATCCTGTACAAGCCCCTCCAATCAGTTCTACTGTCCTCTGATCAATGATTTTGGTATGATGCATTCACCATTTACAGTAACTTCTCTGAGGCTGGTGAACACTATTTGGTGATTTTTATACATTGTTGCCATTTCCAGAGAGTGAGAAATCATAGTGATCATATGCAGTATATATAAAACATAGGATCTAGAGATCAGACAAGGGAGTGAGAAAAGACAGGGATCTGGTGAGCTGCTGAAAACCACTGGGCTCTCAGGGCTTTGGTCCATAGTGAGGTAGGTGTGTTGTGATCAGCAGGGCCATTGTGGGACTGCCCTGTTGTCCCCAAACAGTTGCTCAGTGGGGACCTTTCACTCAAGGGAGCCTGGCCTGTGTGCTGGGCTCTGTGCTCCTTGATGTGTACTCAGCAGCTGTGTCCTCTCTGGTCTGGCGCAGTCCCCTGAGCAGGAACTTGTGTGTAGTCTTAGCAAACTAAATACTCTTCAATGTGTGGTGTGAACTGAGATCCTGCACCAGGGCTCATGGAGGGGCTAAATAGTCACTGGATGGATCCCACTTGCATGGATAGGCCTTCCTGTGACAGAGGATGGATAATAAAAAGAGGTCTGGGCCAGCACAAACCACTCTGGGGATCAGGGGTTGTATCACCATGGTGTGAATACCTGTCCTCCTTGTATTCCTGTCTCACTAGACAGGTAAGGATATTGGGTGGCCCAAAGGGCTCTTTCCATGCTCAGCACTTGAGAATTTTTTCCACCATTCCAATGCCGCCACTCTTGAGTGTCTGTGTTTGCAGTTTTCCTGTCCCAGCCTGTGTTGACCCAGCTGACCTCCCTCTCTGTATCTAGGGAACAAAAGCCAGATTCACATGCAATCTCAGCAGTGGATTCAGTGTTGGCAATTATATCATGTTCTGGTACTACCAGCAGCCAGAGAGCCCTTCCTGGTATCTCCTGTACTGCTACTCAGACTCAATTACAGTGCTGGGATCTGATGCCCCCAGCTGATTCTCTGGATCCAATGATGTCTTGGCCAATGTAGGACCTCTGCTCATCTCTGGGATGCAGTCTGAGAATGAGGCTGGCTATTCCTGTGCTACAGAACATAGCGGTGGAAGCAGCTGTCATTACTCACAGTGTTGCAGACACAGAGGAAGTGATACAAAAAAATCCTTTGGCTCATAGGCTTTATCTTTGAGCCTCTTTAAATGAGAAGCTTCTCTGGAAGCTCCTGGAGGGGCGACTCCTCTGTGGAAGATGTGTCTTTGAGGAGGAAGGAGTGAAACCAAGATTATGCTGTTACCTGAGACAGTGCAGGAGCTTCCCAGAAGCACACCCAGCTGAGGGAATTGAGCCCAACTGCTCATGCTCCAGGTCTGGAGAACTTGATCAATGCTAAATACCTATATATGAAAAGCATAGCCCTTCCTCCCAGTTGTGTCTCCTTACTACTGTCAATAAGCAGAAATGTACTGTCCATTTCAGGATCCTTCTATCTAGAGTAAGAATCCCCAGTTGAGCCAGATTAATAGGAGAAAATCAAATTTAATACTGTACGTATGGGAATCCACACAGAGAAGGAAATCCCAACCTTACTCAGGCAAAATGAGGTATATATGTTTTTCTGAACTACACAGAAGGTAGGGTTGATTATTCAATGCAAAGAAATGGGATTTATAGACAGAGGAATGGGAGTAAATGTTTGGTAGACAAATGTGTGTGGATCCCTTGAGAAACAATGGAACACAGAGGACCCCTACCAAACAGGCCTTGCTGGGTCTCTCCCTGTCTTCCCCACCTAGTTCATGTCCTAGTGTAGTTGACTGTGGTGGGAGATCTGTTCCCAGAGGAGTTGCTCTGCTTAAATTCCCTTAGTCCATTGAGGGGGAGTTAAAGGGCTTTTCCTGAGACTGCTGGGTTTTAACTGTCTTTGACCTCAAAATAATCTTCATGCCATAGGCATCCTTTGTGGAGTGCCCTGCCCTTACCCCCTACAGTTCTCTCTTCTGATTCTTCCCTGAAGTCTCATACATTCACAGTTGAGCAGGGAGATTGTTTCATCTTGTTGACCTAGTTTCTTAGTCTGAAAGCAGGTCAGTTCAGTCTATCTCATTTCAGGTGTCTGTGATGCAGATAGGCTCTCAAAAAGTCCATATTGGGGAAGCAATCAGATAATTGACCAGCTGCATTTTTATAGAAATTAAAATGAAACATAGGCTAATGTTTGGAACAAATTATAAGCCCTGTGCCCATGTCTTGGGTGCTACTTATGCAGGTTGGGTGGGTCTGAGGACTCAGAGAGGATCCCCCAGGAGGAGCCAAGAGGTTCCTTGACTTCACACACCATAGACATCAAACATAAGCCAAAAGACAGAGATCAGGGTTCATGGAAGACATCGAACAGATGCAGAATGTCTGGGAGATTCAGAAAAGAAAAGAAAAGAGTCTCAGCTTTGCTTGGGGTCTGGAGATTTTACTGAGGATTGTGGTCTGGTGCACAAGTCTTCTCAGGCATCTGGGAACTGGTTAAAACAAGAGGGAGTCTTCCAGTGTCCTCCATAAGTCACTTATGCCCTGGAGCCAGTAGCCTCAGAGAATCAGTGGTCTGGAAAGCACTCCCCTTAGATGTTCTTTATTGAGCTGGAAGACTTCAGAGAATCTGCACACACCTTGGCCTTCACAGGGAGGATGTATTCATCTGTAAGGCCTGTGCAGGGTGGGGGTGGAGGTCCTCGCAAGAATACCATCAGGAAAAGGAACAAGAAAGACAGTCCTTCATGGGGTCCCTTCAGGATCCCTGTCTCACTGTCAGTGAGAATATTTGTAGATGTGGGTTTGGAAGCATCTTCAGATGGAGTGAGGGCAGGACATGGCAATGTGATGGCTTGCCCTGGTTTGCAGTTTGGATATTCTTGGTGGTATTTTTGAGTGGCCCATGGAGGAACACACAGGAAGATTGTCTGCATATGAGTCCCTGGGGTATTTCCTTCAGGTTACAATTTCCCTCAGGTTACAGTTCGCATGGCTTCAGGAAGATGGATGGGCTTACTTCTCAAATGATTTAGAATGTCAGGTGAGAGAGAGAAAAAAAGGAATGTCAGGTGAGAGAAAAATACAATTTTTAAAAAGATTTTATATATTTATTTATTTGATAGACAGAGATCACAAGTAGGCAGAGAGGCAAGTGGAGAGAGAGAAGGGGAAGAAGTCTCTCTGCTGAACAGAGAGCTCGATGCAAGGCTAGATCCCAGGACCCTGAGACCATGATCTGAACCGAAGGCAGAGGCTTAACCCACTGAGCCACCCAGGCGCCTGAAAATACAATTGTTACCTTGATTACAACTAGCAGCATGTTTGACCTCTATGCTCTTAGGTCATTGCCACACACAGCCTCATATGACTGAGCTTCTGTAGAAGTCTGCCTGTGTGCTGACAAAACAGATCCTAGGAGGGAATCAATGTCCACAGTGTGTATGGAACTGTTATTTCAAGCCATTGGAAATAATGACAGATTTTCAGTGTGTAACCCCTCTGTGAATGTACATGAAGGCTTCTACACACACAGTGCAGAGATGTGCTTCCCATCTCCTCCATGATGTGGGAACCTGAGCTGAATGAGAGAGAAGTCTGGAAACATGGATCTGTCACATAAAAGAAAATACCTAGCATCCAGCAGAGAAGGAAGCATATATCATGGAGACCCATCAGACTCTGGACTTGATCCTAATCTAAAAGGAATTTCAAAGAATATATCCAAATAGAAATTTTTACACAAAAAGGATGCCAAGAACATCAAAGACAATAGTCTTGAGACATATAAGTAAAAACATGAATTAAAAGCATTGGGGAAAAAGTAGGAACACAGATTGATGACTTTTTGCTTAGTGGTTTTAGTTTTTGCTTTATTGTGCATAATGCATGCACAAATGCTGCCCATTGAACACACACATCTTGAACATATACATCTTGATGAGTTTGGGGATATGGGACACCTGTGAAATCATCTTCAACACAATCAAGGTACTAAACTTATGCATCCCCTCCAAATGTTCTTGCGTTCTTGTGTATATGTATTTTCTTTGTTATATGAATGCATTACTTGTGAACAAGTTTCTTAACATATTTTAAAGTACATTCTATTATATTGCTAACAAGAGATGATATGCATAACTGAAACTTTCTACACATTGAGCAACAATTTTCCATTTCCCTTCCCCAGTTCCTGATAATCATTATTCTATGCTCCTCTGATTTTCCCTATTTTGAATATTCATATGAGGGGAACCTCATAGGATTTGCCCATCACTGACTAGCAAAGAGACAGAGGGCAAAAGAGACAGAAAGAGAGAGAGAAAAGCCAGGAGAGGGACCTGGATTTCTATTCTGTTTGCACACCAAACTTTCCCCTGGTAAGTATAGCTTCCAGATGGTAGAGACTAGAGAGAATGTTCTCATTGGTCACAAAGCCAAGATAGTAGGATACAGAATGAAAAGAAGAAAACAACCTCATTCATTCTTTCTATGGCTAAGGTTTGGGTCTCTTGTAGGCGCATTTATATCTAAGGCAGATGTGCCATGGGGTTGGGGATTGTGTGGTGCTTTACAATATACCTCATTGCACTGATGTAGTCTTCAGGATGGCAAATGACCTAGTTCAGTCTAATGTGTTCCCTGAAAACTTACCCATGAGCTTATTTTTTTGAAATGAGCATTTTAACAGATTTTAAGTGTTTGACTTGTGTCACCACTGTTGTACTTTGGTTTCCAAGATGTCCCTTAGCAGCAGCCTGTGACCCACATTAGAACTTCTCCAAACTGGTTCCAGTCTGGTGAGAACCTTCCACTCATCAATCTGTGGGGATCACTGCAACAGAAGTCTTCTAGGGCCTATGTGTACTGTCTGCCTAATGGTAAGTCCTTTTTGGACACATGACAATAAAGATGCAAAGGAAAACAAACATCATCTCTGGGAGGAAATGGAAGAATAAATATGATGGAATAAATGGTATTCTATATGATGTAATAAACCATAAACATTTGAAAATAAAATCAATGTCATCTTCAATGGCATGATTATGAAATTCCTGAAGACAAATTTTAGGAAATGTAAAAGTCCTGTACATGGAAAGCTACAAAACACTCTGAGAGAAATTAATAAAAACTTGAATAAATGGCTACATAGTCCTTGCTTGTGGCTCAAAATGCCGAATTTGGCTAAGGTAATGATTATAAGTTTTTCAGTCTGTAGCTGGTATCAGTAGCTCCTGGGCACCAAAGAAACAAGTGGAATAACATGTCACAAATGGAGATACAAAAATTTGAAAGAAAATTTTAGAAAACAGAAAAGCACGTATTAATCTCAAGAAGTACACACTCTTACCAAATGGGGCCTATTGTAGGAATGCAAGGGCACTTTAATAGTCCAAAATGAATCAATATAATATCTTATGTTAACCAGCTAAAGAAGAAAAAGCCATGATCTTATCAATCAATACAGACAGCGCTTTCACATAATTCAAAACCTAATCATGAAAATTAATGGGAATCAATAAATGATTAAAAATGATAAAATTTTTCAGAGAATGAGAAAACAGAACAGCACAAGTTCAGCTTGATAAAGAAAATTGTAAAGCTATACAAAACTAAAAACTATAAAACACATGCATCTCACACACACAGAGGTGAAGCGCTGAAAACTCTCCTCCTCAGGTAGGGCCAAGGCGATCATGTTCAACCTCAACGCTGCTGTTTGACATTGGACAGGATGTTCCGAGCAGAATCACAAGGCAAGAAAAACAATGAAAGGCATAAGACTAAAAAGAATAAGAAACAGTCATCCCTACTTTTAGATGAGGGAATGATCTGTAGGGAAAATACAAAGGAAGCTACAAATATATATGTAAATATATAAATTCAAAGAGCGATGAGTAGTTTGGGGAAGGCATAGATTACAAGGTCGACATCAAAAGATCATTTAGATGTGTATATGCTGGCAGTAAACACATGAAAGATAATAAAAATAACACTTAAACCCACTCTACCAGGAATTACGTAGTTGAATATTTAACAAAACATGTACAGGCCATGGATGCTGAAATGCTGGTACATGTAATCAAAGTTGATCTAAAATGATGGAGAGACATGTTCTGTTCATGAATTAGAAGACCCATATAGTAAAGATGTCAATTTTTCCCAAATTGTGTGAAAGTCTAATTCCATTCCCATCCCAACAAGAGACATTGGTATGGATGGAAGATACACATGCTGGCCCAATGTAACATAATAGAAAGTACAGAAACTGACTCAAAAAGAATGCATAAGCATTTTTGACAAAGTTGCAGAAGACTTTCAGAGTTAGAAATATGGACTTTTGGAAAAGTGACTACAGGACAATCAGATATCCATAGAGAAAAATGAATCTCACCCAAAACTCTCACTTTATTTAAAAAAAAAAAATTACCAAGAGATTATAGACCTAAGTATAAAACATAAACTTCTAAAAAAAAAAAAAAGGAGGAAATACTTAGGTTCTAGGGTTTGTATAAACATGTTTTATCATCTGCACAACCCATAAAAATTGGTAAAATGGACTTCATCACTGATAACTTAATTGTTTCTATTTATTTGTAAATTAGCAAGTCAATAAAATTAGCTAAAAATAGTAGATTAAAATAAAACTCAATTTTTGGACAGTAGTTGAAATCTATTGCTATAATGCACAGGAGCTGTAAAACATTCACAAGGTAAGTATATTCCAAATTGCATATCAATGCAATGATATGATGTCTGCAGTATCTTCTGCCAGGTGCCAACATTTACCACTTAATTGAGGTAAATGTTTGCATCTCACATAGATCAGGACTCCTTCTGAGAGTGAAAAATGCTACAGTAATCATGAGCAGCACTATGGGATCACATTATCCTTGATTCAGATCACTGGTGGATGAATCCACAAGAATATGATGAACCAAGAAAACAGACTGTGTTCAGGGTTTAAGGCCATGGTGAGGTGTGTGCTGTGCAGCCAGCAGGAGGTAGTGTGGGGACGGCCCTTTGAATCCTACAAAGAGGCTCAGTGAAAACCACTCATTCAAAGGAGCCTTCAACTGGAAACTGGGCCCTGTGCCCCCTGTTAGGAATTAGGGTTGTGTCCTCCCTGGCCTGGCAGAGTTCCCTGAGCAGGGACCTGTGTGTGGTCTCAGCAGGTGCTTCCTACTGGGGTTTTCCCCAGGGCTGAGTTCAACCTACCCTCCTCAGTGTGCGGTGTGAGCTGAGCTCCAGCACCAGGCCTCAGGGAGGAGCTAGGCAATCACTGGATGGACCCCATTTGCAGGGACAGCCCCTCCTTGACAGAGGATGGAGAAGAAAAGGAGGCTTGGGCCAGCCCAAGCCATTGCTGGGGCCAGGGTCTATGTCACCATGGCCTGGGTTCCTGTCCTCCTCATGTTCCTGTCTCAAATCACAGGTAGGGACAGGGCTCGGGGACACAGGGGTCCCAAATGTCTCTTCCCATTGTTCAGCATTTTGATATATTTTGTTCTGCTTTCAGTTCCATCACCCATGAGTGTCTGTATTTGTAGGTTCCCTGTCCAAGCCTGTGCTGACCCAGCCACCCTCTGTGTCTGCATCTCCAGGAACAACAGCCAGACTCACCTGCACCCTGAGCAGTTGTTTCAGTATTGGCAGCTACTGCATTTACTGGTATCCGCAGAAGCAAGGGAGCCCTCCCCAGTATCTCTTGTACTACTACTCAGACTCCATTACAGAGCTGGGACCTGGGATCCCCAGCCACTTCTCTGGCTCCAAAGACACCTCGGCCAATGCAGGGCTTCTGCTCATCTCTGGGCTGCAGCCTGAGGGTGAGGCTAACTGTTACTGTGCAGTCTGGCACAGTGATGCTGGTCACAGGGACACACACAGATGGGGAAGTGGGACAAATACCACAGCCTGCTCAGACCCTTGTGCTATGACTCTCTTCCAATTTAAAATAAGTAGAGTTCACACTGACTGTACTTGGAAGTAACTTGTAGATGATGATATCTTTCTACCTAGTTTCCTATGCAATCTAAGTGATCTCTCAGAGGAAAAAATAAATAAATAAATAAATAAAAAGACAATTAAAAACTCATGGTAATGCAGAAACTTTGCCTGCTGATTGAAAGTGTGAAAATCAGAGCCTATTGAGCTGGCATTTGTTCCCTCTTTATAAAGACATAAACTTTCCTTAGTTTTCCTGCTCAGAGCCGAAAGACCATCCCAGCAGGCAGATAGTGTTCCATAGCCTGGACCCTGTTCCTCCAGGGCTCAGAGCAGAGACCTTCCTTCCCTCCAGGTCCTGTGCTCAGGGATGGCTAAGCTCTGTGTCTCAGGAACAAGGCACTAAGGATGGTGCAGAGTGAGGACTCAGAACAGGAGGCATTCCAGGTTCACAGCTGGCCTGGCACAGGGACTGGGATCTATCACTTGAGCTGTGATGTCAGGAGAGGGTAGTTAGTCCTGGGAGGAACTATGAGTATCAGTTAACAGATGTCTCATTGGGGCTTGTGAGGGTAAGAGTAAGACTCTAGCATTGCTATAAAATGCTGAGACTACTCTAGGGAAGGTGGGTGAAGTAGATCCCACAGATGTGAAGGACACACAGCTGACACTGTCAGGGCCAGTGTGCACCCCTGCAGCAGATTTCCTGAACCCACAGGTTCTGGCTGTGTCCTCTTCCCCTTTCCTCCCACAGTGGGGCTTTTCAGGGATCCACACAGTAGGGGTCTATGGAGCACCATGAACAAATCTCCCCCACCAGTGCAAAAAGGAAGTCCACCCCATGAGTCTTTCCAGGAAGATGTCCTGCTATTTGTGACAAAATGGTTGGAACTGCAAGACATTATACTAAGTGAAATAAGACCTACAGGGAGAGTCAAATGCTGTTTTATCTCATTTATATGTGGAGTCTACAGAAAAAGAATTGCTACACATTTTTAGTAATGAGGATGTTTTAGAATAAGGTAACACATATAAGTATGTAAAGGAGATTTGTATGCATACACCTTTTTAATATAATTTGATGCTCAACTAATAATTTATAATTATATATGTATATATCAGAAACTTCCCTATTTCAATCATTCATCAATGTGCAAGTCAGAGATATTGAATACACTCCCAACATTGTGTACTCATCACAACTAGCCATTTCTAGGACTTTTTCATCATCCCAAGCAGTAACTGCACCCAACAGGAAAATGGGTTACCTGGATATGGCAGAGGAACCAAGGTTCCAGGAGCCCATGTCAATGCAGGAAGCAGCAGAGAGCAGAGGGCAGCATCGATGGGGGCTCTCGGCAGATGTGGCCTGTCCCACCTCAAGAGCATCATTTGGGCTGTGCTTCCTACCCCAGTGGCCATGTGGACGCACTGTGGACGCACTGTGCCTCATGGCATGGGCATCAATGTACGCACTGTAGGGTGTCCAGTGATTTCAGCTTTGACTCCCAAAATGTGCCAGGAAACCTCAGTGAGATCAGGAGGATCTCATTTGGGGCATCTGGTATATGATTCATGTATATTTCTATCTGAAACACCATGTAAGGTCTCCTCCAGAGTCCTCCCAAAGTTCCTGTTTTCAGCCTATGTCCTCCCTGATGGTCAAAGGGAACTTGTATTTTTTCTGTTTTTGTTTTTTAATTTTTTTATTGTATTCTGTGGAATTGATCTGTGTGTCTCTAGGCCAGTGTGATGTTGTTTTCAATACTATAGCATCGTAATATAATTTGAAAGCGAGAAGTATGGTGTTTCCAGCTTTGTTCTTCTTTCTCAAGATTGCTTTGGCAATTTGAGGACTTTCGTGACGCCACACAAAACCCAGGATTTTTTTTTCAATTTCTGAGAATAATGTCACTTGAATTTTCATAGGAAACGCATCGAATGTATAGATTGCTTTAGGTAACAGGGGCCTTTTATTTTATTTTATTTTTTGTGGAAAGCACTGTAATTAGGAACTATATGGAGATTTTCTACATGTCTAAGACAACACCAATATCTGTGGTTAAGAATGAGTTGATAATGATGGTCTGAATGAAGCTGGAGATAGATATTTTAGCCATAATTTAAAGAGGTGGATATTTGTATTTTTTTTCATTTGCTGATTTATTTATTTTAATTCAGAAGCATTTACTGAGCACCAGCTAAGTATCAGCAAGCTCCACATACTTAGAGCTGCAAGGAGAAAAACAATATTGTGAAGGACATGGACACATGTTCGGTTTTTATCTGACCTGCTATGAAAGACAGTGATCAGATATTTCATGTGAAGTTCAGAAGGGACCGTTAAGCATTTGTAGGGATAGGTCATACTGTTCGATGTTAACTGAGAGTTGTTGAACAGAAATATATTTTATTTATATAACATATAAGTATAAACTGCCATTGTCAGTGCAGAATGGATTAGTTAACTTCACTGGGGAAAATAATTGTGTTAATATATAGAGCATGAGTGCAACTATGTCTGGCACTTTGAAGGACTGGAGAGGGATCTGGTGAGCAATTAAAATACATCTCACACTGAGGACAGGGGGTTTATGGCACCAGGAATTTCTAGGCCATGAGACTGAGTGATGTGCTTGAAACTCCCACCCCTCTGCATGTCCCCAAATGTACAGTGCCATCTGAATAAGACTAGTAGTGTCTTGTGCATGAGGCTCATTCACTCCTAGTGTCTCCCCTCAGGGCTGGGGGCTCCTGGTTGCATATTGGGAATGCTGTGTTGTTGACCATCTCCTGTGGGTGCTCTCAGAGAGGAGACACAGAAGAACATTTCGCTCTTTATAATTCTGGTCTCTCCTTGAAGAATTCCTTGTATATGGTTAATAATGAACTTTGCCCCATCAAAAACAGAGCAGAAGGTTATGGGGGCTGTTTGGCTTTGGTGGGAAGTGTCCTGTCCTGAGATTGGCTGCCCCCCTGCAGTCCCCCCGTAGAGCCTGGGAAGGGAAATGAGCGCCCTCTGCACTTCTCTCTGGGTTCAGGACACATCCTTCTTGAGGGGCTATTCACCTGTGGCCCCAACAACCATCTAAGTGTTGGGAGGAGCACAATGTGATTCATGCTGAGGAGGCCATGTCTCTGAAGCAAGGGCTGAGGAATGGTGGCACCTGTAGCACAGGAAGAAGCCCCTGGGGAATGAGAAGCCCCCACCTTTGTGTGGGGGTGGGTGATGAGTCAGGGAGGCTGAGGTCCAGAGTATCCCCTTCTCTCTCTGCTCAGTGCCAGGATGTCCATCTCAGTCAGTGGTGAGTCTGGAGTCTGAGACAGCAGGGGACACTGTCGGCTTGTCTCTGCGCTCTGTGAGTTGGGATGCGAGATCAGCTGGGCACCCAGGCCTGGAGCCTTGCCTTGTGCCCTCTGTTCTATGCTCACTGGGGCCCAGCAAAGGTTCCCCAGGCCTGCCCAAACTCAGGTTTCCCCAAATTCAGGCCCCAGGGTAGGGAGTGATTTGCATGAAGGGCCCTCTCTGCTCTTCCAGAAGGGGAGAGGATAAGAGGCTTTGTGCAGGCCTCTCACTTGTGGGCTCAGAAGCAAAGCGTGGGTCATATCCACGATGGCCTGAACCCTTCTCTTCATCACCCCCCTCACTCTCTGCTCTGCTGACTGGCTCTGGGAAGTAGGGGGAGTGATTATGAGGACTCCTGGGGATTTCTTTCCACTTTTTGAGAACACCTTGTGGACAGTATCTTGAGACTCACCTGTGTGTGCCCCCACTGCTCTGTTGCAGGGTCCCGGGCACAGTCTGCCCTGACCCATGTCGGGGTCTGTGGGACAGAGGGTCACCCTCACCTGACTGGAAACAGCAACAATGTTGGACATGTTATGTGGACTGGTACCAATGGATTTCTCATGGTTTGCCCAAAATTGTGGTGCTGGGAACCACTAGGCCTTCAGGAAGCCCCGCTCTGTTCTCTGGGTCTGACACTGGGGATGTAGCCTCTCTGACCGTCTCTGACCTGCAGCCTGAGAACGAGGCTGATGATTACTGCTCAGCATGGGATGACGTCAACAAGGACACGAGCTGCAGACCCGTGGGACCCGAGACAAAATCCTGCCTCTGTTCCCCATAGTCACCCCTATGACTATGTGTGACAAGCAAACAGGGAGACTGTGGAGACCTTGGAGGGTCTGAGTGTCTGACTAAGCACAGAACAACTTTATAGGGAGAGTGACAGTAGCTTCCTCTTATATTTTCCCCCTAAAAACAAAACAAATGCATTAAGATAATGTGCATGCCATGAAGATCACTGATTTAAAGTGTACAATTCAGTGGTCTGTAGTATATTTAAAGGAGTTGAGAAACGACCATCATGATTCAACTTACATTTCCATCACCTGCAGAGAATCCCTTGACCCACCAGTGGTCAGGCCAGTGTCCTCCTGCACTCAGCCCTCTGTGGCTCCCAAGTCCCTCCTGTCTGCATTGTGTTCCCTACTGTGCACATTTCACAGGAACTGAACCGAAGAAGAACATGTGCCCTTGGAAGTGCTCCCTTCAGTGACATGAGGAGTGTGTGCATGGATGTGGGGACATCACCATCATGTGTAAGTGTGCATATCACTTCATGTATGTACAGGTCACCCCTGTGTGGAGGGCATGGAAATCTATCTGTAAGGTCCTAATTTTAATGCACAAGATGTTGAAATGTTCACGATTTATTTTTCCATATTGGTCTATAAAATACTTAAGGATTCCAATATTTTTTATTTTTATTTTCCAATTTCAAATATCCCTTATCTATCTTTTTTAGGTTGGTTCAAATGAATAATTCAGTCAGTAGTGGTTTTATTCTGTTATGAATGATAATATTACATGTTATGAAGGTTTTTTTTAAATTTTTTCAGCATAACAGTATTCATTATTTTTGCACCACACCCAGTGCTCCATGCAATACGTGCCCTCTATAGTACCCACCACCTGGTTCCCCCAACCTCCCACCCCCCGCTCCTTCAGACCCCTCAGATTGTTTTTCAGCGTCCATAGTCTCTCATGGTTCACCTCCCCTTTCAATTTCCCTCAACTCCCTTCTCCTCTCCATCTCCCCATGTCCTCCATGCTGTTTGTTATGCTCCACAAATAAGTGAAACCATATGATAATTGACTCTCTCTGCTTGACTTATTTCACTCAGCATAATCTCTTCCAGTCCCGTCCATGTTGCTACAAAAGTTGGGTATTCATCCTTTTGATGGAGGCATAATACTCCATAGTGTATATGGACCACATCTTCCTTATTTTTTTTCTAGATTTTGTCTCATACATTTTTTTTCTTTAATTATGGTGGGGGATGGTGGTCTGTTGTTCCTTTCCCTTGTCCCTCCTCCCCTAGGACTGGCAGACATTAATGTCTCTTTGGCCCTATTTTCCCATCACAGTATTATTTCCAGGACTCACCACCTAAGGTGCTCACCCCATCTGCCCTACAGCACTGCATCTGAGACCTCCTGTCTCCCTCCTAGATGCCCATTCTGTGGTCAGGGCCCAGGTCTCCTCCTTGCTGTCCTGTGTCTTCACACTCAGGGAACTTTCTCCTCTGATGTTGGTTCAGTCCTGCTGCTAGCTTTCCGTTCTGTCTCCCACAGACTGTTCTGGAACTGACTTTTCTTTCCACTGAAGCTCAAGACTTCTACGGTTAGCAAGGGAGTGAGGAAACCAAGGTCTCTGGTCTGTTTGTGCATCTATGCATTCTTTTGTTTTCATTTACAGGATGGGAGAAGTTGGTGTATGAGCTCTTTATATGTTAATACGGTGTGAGTCCTCTGTAGTTTCCTCTGTCCTAATTGTGAAGGTGTCTTTAAGACGCATAATTTCTGTGCAGTGCAAGCATTTTACAGATATATTTTTAAAAGTATTAACAATTATGAATACTTTTAGAAAGATATTTTCTTCCCTAATACCATGGATGAAATTGGATCATCTCAAAGAGCATATATTGAAGGTGTAGCCCTTCAGGCCAAAGAATGTAACCATATTTGATAATGGGGTTGTCCCAGATGTAATTAGGAAAGATGAGACGATAATGGGTTGGGGTGACCTCCTAATCTGATATGACTGGTGTGTGTGTGTGTGTGTGTGTGTGTGTGTGTGTGTGTAACAAAACAGCCAGAGGGAGACCATGAGGGTTCCATGGGGACATGGAGGCAGAAACTGTGGTCCTGGAGCTGCAAACAGGGCATGACAAAAATTGGCCTCAAAGCTCCAATAGTTAGAGCAAGGCAAGGAGGATTCCCCTGCAGGTTTCAGACAGAACGTGGCCAGGCCCTGCAAACTGGGGGACTGTGTGAGAACCACAGAAATGCATTTCTACTGTTGAAGCCACCTGCTCTATGGTTCTTTCTTATGGCAACCATGGAAAAATAATATACCTAAAAGTCAACATATACAAATATAGGAAATGCTACTAATAAGTGGAGAAATACAACTTAACAATGAAATCATTTCTCAGTCATAAAGCTGGAATATATTAAGATTGATTTTATCTTCTGTAATACATGTGCTGAAATAGAAATTCATGCATTGATGGTGAGAATATAAGTTTGTGAATCAATATGGCAACATAAATTTTAAATATTTATCAAACATTAAATATATGTATGGTTTATATCAGTTACCTTTTTAGAAATCAATTATTAATGAAAATTATCTTAGCAGTACACTCAAAAATGAATATACAGGCATATCTAGTTCAGAGATATTACAATAATAATAATTGAGACCAATGTAGATATTTGTCCATGGAAATGTGGCCAAATTATGGCAAATTATCCTATAGAATGATCATAAAGTATGAATCAAAATAAGAGATATCTTCATGCTTATCAAACAAATATCCTTGATTATATTTTATATGTAAAAGGTAGTCATGGAATGCTGAACTACACAAATACAGGCTTGTGTTATTATATATATATATATATATATACATATTTTAATATTTATCGAGATCACATTCTTGAGAGTGTTATCAGTTATGCATTCAGGGAATACAAGGTTGTGGGACAGAGGAGTGGGTTGTGAGTAGATGGTATCATATCAATTTTATAGAGCATTTATAGTAATGTTATTTAATAATATTCCTTAATATTTAATAACATTCCTTTTTACTGAGAAACATTATAAAATAGACTAAAAATACCTTAAATGCATCAGATAAGCAATACAATATAACTTCTGTAAGGATACTATTTAAGAATAAGTGAGAATCCACCAAAGTAATCAAGGAAAAAAGACATGTTGTCATGCTAGTAGCTACATGATATTATCATGACAAAGACAGAGATAATACAAGTTATATGCCATGAAGGCTGGTGAACCTACGGGGAGACCCTGAGAATGACAACAATAACCAAATAAGTCAACCTGTAAGTGTAACCCAGGTAGAATTATTACTAGGGTTGAACTAGTGGGCTTCTCTGGGGGATTTTAAGCCTTGAGCTTGGTTCAAGTGCATTATGTCCCAGTACTAAAACCAGGGACAAGGCAGAAGCAAGTTCAAATATTAAGTGATCCTGAAATATCTCCTAACATAAATGTTTCATTTAGTTGTCTACCTGAGGGCATTGGTGCTCTGGGAAAATGGATGGCTCAACCCCAAACCCCACAGAGCTGACCTACTCATTCTACTGCCCTGGATGGTGACATCAAAAAGGTCCACCTGCAAATGTCACAAAGCCCTTCCAGGAGTGCTGGGGAATGGGTCATGTGTTGTGGGAGGGCGGTGTCTGAGATCAGCAGGGGCACAGGTGGGCTGCTCCTAAGAGTTCAGGTTCTGGGCCAGGAAGAGTAGGAAAATTTATCACTGACCTTTGCCCACTAGGGCAAGCAGGGTCCTCACTGTGTGTGACCTTCATGCACCTGGGCCCCCAGGGACCACAAGAGCCCTCAGCTCAGATCCACTCATGCCTCATATTTCATCCTCCACTTTCATCACAGAGAAAATTGTCTAAACTTGATATTTGTGGAAAGATAGATTGATAGGATAATGAGATAACAGAAAACCATTTGCTTTATGAACTCAAGCTGTAATGTTCCCTGGGCAAAAGATAGGACACAGGAGAGACTGTCTCCATGCCAGCAAATGGCCTCAGCAGGGAGAGCTCTGGGGCTTCTCCACCATGGTCTAGTTTCTTCTCTGTACCTCCTCACTGAGTGAATAGAGGGTTTCCTTTAGGGAAAAGTGAAAGGGCAGGGCAGTGAGGAAGAGCATTGGCTCTACTTTTTGTTCCTGTCATCTTGGTACAGGTGGTTGTCATCAAATCTTTCTGTCATCTTCTGACCTGTTTTCTAGGGTTCTAAGTCAGAGGAAGCTCATTGTGTCCTCCGCAGAGGTTAAGAATTTTTCTTTTTTTTTTTAGAAAAAAGAAATGGTTTATAATTTATATTAAAATAAAGGGTGTGTTGCCTTTTAGTAAATCAATGGAGGGAAAACAACCCAAATGAAAAGTATCAGTTGTGAAAATTACAGGAAGATCTAATTTATGAACATAGCTAATATTTGCACAAATGACTCAAAAAATGAGCTACTAGAATCCTTGTTATCTGGGAACCCCGATAGCGGTTTAAGGGTCTGTTTTTGGCTCAGGTCATGATCCTGGGGTCCTGGGATCAATCTCCACATTGGGCTCCCTGCTCAGTGGGGAACATGCTTCTGCCTCTTTCTCTGCTACCCTCCCCACTTGTCTCTCTTGCACTCTCTTTTGCTCCCTCTCATCAAATGAATTCTTTAAAAAAATCCATTTTATCTTAGGGAAAATTTATCTCAACTGTGAGGGAGAATTGGGGCTGAGACTGGGTTGTGTGCAGTCTCTCAGTGTAAGGAATATGGAATGTGGAGGATCATATATGATGTGGCATGGACCATGGATCATATTCCCAAACAGGGTAGAGCTCCTGAGTTCCTAGTGCTGGTTCCATGATCCTCTCTGGAAGAAAACAGTGAGGTCACTAAACACACCATGGAGAACACAGTCATCTCAGAGTGACCTGGTCAGCCTGCATCAGCATCCTCTCAGAGTTACAAGCACTGCCCAGAGGAAGCTCCTCCCAGATTCATGCAGGACTCACAGGACCCACAGGGGGCGCTGCTTTATCTACTTCCTGCATGTAAGTGGCCCCTGGACACCTACATGCTACTCCCACCTCTAACCTATCAACCCCACCATTCTGCTCTGGCGGCAGATCCCCACCCAGATCTGCCCCATGGAAAAATGAATCAGACCCTGGTGTCTGGGGAATGCCTGGGAAAATGTATCCAGGTGGGCACCCTCAGGGACCCTTGTGCTGGTTATGACATTTATATCCTTAGGATGAAATATGCCATAAGGTATGAGCCCTTTATCTACCATAATTTCAGTCTTTATTTAATACCGATCTTTTTCACTTATTCCAATATTTTATAGTGACTTATGTAAACTGGTATCATTCATGTTTTCAACTTTCCAGTTCTTTCGAGTATGAATACTGTTCCTTACCTCAACATTTGATAGATATAAAACTACCTATTGTTTTCTAAAGTATTGGGAATGCATTAGTTTAATAGGAACATCATTGATATAAGGATTTTTCTCTGAAATGAGTTAGGGCTCTCAAACATATGAAGAGAAAGGGAAAATAATCATGCAGGATTTATGAAACCAATTTCTTACTGATTCAAACCTGAATAACAATCACTTTTATATCTCAAAAGAACCCCAGCCTTCAGCCTAATCGTCCCCTATTTCTGGACATCTTTTACCAACCTTCCACTACCCTTACCTGCCAGTCCCTTCACCAGGCTTCCCTGTCCCTCTGATCCTCTCTGAGGGAACCCACATTTCCACAGAGGGAAATGGAGTTCAGAAAACTCCATGAGGGCCACACCCACTTGTTTATCCAGTGTCTTTTTCATTTATGATAAAGATGTACATGTCCATATTTTGTTACGCCTGATGTAGCAAACTGTGTCGTACTTACATTGTAACCCTCTGAATTTATCCAAAAAACTTCAGGTACATTGAATTTACTTCATATAATTGATGGCTTCGTAAAACAAAGGGTATTCCCCCAAGCCTGGCAATGCTGCTCAGTGTGATGCCCCCATCCCTGGTTGGCTCCCACTTAGTAAGTGCAGACAGGGTTCACAACTGAGTCAGGGGAGACCACCATCCCTACATTCCTCAGACATGGGCCTTGAGATTGTCTGTGTCCTCATTTCTGGAGGAGTGTCGGCTCATATCTTACAAGGAGACAAGAAGGAATATCCCTGAGAGGGGAAGAAAATGTTACAGGGTTCAATTCGGGATGAACTAGAAGCAGGGCCAAGAGGTGGAGAACACACCCAACTCCTCATTCAGGTCTTCGGCTTCCCAACAAGGAACCTTCGGATGGAGGTCACCAAGGTCATTGAGGATGTAATTATTCTAGAAAGCAGACAAGAGATATGTCAATAGACAGGAATCTGATGAACTACAGAAACCAGAGGGGCTCTCAGATGTTAAGCTCTTTGTGAGGTGTTTACCCTGCAACCAGCAGGGGATGTTGTGGTACTGCCCTGTGGACCCTACTTAGCTGCTCATTGAGGACCATTTACTCAAAGGGTTACAGGCCTTTGTGCTGGGCCCTGTACTCACTGCTTTGGACCTAGAAGCTGTGTCCTCTCTGGCCTGGCACAGTCCACTGAGGAGGGGCCTGTGTGTGGTCTCAGCAGTGTTTCCTTGCAGGGATGACCCAAGGGTTGAAACCAACCACCATCTTCCTCAGTGTGCCGTGTGGGCTGTGCTCCAACACTTGGGCTCAAGGAGGGGCTGGATAGTCAATGGATGGGTCCCATTTGCATGGACAGACCTTCCTGTGACACATGGCGATGAAGAAAAGGTGGCCTGGGTGTTTGCCCAGCTCACTGTAGGGAACAGGCGGTAGGTGACCATGGCCTGGACTCTAATCTTCCTCTTGCTCCTCTGTCACTGCACAGATAAATAAAAGGTTTTGTGGATACAGGGAGTCTTCAGGCCTGTGTGAGCAGCACTTTGACAATTTTGGAGCTAATTTACTGTTTCTCCCCCATCACCCATGAGTTTGTGTTTGCAGGCTCCATGTCCCAGCTTGTGGTGAATCAGCCACCATCCCTCTCTGCATCCCTGGGATCATCAGCCAGAACCACCTGCAGCCTGAGCGGTGGCTACAATGTTGTCAGTTATTCTATAACTTGGTTCCAGCAGAAGGCAGGGAGCCCTCCCTAGTATCTCCTGTGGTTCTACTCAGACTCAGATAAGCACCAGGGCTCAGGGGTCCCCAGCTACTTCCCTGGCTCCAAAGATGCTTCTGCCAATGCAGGGCTTCTCCTCATCTCGGAGCTGTGCTCTGAGGGCAACGCTGACTATTTTGGAGCTACAGATCATGGCAGTGGGAGCAGCTACCATTACTCACAGTGTCTCAGATAATGGGGAATTGAGACAAAAATCCTGGACACACACATACCTTGTCTCCCAGTCTCTCTTCAGTGAGAAACGAATGCAGAGACACCTATGGGGGCACAGTTTTTTAGAAAGATTTGCCTTTAAATTGAGGAAAGAGAGACACTCATGTTTGAATTGAAAGTGATCTAGCATAGGACATCCCAGGAATACAGGGACAGATGAGTTATCAGAGCCAAACTGCCCATCTCTGTGGGGTCTGGAGGAGGTGCACAGGAATAAATACTACGTCTATACCTGAACTTGCTGTCTTGTGTCACTACTCATGCATCCACAGCTGGTGTATTGACAATAACTCTGGTCACAGACACAGTCTCCACTCTCTGAACCAGTTACACATGAGCTTGGACCATATTCTACAGACTCTCCCTGACGACACCCTCCACACTCTCCTCCTCATCTCAACTCTGCCCCGGCTTCCCTCAGGCTTCAGTCTCTTCCTCTGGCAGTTCAGGTCTGAGATCTCTCTCCATGTTAGGATTTTAGAGAAAATTAGAAATGATCCTGCTGTAGTTTCCAGTAGAGTGTCCACCTCTAGGGAGGAGAATGGCCAGAAAGCAGGACTGCACACAACCCCTCATATTCTCCTGCAGGCTTCTGTCCCTCATGAAGACCTGGAGTTCTGATTCGGGGACTTGTTAACAGGTCTGCTCTCAAATGAGTCCTCACTGCCTAAATAAATCCTCCACTATGGAAATGGTCTTTGAGATATTGGCCTTTAAATCCAGTCTCTCTCTCTCTCTCTCTCTCTCTCTCTCTCTCTCTCACACACACACACACACACACACACCACAGCTCCCTCCTCTCTCTGAGGGTACAGTGTCCTGGATTCTGCAGTTTCCAGGATTCGCTGTCTCTCCAGAGGTCAGGTTAACTTGTGCTCACCCAGCCATCCTCAGTGTCACAATACCCAGGTGGGAGAATCCCCACCAGCTGGAAACAACAGGTACAGCAAATGTGACTGGGTTCTTTTCACCAGGGCAGCCAGGATGTGCTCTGACCACCTTCTATCCTGATGATAATATGCTCAGGCATGCCAGGGAGAGTCTCTGTCCCCGTGGGAAGCTCAGCCCCCAACCACCTCTGGACTCCAGTCAGTGCCTGAGGTTGCTCAGTATGTTGACTCTGGGACCTGGGGAGCTCAAGGCCCATAGGGATGTGTGATACAACACCTCTGTACTTTCTGGGCTGGTATGTCACTCTGTTAGTCATCCCAGTGACTTCTCCAGCCAGTCTGGACTTCTGCTGAAAACTCTTGTGTCCCAAACAGGGTAACAGGGTCTCTGGCCTCAGGGACACAGTCCTCTTATTCCCACTTCACCACTCTGATGTCACTTTGACAGGAACTTCTGGGTCTGAGTGGCCTTTGGTAATAGTAAATCATTCCTTTAGTCATGAGTGGCTGAATGAGCAATTGTTCTATCCTGAAAATGCCCAACACAAGTTGCAGGGACTGTAGGTGTACCCACTCGAGAGAGAACTAATCACTGAAATGACTCTGAAATTCATGTGAACCATCCTTTCATGGTGTTCACTGGACATCAGATCAGGACTATGCTCCATAGAGAACCAGACCCATGATTGAAAACTCATAACAGAAATAATAATAATAATAATAAATCAAACTATTTTAGTAAAAATTGATAGATTCCTATTGAATGAAAAGCATAGGCATTCCATTTCCATTGTTGTTCCATTCATGATTTAATCACAATTTCCATCCATATTATCTCTGTAATGAGAACAGATCTGGGAAAATATACTCATGATTTCACCTGCAACTTCACAATGGCACTAGCTTTGAGATTTAATCAAACTTAATAAGGTGAATTTTGTATAAAATGTCAAGAGTCAGGAGTGCTGGGAAGTTCAATCAGGTAAGCATCTCCCTTCAGTTCAGGTCATGATCCCAGGATCCTGGAATCTAGCCCTGGGTCTGGTTCCTTCTCATGGAGAGCCTGCTGCTTCACCACTTCCTCCTTGTTCTGTTCTCTTCTCTTCTCTCTCTCTCTCTCTCTCTCTCTTTCTCTCTCTTCAAATAGAAAACTAAAATCTTAAAAAAATTGCAAGAATCAATTTTAAGTGCATGGTTGGCTAAGTAATGACTAGTATGTAAACTCTGTCACTGGATCCCTATAAAAGGATCTGGATCTATGATTTTTTTCCTCCTAGAACTTTCAGAACATATTCCCTTTGTGCTCTGAGCTCAATGGCACACACAGCCTTACTTGGCAGGGCTCCTGTCCATGTACTGGAGAATATATCCTGGCACAGAATCACTGTCCACAGTACATGCAGACCTGTTTCTTCAAGACGGTAGGAAGAGTGACAGATGACAAAGATGTTCAATGTGTAACCTTCTAGGAATGCACATGACAGCTTCTAACACGACCTGCGGAGAAGCCTTTCCTGCCCCCTCAGTACTGTGGGAACCTCCGAGGAAGGAGAGCTCTGTATATCAGGGAAGATTCACATAAAGAAGGAAACCAGAGTCCTGCACAAAAGGGACCATGGGTCCATGTGGACCCATCACTGCTCTGGGTTTGATGATGATTTAATAGGGGTTTGTGTAGAGACACCTCCTCAGCCCCGACCCATGAACAGCCAAGATAGTGGTGGAAAGACTCACAGTAGGTGTCTGAGTGAGGCATAAAGTCGGCCCCAAGCTGTGACAGTCCAAACAAAGGAAAAGTTTGTTTGGCCCTAAGGCAAGGGAGAGTAGACATAACAGTGGTGATATAGCTGCCTCTGAGGGAATCTGGTCTCCATATCATACAATGGTAAGACTGGGACTGGAGACCTGAGGAACCAAGGCCAGTATCTGAGGGATCAGGGGAGATCAGAGCTGGGCCTGCCACCTGGCACTGCTGTGCTTTCTACTCAGAGCTCACAGCTGGGACCTCTTTAAACACTGTTCCCACATAGCCACTCCCCTGCCTTCCTAATCCTGACATCTTTTAACAGAGAGACTTGATCCAGGGCCAGTGAGGGGTCAGAGAGCTGAGGTCTCATTTGTATAGATGGGTGCTCCCTCCCTAAGAGGATGAAGAGGGGGTGGGAGAGATTAAGGGAAGCATGTCTCTCTCCCTGCCAGGGTACTGGGCCCAGTCTGAGCTGCCCTCAGCATTTGGAGCCCTAGGCCAGAGGGTCACCCACTCCTGCCCTGGAAGCAGCTACAACATCAGGGCTTATTCTCTGAACTGGTACCAACAACCCCCAGAAATGGACCTCAATATCTTCATCTATGATAATAGCAATTGACCTTCAGGTATGCCCTATTGATTCTGTGGCTCCAAGTCTCAGAGTTTGGGCTCCCTGACGATCACTGGGCTCTGAGCTGAGGACAAGGCTGATTATATGATAGTAGCCTCCATGTTCACATGGTGCTCCAGACCTGTGGGGATGTGAGACTAAAACCTGAGGTCCCCACATTGATGGGTCTCCCTCTCCAACCTTGACTCATATGACATGGCACTTGTTTTATTTTTCTTTACAACAACTGAGTCCATATGAACTTCGTCCAAAGATCTTGTCCTTGTCTTCTCAGATTTTGCTTCAAAATCCCTTTCTTGGTCACAGCACACTGTTTTGATGTTTTTGGTGATTTTTGATTTGATGATTTTGGTGTTTTTGTTTTTGATTTTTTGTTTTTTTTTTTTTTTTTTTTCTTTTTTGCCTTTTTAACGGAACAGAAATTGCTTGATGCTATTGCAAATGCTCTGGGGATAGGATCTCTAAGGTATGCTACTCTGCTTGTGCTGCAATTGCACAATACCAGAGTCTAGACGGCTTAAGCAACAGAAATGTATTTTCTTATACCTCTGGATGCTGGATGTCCATGTTCAAGGGGGTGGCAGGTTCGAGTTCCACCTTGGCTTGCAGATGGTTGCATTCCTCCTGGGTCCTCACATGGCCTTTGTTTTTTGCCTGTGTGGTCACCTCTGTATCTTCTTTCACTTTGTATAAAGGCACAAGGCCATTTTTATGAGGGAATCAGTCTTATATCACTTACCTTAATTCTTTCTTCCTTTCTTTGAAAGGAAGAGAGAGTATGGGGGGGGCGGTCAGAGGGAGAAGGTGAGAAAGAACCTTAATCAAGCGCCATGCCCAGTGCACAGCCCAGCACCTGGGTGGATCTCACATTCCTGAGATCATGACCTGAGCTAAAATCAAGAGTCGGATGTTTAACTCACTGAGTCACCCAGGAACCCCATCAATTACTTTTTAAAATTCTTTATTTCCAAATAAACCCAGAGATTATTACGGTGTCTGCATAGGATTTTGAGGGGAAACAGTTGAGTCTAGATCAAGAAGTCAGGGCAGAACCAGTGACAGAAGGTCAAGCTGTGTCTGACTCAGGGTAATTGTGCAGATAATGTGCATCCACACCATTTAGTGAACATCTACTATGTGAGAGACCTAGATCCAATACATCTTCTGTAATTGTTATTCATGGTATATGTTGCAAATGCTTATCACAGCAGATTCAGTCCGTGTGTGTGTGTGTGTGTGTGTGTGTGTGTGTGTGTGTAAGGTTCAGTGAGTGGGAGAGAGAGAGAGAGAAAAAAGTACACTTTTCTGATGGTTTTCTATGAGAAAGCAGATTCTGGAGACAGTCGGAGGCCCTCAGATCTCTCCCATGACACCTCCTCAGAACAAGTCATCACTAAAGGTCCTTCTTATCTAATGGGTGGCCCAGGTCATATTCTGAAGTGAGGGTCCCCAAGGGGACAGAAGACAGTGTGAAAACCCCTTCCCGGTCACTCTTCCCTGTCTTATCCCCTGAAAGTTCATTTTTCGGGTCTCTTGGGAAACTCAACACCCACTTCCCTTTACTACTCAGGATCCCCCTCCAGCCTGACCCTTGTCCTCTTCATGGAGACCCCTCCCCCTCAGTTCTGGGCTCTAGCCCCATGTCCTGAAGGGATAGCTGTGGTGAGTGGTGGGTCCCAGGAAGCTGATCTCTATCTTTCTAATGGTAGAGGTCTGGACATTAGGCACTTGAACCAAGTTTAAGGTTTAAAGTTCCCTAGAGAACCCCCTGGCTCAACCCTGGTAATACGTCTGCTTGGTTTACATTACAGGTGAGTGATTAGACATTGTTTTTACTCTAAGAGTCTACTTCTAGGTGCCTCACCACCCTGGTACCTGTCCTAGTTTCTGATCTATGTCCTTGCCATGAGAATAGTGTTGCATCAGGGGCAACATGTCTTCTGTTCCTGATTACTTCCATGGGTTCTCATTTACCCTTAGATGATATTATTTTTTTAATTCTTTTAAAAATATTTTTAAGATTTTATTTATTTGACAGAGAGAGAAACAACGGGAGCAGAAACACAAGCAGGGGAGTGCGAGAGGGTGAATCAGGATTCGCCCTGAACAGGGAGCCCAGCACTTGCCTTGATCCAAGGACCCTGGGATCATGACGTAAGCCAAAGGCAGACAATTAATGACTGAGCCACCCAGACACCCATTAGATAGTACTCTTACAATCATTATCTTCTAGGACTATCTGGTATACTTCAGCTATTTACTTTAGTTTTGTAATTATTCTCAGTAGAAAGACTGATATTCAGAAAATACTACTACAAATGGTCTGGAGAATTAACAGGTTGTAACTCTTGACAATGCACACCTTATTTCCTCTCAACACTTCCAGAGGGTCAGGCATCAGTGTGCTCACTAGATTATACTGACTTGCCAGGACCCAGAAGTCATCACCACTCAGGCCACTGCTAACCCTGAATGGCTTCCTCTCCTCCTGTTCTATCTGCTTCTACCTGTGGGTGCCCCAGGCAGGGATGCTGGGTAGACAGACAGGAAGGGATTACTTGAGTGCAACAACTCTGCTGCCATGGAATTTCCTGGAGATATAAAGCTACTTCAGAGAGCTCAGGGTCCATAACAGGACTTCAGGGTCAGAATCTGAGTGTCCACCCTGATCTAGGCTCCACTCCTACTTACCCCATTCCTTCTCCGCACAGGTGAGGGCCAACCTTACATTGGGTGGGTGGGAGATCCTCAATTCTGCTCCATGCCCCAACTCTCATGCACAGTGGGTTGCCATCCTGTTCGCATTCCTCTCTGTCCCATTACAGTGTCTGTGACTGAACAGGGCTGACAGTCACCCTCAGTGTCCATGGCTCTAAACAGATGATCACACTCACCTGCATTGGAAACAGCAACACTGTTGGCAATGAAGGAGCAACTTCACTGTAGAAACACCCAGGCAACATCTCTAAAGTCATGATCAACAGGAAGAACACCCAGCCCTCTTGGGTGCCTGACAAAGTCTCTGATTCCAGGTCAGGCAGCCTGGCATCTCTGATCATCTCTGGGCTCCAGGCCAAGATAAGGGTGAAGACTCCTGCTCAGGGTGATATATCAGCTCAGAGGTTAAAATGGTGCTTCAGGCCAGTGAAAAAGGGACACAAAAACTTGAGGTTCCTCCATTCTCATCCAGCACTGTTAGGACCTCACAGAACATCATATCATGGGGTCCATTAAGAGAAAAACGCTGAGCTCTATCTGACTATCATGTGGACTATCCAGGATGATAAGAAATAATAATGCGAGGAGAATCACTGGGCCTGCAGAATAAACAAGTGCATGTGAATAGTACACATGGGCAGTATCCCCATCTGTGGCCCAGTAGCACCCTTTACTGCCTTTCCCTGTACCACATGCAATGTCTGGCAAAGGAGATACGGTTGGGCTTCTACAGTTGGTGTTGACAGAGGTTACATTTTGAAATACATCACAGTTTTCCAATGAGAGAAAATGTCAAATGTGAGAGTGTCACCATTCCAATAATAGATCTAGAAAGGCCCTTACTCACTCTTTTGGGTTATAACATGAGTATGACTACTGTGAAAATGATAATTGTTATTGGTGTACTGAGGGGTATCACAGTGTCTGGAAGATGTGGTACTGTGTCCAGAAGGGGAACAAGTTAAGCAGAAACCTGGGGGGTTCTGTGCAGACAGCTGGTAAACCACTGCACTGGCTGGAGGAGTGTTAGGCCAACCATGTCCTCACTGATGTAGGACCTGACTCCACATGTGAACCCTAATGACTGTGAGCTTTAGGGTCAGGCTCACTCACCACATTGCTTCAAAGATTGGCTGCCTCCTCTTTTTTCTCTGAGAGGTCTGGTAATTTGGAGGCTGATGGACAAGATGCAGAAGAATGCATTTCAAGGAGAAAGTGGGATCCCAGGAAAGTTTCCTCAGAGAATAAGGGCTGTGGGTAGAACACCCACAATGGAACCTCAGGAGACAGAGCTCTGTGACATCTCTACTATTTCTGGAGTCTCTCCTTCACTTGATTATATAGGGAGGCTTTGCCATATGTTAGGGAAAGGAATCCTTGAGGCCACACAAGATTTGCCCTCTCCAAGGTTCATCATGAACAGGGGCAGTGGCACCTCACAGACTCACATTTCATTTCTCAGTGTGATGGTTCGATAAGGATCACTCACTCAATGGAGCCAGGAATGAAGACTGGGCCATGTGCTCCTTGATGGGGACTCAGCAGCTGTGTCCTCTCTGGTGTGGCAGAGTTCCCCGAGAAGGAACCTGTGTGTGCTTCCCTTCCAGGGCTCTCCCCAGGGGTGAAGCCAACCTCCATCCTCCTCAGTATGAGGTGTGAGCTCAGCTCCATCACCAGGGCTCAGGGAGAGGCTGGGAAGTCCCTGGATGAAGCCTATTTGCATGGACAACCCCTCCTGTGGCAGAGGATGGAGGAGAAATGGGTTCTGGGGCAGCCCAGCCCACTGTGGGGACCAGGGACTGTGTCACCATGGCCTGGTCTCCCCTTTGTGCTCCTCTCTTATTGCACAGTTAGGGACAATCCTAGGGGACACAGGGAAGACTCTCAGTCTAAATTAGCCCCTCTGGATTAGAGCCAGGGAAACCTTCCTTTGGTCACTGACCCACCACCCATGAGTGTCTCTATTTGCAGGTTCTCTGTTCCAAACGGTGCCAGCCCAGCCACCTCCCCCTCTGCATTTCCAGGATCTACAGCCAGGCTCACCTGCACCCTGAGCAGTGGCTTCAGTGTTGACATCTGCTACATACATTGGTACCAGCAGAAGTCAGGGAGTCCTCCACAGTTTCTCCTGCACTACTACTCAGACTCAAATAAGCACCAGGGTTCTGGGATCCCTAGATGCTTCTCAGGATCCAAAGATGCCTCATCCAAAGCAATGCCTCTCCTCATCTCTGGGCTGCAGTTTGAGAATGAGGCTGACTCTTCCTATCTGATTGGACACAATGGTGATTCTCACATTGACACAGGCAGATGGGGACATGGTATAGAAACTTCCACTGGCTCAGAGTCTTGTTCCATGGCAATTTAAAACTTACAATATAAGTTGTGTATATGGAAACTGCACTTTTAAGTATTTTTTCTTTCATAATATATTTACCCTCAACTACCCAAGCTATGTTTCTGTGACTTTTAGGAAAATAAAACAAAAGCTAAATTTAGCATCACGATATGCTGATATTGCTCAGTTATTCACCAGGAACATAGCCAGATTATGTGCAGTTGTTTTTTCTCCTGAAATGAGGAAGATGGTCCTTCTTAGATTTCATTCTCTTCAGACATCATGAACCATCCCAGCAGGTGAAAGTCCCCCACAGC
Source organism: Mustela nigripes (assembly GCF_022355385.1). Lineage (NCBI taxonomy): Eukaryota > Metazoa > Chordata > Mammalia > Carnivora > Mustelidae > Mustela > Mustela nigripes. The sequence continues at coordinate 24,569,433 of NC_081564.1, forward strand.
ATAAATTCAGCCCTTCCAGGAATCAGAGCAGAGACCTTCCCTATCCATGCAGGCTCCAGTGCTCAGGGATGGCTGAGGCTCACTGTATCCAGGGAAGGGGCACTAGGATTTGATATTCTATCTGAGAATACAAGTCTCATGAGAAAACCATCCACGAAGTTGGCCTGGAACCCAATCTTGCACCTAAACCCTCAGTAGTGAAGTCTTGGAGAGAGAGATTATTTAAAGAAGAAATTTGAAGCTTGAGGCAAGAAACCACTTTGTGGGCCTTGAGAGGGAAGGGAATGCCCAACACCTCTGGTGAAATGCTCAGCCTGCCTCAGGGAATTTGAATTAAATAGGCCCATGGATGAGCCTCTGCCACAGCTGACACAAGGGCCTATGGGGAATCCCATGGGTGGTTTTCTTAGCCCTTAAGTGCTGAATCTGCCCTCCTGTCCCCTCAGAACCTGTTGGATCTTTTCCACAATCCAGGGAGTGGGGGTGTGAAAGATCCAGAGCAGGAATTTCCCCTATATGTCTATGTATCACCCCCCCGCCCCCCGCAGTGAGGAGCTCTTGATGACTTTAGATCCCAGGTCGTCTCCTCCTGCAGAGGAGCAGCAGAAACACAGGGGTCACCATGTAATGATACCAAAGGTACCCGGCAGAGCCACTAAGTTGTGACCCTGGACAGCACAGAGGAAACAGGTGTTCAAGCCTGATTCTCCAGATTCAGGTGTGTTGATAGAACCTCTAATGAAAGGTGGTTCATCATCACCTTAGAGAAATGTACAACAAAATGAAATGGAGCTCCTCTTCCACAGAGACATGTGAGAAATTGTACCCTCCACCTTTGCCCTGGTCTTATTCACTTCTCTCCCATTTCTGCTTGAGACAAACATCAGTCCAGAATATGGCTTCTAATGTTCCATATCCACTAAAAGTAGAGGACTTCAATCTCTGCACCTGTTTACGTTTAGAAGGTCAGTGGAAATATCTCACTTTGGAAGTACTAGTATCCCAATGCAAAAATAGTTTCTTTGTTTCCAGAAACAAAGTTATCCTAACATTTACTAGATGGTAATGACAAGGAGGGCAGTCGTGCAGGATGCATTACCTGGGAGAACCGGGTGGCCCTCTGTCCATCCCTGTACATGTCCCCTGGTGCTCTACTGGGCTTTATTGAGAATTCTCTGATCTCTGAAATCTCAGTGATACATATTTTCTCTCTTTCTCCTGAGATTAGAACTTTGTACAGCTCCTGAATATCCAGTGGGGGGGGGGTCTGTCTCCCTAGTGAGCATATGTGACTAATCCCTTACCAAGAAATGTACACAAATGACTGGTAAAGATGTGCAAGAATGGTCCATGTAATATGCCATTCAGGTACTAATTGAAACAATAAGGTAACACCAGATTTCTATTAATGTGGGTAACATTCAATACAGTGACAGCATCGGATGTTTCCCAGAATGTGAGGCAGCAGGAGCTCTCAGTCATTGCTGGTGGAAATGCAAAATGCTGTGGAAGATGCCTTGGCATGTTTTTACAAATATAAACACACTCATATATTTTTTTAATATTTTATTTATTTATTTGAGAGAGAGACAGTGAGAGAGAGCATGAGCGAGGAGAAGGTCAGAGAGAGAAGCAGACTCCCCATGGAGCTGGAAGTCCGATGCGGGACTCCATCCCGGGACTCCAGGATCATGACCTGACCTGAAGGCAGTCGTCCAACCAACTGAGCCACCCAGGCGTCCCAACACACTCATATTTTGATACACTACAGAAATCACACTTCTAGGTATTTCCCAAAAGGAGTTGCTTGCGTCCACCCAAGAATATGCACACAATTGTTTATGGCTCTTTTATTTATGGTTGTCAAGACTTGAAAGCAACAAACACATCCTTCCATGGATGAATGGGTAAGTAAACTCAAGTGTATCCATACATGAAATATGATTAAATAATAGAAAGACATGAAACATAAGTTATCAGGCCATGAAAACACATGCAAGAAAGTTCCATGCATATTTATAAGTGAAAGAAGACAGTTTGAAGAGCTAGAACTTTTGAGCTGTAGGGGATGAGGTGGGGCACAGCCCAGGCCACAGGCTGCCCAGAGTCACTCTGTCTCCCTCATCCATGAGAGGGCACCTGTGCTCCCCTGTTCCAAAGCTGGAAGTGCCTCATTCCTGTCTCTTGCAGATGCTCTGGAGTCATCCCTGGGTGAAGTCCTCCACCCAACTCCTAAACTCTTTTACCTAGCTGGAGCCAAGGCATGGATCAAACTAGCCACTTACATGGACTTGTGTCGCACTCTCCCTGCCTGCAGAGATGACACAGCACCAACACACACAGAGGTCGATGCACAAGCTCTTGTTTTATTCCCTGGTCGTTCTTTTTCTCTTCTTTCTCCTTCCCCTGCAGGGAAGTTCCCTTGCCGTATATAGGGCATAACAGCCAATCACAGAGGTGTTCACGTGAACAGGAGGTATCTGAGGCTCGTAGGCAGTGGTGGCATACGGTGTTCATGTGACGAGCACGAGGTCACGTGTGGCCAGGGCGGATGTTTTTTAGGCTGTCCGTGCTGCTCGGGCTATGTAGCCGGCGCGATCTTAGGGGCGCGACCTGGACAGACTTGAGAAAAGGACATATTTGCATAAAGACTCCCTACCCAAAAGATGAGTGGACACATAAGAAGGGTTAAGAGCCTCAGGCCTGGCTCTGGGGTTCAAGAGCAGACTTCGGGGCACCTACCAGAGTCTGGGCTCCCCTTTACCTCACACTGTTTGCTCACTGCACAAATGATTTCCAAATACCTGGGGAGATGAAATAATACCTTTTTGTGATTCACAACATCAAATAACATATTCTGCACTATTAGGCAGACTTTATGTTATGTTTATGCTATTCATTGGATGGGAGTTGGGTTTTTTTTAAGACTACTTATTTGAGAGAGAGATTGAGAGGGAGAGAGCATGAGAGAGGAGAAATCAGATGGGAATTTAGATGAGAAAAAAATAGGCAGATTTATATCACTCGACTAGACCTAGACTTCTTTTTTTTTAAATTTATTTTTTTCAGCGTAACAGTATTTATTGTTTTTGCACCACACCCAGTGCTTCATGCAGTCCGTGCCCTTTATAATACCCACCACCTGGTTCCCCCAACCTCCCAGCCCCCGCCCCGTCAAACCCCTCAGATTGTTTTTCAGCGTCCATAGTCTCTCATGGTTCACCTCCCCTTCCAATTTCCCCCAACTCCCTTCTCCTCTCCATCTCCCCTTGTCCTCC
>NC_081564.1:24572810-24581690 GCF_022355385.1 Mustela nigripes
ACTCCATAGTGTATATGGACCACATCTTCCTTATCCATTTGTCCATCAAAGGACATCTTGGTTCTTTCCACAGTTTGGTGACTGTGGCCATTGCTGCTATAAACATTGGGGGTACAGGTGGCCATTCTTTTCACTACATCTGTATCTTTGGGGTAAATAGCCAGTAGTGCAATTGCAGGGCCATAGGGAAGCTCTATTTTTAATTTCTTGAGGAGTCTCCACACTGTTTTCCAAAGGGGCTACACCAACTTGCATTCCCACCAACAGTGTAGGAGGGTTCCCCTTTCTCTACATCCTCTCAAACACATGTTGTTTTCTGTCTTGTTAATTTTGGCCATTCTAACTGGTGTAAGGTGGTATCTCAATGTGATTTTAATTTGAATCTCCCTGATGGCTAGTGAAGATGAACATTTTTTCATGTTAGAACTAGGCTTCTGATCCAGTAAATTTCTAAAAGGTCTGCTCTCATATTAACCACCCACCCACTCCCACCAGGTAAAATAAATCTCCCTTCAGGGAAAATATCTTTGAGAAAACTGTCCTTTAAATCCAGAATCAACTTCATGGAGAACCATCCCTCAGGAGAAGTCATAAGCAGGGCAGAGAGATACCTGAATCTCATTTTTGGTCACACACACATAACTCTACTCTTTTTGAGTGTACAGTGTCCTGAATTCTGCAGTGTCCAGGCTCCTCTGTCAGTCCAGAAATCAGGGTCAATCTGTGCTCACCCAGTTGTCATCAAGTCACCATCTCTAATAGAAAAGATTTCCCAACAGCAGGAAACACGAGCAAAATTCAGTGTGACTGGGGTCCCGTCACCAGGACAGCCAGGATGCGTGACCTAAGATCCTGGTCTCCTGAGACAAGGCTTATGCTCAGGAAATCCAGGAGGTTTCTCTGTCCCCATGGGTTATGCAACCCCCAATCATCTCTGGGCTTCAGGCAGGAATGAGCCTGATCAGTACATTGATTCTAGGAAAGAAGCCTTGGAGCTGCTCCCGCAGAGCTCAAGGCCCATGAAGATGAGACACACTTTATTGTGCTGGGCTTTCACTCCCTCATTCACCACACTGACACCCCCTGCTAGGCTAGACCACTGCTGAAAAGTCTGTCCTATCTGAGGGCAACAGGGTGTTTGACCTCAGGGATATAGTCCCCCTTATTTCCACCTCTCCATCACTCAGATCTGGGACCTTTGACAGAATCTTCTGGGTTGAGGTGGCCTTGGGTAACCTCTAGTCATGGGTGGTTGAATGTGCACTTACTTGCTCTATCCTGAACATGCTGGACACAAGCACAGGGACTGTAGTTCTGCCCATCCCAGATCAATATCTGGCTTTGAATTGCTCCATCCTAGAATTTCTGTCTGTATTTGGTAATTCTATCACTGAGATGGCTCTGAAGATCATAGGAACAGGACATTCATGGGGTTCCACTGGGAAACATGTGATGCCTTCCTACCTGTACGATCATACTCATTAAAGAAAGTTCATGAATAAAATAATAGTAGCAACTAGTAACAAATCAAATGATTTTAGAAAGAAGTTGGTTGACAACTATTCAACTGAGAATGGGAGGCATTCTTTTCCATGGTTTTCCACCCATCTATTTAAAAACAACTTATATTTATATTCACTCTGCAATCAGCACAGATCTGGAAAAGTATATACATGATTGTACCTGCATTTTCAACTTGGCATTGCCATTGACTTTAAATCCATCTTACTGAGCTGCATTTTGTTTAATAACATACTTCCATTTTAAGTGCACTGTAGGCTAAGCTGCGACTGATATGTACAGTCTGTCAGTGCATCCCCATCAGAGCATCTGCAGGTGTCACTCCTTCACTCCAAGAACTTCTAGCATCCGTCCCTTGTGCTCTGAGGTCAATGCCATATGCCGTCTCACCTGGCTGGACTCCTGAAATCTTGTGCCTGCACTGGGAGGACAGATCCTGGGAGGGAACCACTGGCCACAGTGTGTGGAGAACTTGTTTAAGCAGGTGGAAATAGTGACAGATGATAAAGATTTTAAGTGTGTGACCTCTTTAGCCCTCAAGGTTACCTGGAAATAATCATTTCCTGTCTCCTTAGTGCAACAGTCACATCACTGGAAATCAGGGTAGAACGACATTAAAGGAAAGACCCAGCATCCTGCACAAAAGGGGCCACGTGTCCCTGAGGTCCTGGCACTGCTCTGGACTTGATCCTGATCTAGAGGACCTTGTTTAGAGATCCTACCTCAGTTTTGACCTATGAACAGCCAAGGAAGCCATGGACAGACTTCAACTGAGGTGTCTCAAGAGAGCATAAATTTTGTCCTCAGGAGGATGGGAGGTCATATGGGGGGGACACCTGCCATGGACCTAATGCAACTAACAGTGATCAGAGCAGTGGGGAGGCAGGAGTCATGCCTGATGGGGTCTAGTTACCATTTCACACAAAGGTATGACTGAATCTGACACCAGGGAGTGATGAGGGCCAGTTTCTGAGAGATCAGGGATGATCAGAACTGAAACCTCCCACATGGCCTTGCTGTGCCCTCTGCTAAGGACTCAGAGCTGTGATCTCTCCATCCCCTGGCCCCATGCAGCCCCTCCCTTGCCCATTCCACTGACATCCTCAGGCAGAGGGATCTGACCTAAGGCCAGTGAGGGATCAGAGAGCTGGGGTCTCATTTGCATGGAAGGGCCTTCCCTCTCTCAGAGAATGAAGAGGGGAAGGGAGAGATAGGGGAGGCTCTGTTCAGCTATGGGGCCACAGAAGGTGGGATCAGTGATGACCTCCACCTTGGCCTGATCCCCTCTCCTCCTCAGCTTCCTCATTAACTGCACAGGTGACAGGGTGTGGCGAGAGGGGAGACAGGCCCTGGAGGACACATGGGGCTCTGCTTCCTCCTCTTGATTACAGACTCCAGCATCATGCTTTGTGTGTCTCTCCTCCTTCCAGGGTCCTAGGTCCAGTCTGTGCTGACTCAGCTATCCTCAGTGTCTGGGGCTCTTGGGCAGAAGGTCACCATTTCCTGCACTGGAATCCCCACCAACATAGGGTTTCATGGAATGGAATATCAACCTTATGTGCACTGGTACCAGCAGCTCCCCGGAAAGGACCCAGACTCCTCATCTATGAGGATGATACCAGAGACTCGGGGGTTCCTGATCTATTCTCTGGTTACATGTCAGGCAGCTCAGACTCCCTGACCATCACTGGGCTCCAGGCTTAGGAAAAGGCTTATTATTACTGCCAGTCTTAATGCTCACACAGTGTCCCAGGCCTGTGGGGAAGTGAGATACAGACCTGTTGTTCCCACAGCAATGGAGTTTCTATGCTGCCACCACTCCTTGGCTGTCAGCTGGTTCCTTTGTTTTCTTGGTGGATGTTGGAGTCTGCGATACACTCTGGAGTATTTTGTATACAAAATATGTGCCCATTCTCTAAAATCCATCTCCCAAAGCCTGTCCTTGTCATGAATGCTTTATATGATGTTCTAACACTGAGCAGACACTCCTGGGTGTCAGTGCAAGGCTACCGCAGGTTATGAGCTCATGACAGGTCAAGACTGAGATAGGCATGGAAAATTCATGATTGTGTGAGACATGACACATCAGGGGGTGTGCAGTAGGTGTCCTGGTACCAAGAGTTCCCATGAATGGGCCTCCAAATCTTAAACAATTATAGCATTTAGAATCTTTGGGGTCCCTGATAAATTCTCTGGCTCCATGTATGGCAACACCCAGCTTCCTGATCATCATTGCTCTATGATCTAAGGTTGAGGCTACCTCTTATTGTTCCTCTTGTTACAACATTCTTGGGACTCACACAGAGCCCCAGTTCCGTGAAAATTAGGACCAGGACCTCTTTCTCATCTGCTGCAAGTAAGGGGTTACCAAACTAATGGGGTTTCCCTTTCCGTGTCTTTTGAGAACTTTGTCTAGGAAAGGGCTCCTGTGATTGACTTGAGGACAGAAGTGAAGGAGGGGCCCTCATTCTTTGGTGGGGCCCCTGGATGGACTTGGACTCGAGTCCATGGTATTAGCAGCAGGAACAACAGAAGCCACAAGCTGAGCCCGAGCAACGAATAGCTGAGGACGTTTCCTAGAAGATGAGAAATGGTTTCTGTTCTCAGTTCTTACAAGCCAGGGTCTCTGTGTGAACCCTGATATACTGATTTGGGACACAGAATCTCTTGCTCTGAAGTTCACAGACTGGGACTGGCTGGTCCAGAATGCTTATCTTGGACCTTTGTGCCTCTCTTTGCTGCCTTGACAAATAGGGATATTAATGTTGCTGCTCTCTATTTACCCCCAAATATGGTGACAGGAAAGCATTTTTCTAACTAAAATATTCTCCCAATGCAAAAACCAGTCATGGTTTTTCAAGCCATTTGTTCCTCAAATCGGATTTTACTGAGCATCTAGGATGTCCCCGAACCATAGTTATCCAGCAGTGTGCTCTCCCCTCATGAGGTTCACAGGCTGGTGGGGAGGATGAAATCCATATAAATCTGATGGGGTTTAACAAAGCAGCCACTGTAGGGGCCTTGAAAACTGGGGAATTTATTCTCTTCAGCAGGCACTATTTCAGCAGGGACCAGGATAACTATAAAGAGTCCCGATGAGGGTTCGGGCAGAGGTGACCCATGCACAGCTCTAAAATTTACCATAGCCCCTCTGTGCTGGGCTCAGTTCTCAGCATCAGGCATGTGTGATATTGTTCTATCTTTCCACAGCCCCTGGACACAGGTGTTATTCCTCTATGTCCTTTACCTAATGAGAATACTAAGGTTCAGAGAGGTGATGTGATTGGCCTGGGAAGCACAGCTAAAAGCTAAAGGGGCCAGGCTATGGCCACTGGTGCTAAGAAACCAGTATAAGACAAAAGTCTAGTTGTTGCTTCCTAGCCATGTAGCCTTGAGTCAGCCTGCTTCCCTAGCTGAGCCTCAGTTTCCACACCTGTGAATAGGACCAGTTCCATGGGTTTCACTGGACAGTTTTCAGACTTAGCAATGCAGCTGGCAAAGCCCCACTTGGGGGGCACTAAGCTTCAAGGTCAGGAGATTTTCACAGGGAGGGTGCTGACCTGGATTCTTGGAGTGGGGACCATCATGTGTTTCCCACAGAGTGGGGACTGGGATGCTCTTCTTTCTGCCTTCCCTTCCAGGAGGCAAGCAGAAGGAATGGAGACAGGGGTGTGGCGAGTGTTCACTTGTACTTGTCTATCTTCCCCACTGGACTCTGAACTCCATGAGAACAGGCAACTAAAATCTGTTATTCCCCATTATATCCCCAGGGCCTGGACAGTGCCCAGAACCCCAGATGCTTTAGAAATGATTGTTGAATGAATAAGAGCCTCTTGGGAGCCAGACCCCATTCTGAATTCAGGAAGACCAAAATTTAATGAAACCAGTATGGCCACTGTCTGCACGGCCTGGATGTGACATTGAGGCAACCACTAAAGGGGAGCAGTGACTTCAATCACACATCTTAAGGGCTGATTATGTTTATGGGGGGGGGACTCATGGCCTGAGTGTGTGTACATGAGCGCCTTCTACCAGAGTCACCCCCAAAGTCCCAAGTATGCAGGCAAAGCCTCCATCTGTGGCCTGGTCAGGGATTCTCAGTCCGTGCTAGAGGCTGCCCAAAGGACCTTGTTGTGAAAGATTCTGGAGCTGCTATTGGGTTTTGTGGGAAAGAATGCATGGATTGATTAGTCATGTCTGTTCTCAGCAAGAGGAGGGAGAGGGGGGCACATTTGCCATGTTCGCCTTCTCTGCTGTGGGTGATCACTCCACATCACTAGATGGGAAATTGCCCTTACCTTGTCTTCCAGGCCATGCCAGACCAGTTCTTATAGACAGAACTGCATGATGGGCCAGCATGTGACTTTGACATTGCCGACTCCTGTTTGGAATCTAACTCCTTGGCCACATGGTCTTCAGGTGCCTTCCAATTCCCAGGTGTTGGCTGATAACCTACAAAGGGATGGATTTCCATGGGTCTTCCATAATATCGGGAGTGACTTTCTAATGGAGAAATTAGAGATACCCAGCTAGGTGGTGAGGGAGAGCCATTCATTTATTCATGCAGTCGCTCATCCATAGCAGATAGAGGGGGAAGAGAAAGAGAGAAGGAGAGAGGGGAAGAGAAGTAGCACTGTGAGAATCTGGCTTGCCCATCAACAGTTAAGGAAAGTGCCTGTTTCTCTGCAACTTTACGCTCATTCTGTATCGTGATTTTTTTCAACTCTTTACCCACTTGCCAGGAGCAATGAGGGCTCTTGTTCTTTTAGTTGCCATTCCTTCATTTCCTAGAGAGTTAGAACATTTTTCCCTTTGCATATTGGTCCTGTGGGATTTCCTCTTTTGTGAATATTCATCCTCCTTCTTTACTGGCCTTGAAGGCAAAACCAGATCCAGGACCTCCAGGAGAATGTGTGGAAGCTGCCGAAGTTGCCCAACCTGTCCCCACTCTCCACCAAGCCCCTGTGGATTTGCACTGCCTCATTTAAGAAAATGCTGGACAAAATTGTGCATTACCTGCGTGGAAAACAGCAGGTGAGCCTGAAAGACTATCCACTTAGGTATGTTCTGCCACCACCTGCTGGGAATTGCAGCCTATTACACAAAGCTTTATTTTCTCCCCCTTGGTATGTACTTGATTTGAAAGAGATGAAATAAAGGCTTTCTGTCTGTTTGCCTCCAAATTAGTCAATTTAGAACCTTGGGTCAATTCAGGTGCTTATGGTAGGATATGAAGAGTTGGAGTGGAATGTAGGATCTTGCTATCTTAGATATCTTTCTTCTCTCATGAACTAAACCTACTGTCTTCTTGCTGACTACCTTGAGAAGTAATTTAGCTCCTCTGTGTCTGCTCTCATATGGTAAATGGGACAGAGATTGCTGCCATTCTGGAGGATAGCAGTAGAGTTAGTGAGTACACAGCATCTTAGAAATAATAATACCTTTTTACATTTTCTTTCCTCAGATCAACCTGGTATAAAAGTTTCATAGTATGATCCCTCTTGGCAAGCATTTACCCATCCATCCATCCAACCATCGATTCATCCAGTAAATATTTATTGAGTGCCTACTATGTGCCAGGCACTAACCTAGATGTTAGGGATGCACTGGTCTCAACTCTCATGTTCAACACTTAGATGTTATGCTAAAAGCATGGGACAGCCAATGAAGAATGAAGAGGCTGTGCATGGCCAGTACTCCCTTCCAGTCAAGGGTGTGGGAGAAGGTGAGGGGAGTATCTGAGAATCTCCTCATCTCTTGGTGTATGAAAGTGCATGTTTAACCATATCTTCACATGCAATGGGTATTATGATCAGCTTTTATTTTTAGCCTATTTGCTAGGAAAATGTGTATGAAAGTGCAGAACTAAGTGCTTCCTCTCATGAACCTCGTATTGTAGCAGGGAAAACACATAACTGCTGATTGGGATAAGATATGATGGGTATTCCAAGTCAGGTGGGTGATGTTTAATCTCCACTGGGTGGCCTGGGAAAGTGTCCTGGAAGACATGGCAAAGGGGATGTGAGGGAAAGAGTGATCCCAGCAGAAGGAACAGCGGGTGCAAAGGGAAGGAGGCAGGAGAGGAACTGGAAGAAATCCAGGACTTGGAGTCCAATTAATCTCTTCATTTTCTTGTGACACATCTCTGCCCTGTGCCCTAGCATGGGATCAGGGCCTCTGTAGTTATTGCCTTTGGCATATGACCTTGTTTCTTCTCAATAAGTCAGTCCAAAGGAATTAGCGATTTATTTCAGTAATAATGCGAACCTCTTTCTTCATTAAATTTTTTTTTTTAGATTCACATTGAAGCTGTGACATTAGTACAGAGAGTCTCTTCTACCCTATGTGATAACATCCTCCATAACCATAGTACAAATACCAAAATAGGAGATTTCCATTGGTAAAATACTGCTAACTGAACAACTAACTTTATTTGGATTTCGCTAGTTTTTACATACCCTCATTTTCCTCCCTGTGTTGTTCTATGGGAATTTTAACACATGTATAGTTTTGTATAACCGACAGCACAGTCAGGACACAGAACTGTTCCAGGGAAACCTATCACCCCAAAGGAAGTCCCTTGGGCCACACTTGGTGGTCACATCTTGCTCCCAATCCTTAGTGCTATTTTTCAAGGCAGTATTCTCAAGGTTCGTGATCAGGTAACTGTGCTGATTTATGGAATGGAAACAGAATGCCAGAGTGGAAAGTGTCTTGAAGCCTCATCTTCAGCCAAAACATAGAAACTTGCTGCCAAGAATGTAAAGGGCAGGTCAGTTCTGTTTCAGCCAATATCCTGGTGGACAGAATATTCCTCTGCGGTAAAATTACCATGATGTTGCCACCATTTCATGAGAACTTCCTGGAGGCACGGTATGTGCTATTGCTGTACAAGTGGATTTAATTTAATCATCCCAACAACCTCGGCGGGTGAGTTTCATCATTCTTCCCATTTTACAGCTGAGGACACTGAAGCTCAGAGAAGGTAGTTACCTGCCCAGTGAGAGCAGGAATGGCCGAGCCTGGCACCCATTCAGTCTGTCTCCTTCCAGATTCTGTGGTATTTGCCCCCTGCTGTAGGATGGGAAGACCCAGGCTGCGTGTAATCTATATCCACCTACTCTGTGGCCTCCATTGAGTCACTTTCCCTCCCTGAGCCTGAGACCCCTCAGAAGGGTAGAACAAGGTCTTTTCCAACTCTAGAATTCTGTTTCTAGATGGTATGAGTTAGCAAAGAATTAGAAGCCACTCCACAACAACTCAAACAAAGAAATGAAAAGCAAAACAGCAGGAACATTGTATTGCCCACATCCTAAGTTATTTGGAAGAGCCAGGAGCCAGGGGGTGCTAGTGAGCACA
>NC_081564.1:24582189-24585600 GCF_022355385.1 Mustela nigripes
TCAGGTGGACATCACCCCCATAGGCTGTCTGGGCAGGAAGTCCTGTTAATACAGCTTTACAGTGCACACCACAGCTAAAGAGCATCTTGCTGCTGCAATAACATTAGAAGGGCAGACAACATCTGAGCCCCTAAGCAATTTGCCCTCTGAAATGGAAGATGTCATAGAAGTCAATAGAACCATCCAGGAGCCACCTTGTTTTGTTGTTGTTGTCATTGTTCATTTATTTTTTAAAGATTTTATTTATTTATTTTACAGAGAAAGAGAGATAGAGATCGAGGGAACACAAGCAGGAGAAGTGGGAAAGGGAGAAACAGGTCTCCTACTGTGCAGGGAGCCCAGTGTGCGGCTCAGTCCCAGGACCCTGGGATCCTGACCAGAGTCAAAGGCAGATGCTTAATGACTGAGCTACCCAGTTGCCTCTGGCAACTCCAGGAGCCACTTTGTAATCATTATTCCTGGTACTCTCATTCCAGCTGTATCGTATAGCCCTGTATTAAGCAGTTCTGTACAAAGCACGGTGCTAAGTGCTTCACACCTGTTGTCTCTCTCAAAAGCTTTCCAACAGCCCTAGGACATCTATTTTTATCACACCCATTTTATATGGGGCATCTGAGGCTCAGAGAGGTGACTAGAGGGAAACAGAGCACAGTCCACTGTTAACCAGCAGGTCAAAATATTTTGTGCTCTCTGCCAGTCACCATCCAAATCTGCCTGTCCTGTTCTTCTACTAGTAAGTACCACAAGAAGGAGGCCCTCCTAATGGACCCCATGGATGGCCCCATCCTTGCACCTTTGTTGGGTAAGTGGTCCAGGTCTCTGAGCTTTATCTGGATCTCTGGGTTCTGTGCACTGGTGCATATGAAGGGCCTCTCACAACTCCCTCCAGCCTCCTCCATCAAAAATGTACCTGTTCCCTGGCTCTGGTACCCAAGGTGGGCTGCTGGCCTCTCCTTAGGAGGACCCTCTGGGGATACTCACTGGCTGGAGGGGAGAAGAGTTGAAATCGGTGGCCCATGGAGGGAGTAGATGAACTGTCTGGGGCTCTGGAGTCCTAGCACATGTATGCCCCATGGTGGGGCCCTGTTCCCTGGACTACACCAAGATGAAGACTGTGGATCTCTTCTGAATGGACCCCTCAGCAGATGAGTTTGTGCAGAGGTACCGTATCCATAGTTCACACCTGTAGCAGGACTCATCCACCAAGCATCTGGCCCTTTGTGTGAATAGGGGTGGGATGTGGGGCCACAGGAGGGAGTTGGGCTGGGTTCCAGACTTTGGTGGGAAGGTGGGGAATGGAATGGGACCCTGAGGGTTGCCCCAGGCTTTACCCTGCTCCTCTTGTCACACTGACAGATCCAGAATAGGCATTCAAGTGGCAGCATGGGTGACTGACAGTCCCTTTCTGCCTGTAACTACATAGGATCCCTGCATCAGAGCTCCCAGGCCATGCTGCTCTATGGCAAGAACAATGTTTTGGTTCAGCTGGTGAGAGAGATCTTGAGCCTGGTATTCCATGGGTGGTGTGTGTGTGGGGGGTCTATCTTCAGGTTATAGAGGAGGAGTTCCCTCTGGCTCCATGTGGCTCATCCATTCAATTCATCCACCTACCCACATCCCTGTCTCTTCTTTCATCTGCCAGTAGGCAGTCCATCTCTCCATCCATTCATCTCTATGACATTTCCTTCTACCCATCCATCCACGCCTCCATCCATCCAACTATTCATTCATCCACCCATCTCTATATCTATCCATTCAATCATTCATCCATGCATTCATCCTTCCATCTACCCACAGATCTATCTCTTCATTCATTAGTCAGTACTCCATCTCTTCATCCATTCATCCATAGGACAACATTTCCTTCTATCTACCCATCCCTCTTTGTAACTATCCACCCATATTTATATCAACCCATCAACCCATCTTTATATCTATCTGTTCATCTATCCATCTTTATATCCATCCATTTAGTCATCCATCCCTCCATCTACCCATCTTTACTTCTTTCCACTCATCTACCTATACAGTCATCACTCTGTCTTTACATGTCTACCCATCCATCCACCTACCCATCTTTACATGCTTCTACCCATCCATCCATCCATCCATCCATCCATCCAACTATTTGTCCTTTTATCTTCAGTCCCTCTCTCCACTCACCTGTCCACCCAGCTGTCTATCCATCCAGTCTCTCTTGTTACCACTCACTAATTCAGCAGATATTTATATTGAACCTACTATGAGTTAGATGCTTAGGATATCAAGATAAGCATTTTCATGGTTAATATTGATGGAGCACTTCCTCTGTGTCAGACATCATGCTAAGCACTTTTAATGGCATTAGCTCACTTAAAGCTCACAACAAACATTTGAGGCAAGGAGTTTAATCAAATGCAGTAACACTGAAATGTGCACAGTGGGGAGGAAGGGACAAAAATATGCTTTCAATTTAGGCTGTCCACTGTGAGGGTCTGTGTCATTTATCATTCACCTTCTATGCCCAGGACTGGTTCAGGTTCCAGAGATGGGTGGTGAGCAAGACACATGAAGCCCCTGCCCTCAAGCAATAGATATCCACTTTTCTATTCCCTTCCTGACACCACACCAATCAGTGTGTTATTTGGGCTCAGTGAGGAGGAAGCAGAGGGAGAGCTGTTGGCCATTCCAGATCTGCAGTCACAGATGCGACCACAACGTAACCTTAAGCAAGTCACTTCTCCCTACGAGCCTTCATATCCACATCCCAGTGGGCACAAGATCCTATCTCCTCAGATATAAGAAAATGTGAATTTAAGACATCCCATTTTTAAACATAACCATCAGGAAGTAAACAAAAATGCTATTAAGTCATATAAAATGTTTCCTCCTAACTTGGAAATTCTATGTTATACTTTTTTTTTTTCTTAAAGATTTTATTTATTTATTTGACAGAGAAAGACATACTGAAAGAGGGAACACAAGCAGGGGCAGTGGGAGAGGGAGAAGCAGGCTTCCTGCCAAGCAGGGAGCCTGACGGGGGGCTCAATCCCAGGACCCTGGGATCATGACCTGACCCAAAGGCAGATGCTTAACTATTGAGCCACCCAGCCACCCCTGAACTTGACTCATTTTTTCAAGTTACAGAATATAAATGGTTAGGGTTCTGGTCAGCAAGCCTTAATATCTTCCAGTTAATTTGGAAGGAAGAACCATTTTTAAAACATGTGATATTTTTATGTTGCTCCCTATCTTGAACTATGTTTGAATATCTTGCAGTTACATCAGAAAAGCGTCTAAGTATTGTTATATGGGTTTTGAGTATTCATATTATCACTAGGTGTTCTTAAAAATGCTGTTGCTATATAAGGTAGTTTTTTCCACAATATATGTTTTTAAACAACTTGATCGAGGTTTTTTTCATGCATCAAA
>NC_081564.1:24588600-24593863 GCF_022355385.1 Mustela nigripes
AAGATAGACTCTGGAGAGTGTATGGAACCCAGAATGTGTGGGGGGACAGGGGAGGAAAATCAGCCTGGGGATGCCTGGGAGCAGGGCATTCCAGGCAGGGAATGCTGCAGAGCCCACACTGCCTGGTGGGCTCGGGGTGCTAGAGGAGCTGCTGGGGCCTACAGGCTGAGCCCTGAAGGCAAGGGGAGACATGGGGCCAGGGGCGGTGATGGCAGAGGTCATCCCAGAGAAAGCCTCGCTCCTCCAGGAGAACTCTGGGCAATAACCTAAAGGTGGGGGCACCTGGTTGGCTCAGATAGTTGTGTCTGCCTTCTACTCAGCTCATGATTTCAGGGTCCTGGGATCTAGCCTTATAACCTATATCCAGGCAAGAGACCTTTCTTCTCCCTATCCTTCTACTGCTGCCCTTACTTGTGCTCTCATTCTCTCTGTCAGGTAAATAAATAAAATCTTTTAAAAAATGCATATATATTTATCTTAAAGGCAGGTTGGAAGGCACTAGAACATCTGGGGCAGAGGGTGGCATGATGTGACCCAGTTTTAAGATTCAAACCCTTGAGCCCACTGTAGGGGGCAAGGGATGATATAGGAGGTCAGGCAGTTGACCAAAAGAATAGGTGGTGTGGGTGGAAACTAGGTTTGGGATATTTTTCAAGGGCAGAGTCAGAGTTTTCTGGCAGTAAGATATAGGAATATCTATGGAAGAGGACCTCTGGTGAGAAGCGGCTTTGTCTGAGATGAAAGAACAGGCAGGTTAGGCCTTGTAGGGAGCAGTGCTGGAACAGGGTTGGGATGTGTGGAATAGGGTGGATGTCTACTCTTCTCAAGGCTCAGCAACGAACGTGGCATATCCCTCCACACTTGTTTTTTTTGTTTGTTTTTTTTTTTTGGCTTTTTGCTCACAGAGTTCACTTTTACCATCCTGTGCCCAATACCACCTCTGTGCATTCCTCAAAAAAATTAAAAATTAAAAATACAACTACCATATGATCTGGCAGTCCCTTTTCAGTATATGGACCCAAAGGAAAAGAAATCACTAACACCAAAGTTCTACACCCCCAAGTTAGTGGAAGCATCATTCCCATCAGCCAAAACATGGAAAAAACTTACATGCCCATCTGCTGAAAAACAAGTAAAGAAAATATAGAACATTTATGGCATATAGCACAGCCACGAGAAGGAAGGAAATCTTGCCATTTGCTACAACATGAATGGACTTGGAGGGCACTGTCCTAAGTGAGAGGAGTCAGAGAAAGGCAAACATCACATGGTCTCACTTACATAAGTGATCTATAAAAGTGGAGCTCACAGAACCAGAACAGGGTTGCCAGAAGCAGCGGCGAGGAGAAATGGTAAAGGCAGTCAAAAAGGACAAAATGTTACTTACAGAATAAATAAGGTTGAGAATGCAATGAGAAAAAAAAAGTTTCTAGGCATTGACAAATGTCCCTGCGCAGCAAAATTCTCCTTGGTTGGGAAACACTGGTTTTAGTCACATTCCTAGTCATTGATACGGGCAGGAATAAAAATTATTTCTTCACACTTAAAAAAAAAAAATAAATAAAAGGAAAGGAAAGGAATGGAACAGCCCTCTGCTGTGAGTAATAACTACACAGACTCTCCCTAACCAGGGTCTCAGTTTCTACCTGGAAACACTGAAGGCTGTGGGCAAGCCCAGGTGAGGTCTTTTCAAAGAGGTCTCCTCTTTGACAACAGCCACAGCACATCTTTCATGACATATCTCCAAAGGCAAGGGAAACAAAAAACAAAAAAGAAACTTTGGGACTTCATCTAGATAAAAGCTTCTGCACAGCAAAGGAAACAGTCAATAAAACTAAGAGATAATCCATGGAATGGGAGAAGATAATTGGAAATGACACAACTGGGGGAACCTGGGTGGCTCAGTGGGTTAAAGCCTCTGCCTTCGGCTCAGGTCATGATTCCAGGGTCCTGGGATCTAGCCCCACATTGTGCTCTCTGTCCAGTGGGGAGCCTGCTTCCCTTCCTCTCTCTCTGCCTGATGCTCTGCCTGTCAAATAAATAAAAATAAAAACTTAAAAAAAAAAAAAGAAAATGACACAACAGATAAAGGGCTGGTATCCAAGATCTATAAAGAACTTCTCAAACTCAATACCCAAAACACAAATAAATCAAGTAAA
The DNA here is from genome assembly GCF_022355385.1 of Mustela nigripes. NCBI lineage: Eukaryota > Metazoa > Chordata > Mammalia > Carnivora > Mustelidae > Mustela > Mustela nigripes. Next base: position 24,590,760 of record NC_081564.1, read on the forward strand.
AAAAATGGGAAGACAGGAAAGGACACTTCTTCAAAACATGCAAATGGTTAAAAGACACATGAAAGAATGTTCACCATCATTAGCCCTCAGGGAAATTCAAATCAAAACCACATCAAGATACCACCTTATCCCAGTTAGAATGACAATAAATGACAAGATAAAAACAACAAATGTTGGAGAGCTTGTGAGGAAAGGGGAACCCTCTTACACTGTTGCTGGAAATGCAAGTTGGTGCAGCCTCTTTGGAAGACAGTACACAGGTTCCTGAAAAATTTAAAAATAGAGCTACCCTATGACCCAGCAGTTGCACTACTGGGTATTTACCCAAAGATAAAGATACAGTGAAAAGAATGGACACATGCACCCCAATGTTCAAAGCAGCAATGACCACAATCACTGAATGGTGGAAGGAGCTGAGGTGTCCTTCAACAGACGAATGGATAAAGAAGATGTGGCCCATATATACAATGGAATATCACTCAGCCATCAGAAAGGATAAATACCCAACATTTGCATCAACATGGATGGTGAAATAAGTCAAATAGAGAAAGACAATTATCATATGGTTTCATTTATTTGTGGAACATAAGGAATAATATGGAGGACATTAGGGGAGGGAAGAGTATCAGAGGGGAAGAGGAACCATAAGTGACTATGGACTCTGGGAATCAATCTGAGGGTTTTATAGGGGCAGGGGTGGGGGGATGGGTGAACCCAAAGATGCATATTATGAAGGACACATATTGCATGGAGTACCGGGTGTTATATGCATAAATGAATCATGGGGGACGCCTGGGTGGCTCAGTTGGTTATGTTGCTGCCTTCGGCTCAGGTCATGATTCCAGCGTCCTGGGATGGAGTTCCACATCGGGCTCCTTGCTCAGCTAGAGCCTGCTTCTCCATCTGCCTCTGCCTGCCACTCTGTCTGCCTTCGCTCACTCTGACAAATAAATAAATAAAATCTTTAAAAAAAAATGAATCATGGAACTCTACATCAAAAACTAATGATGTGGGGGAGGAGTCAATATGGCAGAGAAGTAGCAGGCTGAGACTACTTCAGCTAGCAGGAGATCAGCTAGATAGCTTATCTAAAGATTGCAAACACCTGCAAATCCATTGGCAGATCGAAGAGAAGAAGAACAGCAATTCTAGAAACAGAAAAACAACCACTTTATGAAAGGTAGGACTGGCAGAGATGTGAATCCAAAGCGATGGGAAGATAGACCCTGGGGGGAGGGGCCGGCTCCTGGCAAGTGGTGGAGCAATGGAGCACAAAATCAGGACTTTTAAAATTCTGTTCTGCCGAGGGACATCGCTCCAGAGGCTAAACCGGGGCGAAGCCCATGTGGGATCAGCGTGGCCTCAGGTCCTGCAGGGTCACAGAAGGATTGGGGGTGTCTGAGTGTCGCAGAGCTTGTGGGTATTGGAACAGGAAAGCCGGCTAGAGACAGAGCCGACAGTAAGCTCACAGCTCGGGGTTACCTTGAACCATCGCAGGCTCGGTGAGCTCGGAGCGCGGCCAGAGGTCAGGCAGACGGGAGTAACTGGGCGCTGTTCTCTGAGGGCGCACTGAGGAGTGGGGCCCCGGGCTCTCTGCTCCTCCGGGCTGGAGACCAGGAGGCCACCATTTGTATTCCCATCTTCCGGAAATCTACAGAAAGCGCTCAGGGAACAAAAGCTCCTGAAAGCAAACCTGAGCGGATTACTCAGCATGGCCCCTGGTAAGGGTGGTGCAATTCCACCTGGGGCAAAGACACTTGAGAATGACTACACCAGGCCCCTCCCCCAGAAGATCAACAAGAAATCCAGCCGAGACCAAGTTCACCTACCAAGGAGTGCGGTTTCAATACCAAGGAGAGCAGAAGAATTCCAGAGGAGGAGAAAGCAAAGCATGGAACTCATGCCTTTCTCCCTGTGATTTTTTTTAGTCTTGCAGTTAATTTAATTTTTTCTTTTTCATTTTTTGTTTTTCTCGCCTTCTGGTAAATTTTTTTTTAAACTTTTACCCTTTTCTTTTTTAACGTTTTTTAACTAGTTTATCTAATATATATTTTTTCGTTTTTATATTTTTCTTTATTCATTTTCATTTTTTTAAAATCTTTTCTTTTCTATTTCTTTTTCTTTTTTTTTCATTTTTCCTTTTTGAACCTCTTTTTATCCCCTTTCTCCCCCCTCACGATTTGGGATCTCTTCTGATTTGGTTAAAGCATATTTTCCTGGGGTTGTTGCAACGCTTTTAGTATTTTACTTGCCCCTTCATATACTCTTCTCTGGACAAAATGACAAGACAGAAAAATTCAACACAAAAAAAAAAAAAAACAAGAGGCAGTACCGAAGGCTAGGGACCTAATCAATACAGACATTGGTAATATGTCAGATCTAGAGTTCAGAATGACAATTCTCAAGGTACTAGCCGGGCTCGAAAAAGGCATGGAAGATATTAGAGAAACCCTCTCGGGAGATATAAAAGCCCTTTCTGGAGAAATAAAAGAACTATAATCTAACCAAGTTGAAATAAAAAATGCTATTAATGAGGTGCAATAAAAAATGGAGGCTCTCACTGCTAGGATAAATGAGACAGAAGAAAGAATTAGTGATATAGAAGACCAAATGATAGAGAATAAAGAAGCTGAGCTAAAGAGGGACAAACAGCTACTGGACCATGAGGGGAGAATTCGAGACACAAGTGACACCATAAGACGAAACACCATTAGAATAATTGGGATTGCAGAAGAAGAAGAAAGAGAGAGGGGAGCAGAAGGTATACTGGAGAGAATTATTGGGGAGAATTTCCCCAATATGGCAAAGGGAACGAGCATCAAAATTCAGGAGGTTCAGGGAACACCCCTCAAAATCAATAAGAATAGGTCCACACCCCGTCACCTAATAGTAAAACTTACAAGTCTCAGTGACAAAGAGAAAATCCTGAAAGCAGCCTGGGAAAAGTCTGTAACATACAATGGTAAAAATATTAGATTGGCAGCTGACTTATCCACAGAGACCTGGCAGGCCAGAAAGAGCTGGCATGATATTTTCAGAGCACTAAACGAGAAAAAGATGCAGCCAAGAATACTATGTCCAGCTAGGCTATCATTGAAAATAGA
>NC_081564.1:24596863-24621315 GCF_022355385.1 Mustela nigripes
TGGGGAGGGTATGTGATTTGGTGAGTGCTGTGAAGTGTGTAAACCTGGTGATTCACAGACCTGTACCCCTGGGGATAAAAATATATGTTTATAAAAAATAAAAAATTAAAAAAAAAAAATTAACAACATCACTAAAAAAAAAAAAAAAAAAAAAAATCACCATGTTGACGGGAACAAACCCATACAGTTACACACTATTCATGAAACTTAACACACACACCAACCCTGAGAATCACAGCACATGGATTCCCATGGAAACACACTTCCTGCCCAGCACCCAAACCTACAGCACCTAAGTACAGCAAAGTAGCTTCCGGGAACAAGGTCATGAGGCCCCAGGTCTTTGTCCAAAACATGACTCTTAATCTCATTGCAGCAGGATCTGCATTCTGTGTGGCTCTCAAGATGGAGCCTACAAGGAATTCCCACCTTGCCCATTGTCCAGATTGTTCCAAACCAGTGAGAGATTCCAGATTACAGCATACCTACCACTCCCCCTTTCTGGCAGGGCCACCTGGAATTTCAGAAAATAAAACATTATGAACATCAAATCATGCCTAGTCCTGCATGCACAGCTCTTTTGTTCTCTTGGTGATGGAAGAAAACCAGACGGGGAAGGGTGATAGAGGCTGGTGAACCCCAAAGTATGAAGAGAGCAAAATGAGTCATGCAGAAAGGTGCCCAGTCTTCCTACAGGTTCCACGTTCTGGGTTCCACTGGACAAAATAGGTGGCAAGGAGGAATAGCTGTTACCCGTACCAAAGCTCACTGCCCTACAGATTGTAGGCGATCCTGCTGTGGTTGTCCACCTACCCACCCACACACAATGTCTTTGGGATTAGGTAGCTCTTGGTAACAGATTATCACTAAACCTTCTCCCTACCATGTGAATTCTATATGCTGATATTTTTGTACCTGATTTTATTAAGAGAAGAATGTTGTGTCTCACACAAAGAAAGGCCAACACACCACACTGGTGAAAAATGGAGTGTCTTCATCTGTACTTTCTGTGGAACCTTCACCCGTCAGGCCATCCAGGGAAGCTAGGTAGATAATATACAGAAACGTTCAGGACATTGGTGGGGCTTGGCAGAATAGGTCAGAGAGTTTTGCTTGGTATGGGCATGCACGCAAGTGTATGGAGACGTTGGATTAAATGAGTATGGACTGAGCAAGCTGCTGCTGCATCAAGGAAGGTCAGGGGAAGGAGCAGGAATGGAAATAGAAACATTGACTCTAAAGTTTAGCTACAGGGGATGAATCAGGGTGACCTCTTCAATCTGAAAGAGGGTAAATACTAATATGCACACTAGGTTTTACTGACAGACAAATTCCTCAAACTGGCGACTGTGTCGTGGACGTTCTCAAGACCACTTATTCTTCTTCTTTTTATTTTTTTTTAAGATTTTATTTATTTATTTGAAAGACAGAGATCACAAGTAGGCAGAAAGGCAGGCGGGGAGGGGCAGACTCCCACCTGCCCCAGCAGGGAGCCAGATGCCAGGCTCAATCACAGAACCCTGGGATCATGACCTGAGCCAAAGGCAGAGGCTTTAACGCACTGAGCTATCCAGGAGTCCCTTCAAGACCATTTCTTTGCCAGGATAAACCTACGCTGTTCGTACCTATCTCTAATCTCTTCTGGAAGATCGTATTTCATCAGAAGAACACTGTGTTACAAGGTTGCATTCAATCCTAGCACAACTATCCTAGAGGTTTTTTTGTTTTGTTATTGTTGTTGTTGTTTCCTTCATGAATCATTTGATAAGGAAAACCAAAGACACAGGATTTCAACATAAGACATCTCTGCATTTCAAAAGAGTCCCCATCCACAAAGTGCTGGTTCTTCCCAGTCTTCCTTTCCTGTGCCATGTGGGTGTGTCCTTTGAGTCAGTGGGACCCAATGTCCCAGGAGCCCACCTTCCCCCCGCAGCAAGCGGCAACTTCATTAGAGAGCAGAGTTCAGGTGAGAGCACGAGACTCTCTAACCTGGCCATGTAGCAGATTTTCAGGAAGTTTGATCGGGCACCAAGCTAATGCTGCCGCTTTCCTGGCAGTTGCCATTTGCCAGGAGCCTTCATTCTGTGCATTCAAGATGTGAGCATTTTTCTAAGGCTGATGATTATGTGTTGATAGACTAGCTTCCTGATTCTTTTGTGCTTTGACCATGTCTGAGAAATGTCCCCAACTAGGGCAGATGTTGGTCCCTTCCTTTCTTCCCATCCCTGTCTGAGGAAAGGGAATCCTAAGCAGCCCTCCAGATGTAGCTGTGGTCAGCGAAGAATGTGGTATCCTAGGGGGTGTGCACAGTGGGGATGTAGGAGGTTTAACTTTGAAACTTTGACCTGTGCACTGAATTCCATTATCTGGGAGATGTCTTCTGATGAAACACACATTCAGCACACCCGCGTGCTCAGTCCCATCTCATCAACCTACACAGGAACAAGCCCCAACCCACAGATGCACCAAGCACACCACCTAAATGACCTCCTTGTTTGCAGGACCTGTAGCACAGGGTCCTAGGTTAATACAGGACACCATTTTTTTTTTTTTTTTCAGTCTACCCCAGCCTCCATTCCCAGCAGGAACTCAGAATCAGGGAAGGTCAGACCAAAGGAGGAGAGAAAGCCCTACCTTGCTCTTCAGCTAGATTTGTCCCCAAGATGTGACTGATCTAAGAATACGTACATGGGCCATTTCCAGTTGCCGCCTCCTGCAGGTGAATAAAGGGAAACCTGTGAGAATTACATCACCCTGTGCTCATGTGCACACATCTCTGTGCCCTTGCTGATGTAAGCAAGCTAGATGGGATGCAGTCATTGAGTTTGACCCAAAGAAGGAGAAAAATCACCTCCAGAAAAGGCTCTAGTTTGGAATGTCAGCTCTCCCAAGTCCAATCTCCACAGCAACTACAGAGCTAGTTTCCATAGACAAAATTACCTCCTGGAAAACACTCATGACTAGCCATTGCCTAATGAATGGGTGATGATGTTTTCTCAGTGCCCCTCTAAATACAGTGTCGGTTAATGGTATAAACTCACTGCAGACTCTCAGCACCAAGGAAATATTCTCTACCCTCTGGCATGTACATGCTCAGATGTTCATGGAAATAGAAAGCAAACACCGGTTGTCCCTGAGATGCACAAAATGACTTTACTGAGGTGACTGAGTGGCTCTACACTCAAGCTTCTGCCTTCAGCTTAGGACAGGATCCTAGGGTCCTGGGATGGAGGCCCACATTTGGCTCCCTGCTCAAACGGGGAGCCTGCTTCTTCCTCTCCCTCTGCTACTCTCCCTGCTTGCACTCTCTCTCCCTCTCTCTCAGATAAATAAAATCTTTTAAAAATGAGTTTACCTGAGTGATAATTGGAGTTTCTTCCTCTGCTGTCAAACTGGGTAGCTCTTCCATTAGGTCCTTGGCAGGAGCTAGGAGGATCCAGAGCCACTATGAGGTCACTAGTGTGGATGCTCAGGAAGTACGCAGGGAGTTTGAATGGATGAGGACAGGAGGTGAATGTGTGCATGGTTAGGAGGTACAGACTGCACTGCTGTCCGGCCTTCTCCTTGGTGCACAGAGGAAGGGATGGGGGAGGAGCAGGAAGGAAATGAGAAGAGGGGGTTTGTCTTTCTAGCTAAGGTGAGCTCGATCAAAGCAAAATAGTCAAATACATGTGAACCCCAAGATGGCTTCTGTTTGAGGACTGAGTCCCATAACCTCTCCTGACTGAAGTGCCACTTAGCTGTTACACTCTTCTTTGGAAATCCATTCTGGGCCCAGGATCCCCATATGCTGTGACTGTATGCATCATGTCTTTGTAAGATTTTGCACGGGATGATAAGCAACCTTTCTTGTGGGGCTGAATTCAATCCTCAGAAAAAGATCCCAGTAGTTTTCTTCACTTATCATTTGTCTTTAGAAAATCCCATGTACAACACTTGAAAACACTGAAATTGTAGCTTGTGTAAAAAGCCACCAGTCAATGAGTTTGATATATTCCTTCCACTTTTCTTGGGCTGTACCATGTGTGTATGCATGTGTGTGTGTGTGTGTGTGTGTGTGTGTGTGTGTGTGTGTGTATGTGTATTTCCAATGAAGACAACAGCTGTTCAAACCTCCCCAGGTGTTCTGACCAGTGGGAAATTCCTTACACAGAGGAGTCTTGGAGTGTGTGCTAACATTTTCTAAGCTGGCTTTACAGGAGATTTGCCCCAGGGGTGTTGGTTCCAAAGCTTCCAACCAAGCTTGACCTTGGGTTTCTATTTGCCAGTGGTGCTGAGTGTGTGCTTAGAGAATTTGAACCTTCCTAAGGCTTATGGAAATCTTACCAAGTACACTAAATTCCCTCTGTGATGCTTTTCTGCCCTTGGTCGTGTGTACATCTTGAGTCCAGCTATGACAGATGTTCTGTCCTCCGTGATCCCACACCCTTTCCAGCATAATGGGCTTGTCCACGAGGATGTGGCTTTTCACTGTGCACTTGACTCCAGGGACCAGGCTGTAATCTTTAAAATGAGCTTCTATCCTTGCCCCGGCTTCTGTGACCTTGGAGGCTACTGTGTCATGTTGGGTCCTGTAGGGGACCTTCGTAGGATCTAGGTTTTTGGCTGTGTGCAGATGCTGGTGCTCCTTTGCTAGCTAGCACCTATGGTACATCATGACCCCCTGGCTGAGGGACTAAGGTGTGTAGGCCAGAGCAGCTTTCATATTGAAACGTGGGTTCAAATCTTGGCTCTCCATGTAGGAGGTCAAGGGTTTGGATCATTCATCTCCACACCATGCCCATCTCAGAAAAGCAAATGGAGACATCCTCCAGATACAGCTGTGATGAGCAGGGGAATGAATATGTAGTGTGCCAGGGTGATGATAGCGTTTTGGAAGGGTGACACTTTGACTGTGATGAAAGTTTGAGAAAGACCTCCTGAGAAAGGCACACATTCATGTCCACAAGCATAATGCATAGACACACACACACAGACACACACTCATAGGGCCTTCATCCCACATGCACAAAAATCACCCCTTCCATATGTACTAATTCTTCCAGGACCTGTACAATGTGGTCACCGTGCCTTACTAGACAGTCTCAGTCAGTATCCCACAACCCCCATTCCTTGTTGGAACCCAGAATCAGGTGGCAGGCTTCTTTGTACTCTAGATTTCCTCCCAAAAGCTGATACTCCTAAATACATATAGCGGTCATTCTTCCCAATGTCTACCTGTCATTGGGGAAAAGGAAATACAGTGAGGATCCCAGAATCCTGTACACTGTTGGGCCAGCTCTGTTGTCTGAGAAGGACTTCAGGCAATTAAGTGGATGAGATATCGTGGTTGAGTCCTTGTCCCTTCACCCAAGTTAAAGAGGACACTTTGAATGATGCTGGAGTTTTTCATGGCAGATCTCTCAAGTCCATTCTGATGACAGAACATCTTTTTCAAGGAGAAACCTTTTCTGCTAAAGAAGCTGTTTGATCACATCGAATTTGTAACTGAGGCTGTCCCGTGTCATCACCCTTTTTGAGTCCACTGTCCGTAAGAGGTTGGATCCAGCTTGTGGATTGCTCCACAAGGGGAGACTGCTTACCCCCTCCCCTGGGAGGTAAAGTGCCAGATTTTTATCCTCCATTGGTGGAAGAAATCAAGGAAGGAACATTTCTGTCTCTGAGAAAGAGAGGTGAGCTTACCTCAGGGTGAGTTGAGGCGCCTTCCTCTGTCCTTTCCCTAGGAAGGTCATTGGGCTGGATCTCCACTGGGTCTAGGAGAACACAGAGGAGCTGTCAGGACATTGGCTGTGCTAGTCAGGAATGACTTGGGGAGTACTGCTTGATGTGGATGCAGGGCCAGAGTGAATTGATGTGAAAAGTGACCAAGCAAGGCCTGACCTGCTGCTGGGCCAGCATCCTTGGTGTACATAGAAACACAGAGGAGGGGAGCAGGATGGAAAAGGGAAATGGGGCCTTGGCTTTCAAATAGAGGGAATGTCATCAGTGGGAACTCATCAGCATCAATCTGGGAAAAACACTCAAGGCACACTGGGTTTCAGCACACATACCCTTAAGCCCTCCTGCCCACTGTGAAGCCAAGCCAGCTTGCCACTTCTTCACCTGGTCATGAGACCTGTTCAGCTGTTTTCCCTCCACATCTGCTGTGACCCTATCTCTCTTCTATTGCCTTGGAGTATTAGGTTTTTATGTGATGGAATCTATGTAGTATTTATGCTTTTATTAATTAGTACATATATTCTCAGTGACACTCTATACATCCCTAATGCTTTGTAGACAACATTACCGTCTACATTGAAAACATTTCCATCCCATCTTATGTAACCTCTGTACCCATAAAGACGTAACCACCCCTCTCCCCTTCCTCTGATCCTCTTGATCACATCGAAGTCCATCGTACTTCCTGGTTCTGTGAATTTCCCTGCTCTAGTTTCCTCAAAGAGTGGGATCTTGTAATGTACATCTTTCTGTGTGTGCCTTCTTTCAAAAAGAGTATAAGTTTTTCAAGATGCACCCATTTTACAGAATATTGACAATTTTTGTTTCTTCTTATGGCTGAATAGCATTCCATTATGTGTACGTAACACATTTAATGTGGTCTTTCCTCACGTGATGGGTTTTTGGAATGTGTCTGTCTAGGGCTATTGAGAATACTGTCATCATGACATTGTTGCACAGATTTCTGTCAATTACCAAAATGTGAATACTTGATATTACGCATTTGTGTAACTTGTAGAATGGTAAAGACAAAGAATGTATTTTAATGTAAAGTGTGAGCTTTTCATAAATTTTTGAGGTTTTGTTAATTGTAAGGTGTGTAGTACACACTTGTAAGATGTGGTTAATGGATGGACGTGGAGGGATGGGTTATGGAGTCCTCTTCTAATTATCTGTTACAATATTATTTTAATTGAAACTGCTCAAAACAGTGTCTCCCTCTTACTAGAAATCTAGAACCATTTTAATGGGGAGATCTATATTGACCTATGTTCCAAAAATAGCTAAGAACCATATATTTAGGCCATAGACAGTTCTTTTCCTATGAGACACATGGATCTAGTTTCAGAGAGAAATTCATCTTGCCTGATGTACTTAATGGTGATGGATTCAGTAAATTTAAATATATACATATGAAATAATAGAAATATCTGTTTCAGTGTTTTTGGTTGTTGCTCTATCAATGTTAGCAAATGCAAGAATTATTCTTAAAGCAACATAATGAGTAAATTTCCACAGTACCTGATTCTGTGTCTCTGATTGGGTACACCTGGGTCTGGAGACAGAAATGGACTCTTTCCTGTCTCATCATGGAAGGGGCAGATGTGGTTTTGGGAGGCTCCACAACTTCTGTCTGCTCCTCTTCACAAAGCCCTGGATGGCTCAGTCATTAAGCATCTGCCTGTAGCTCAGGTCATAATCCCAGGGCCCTAGGATCCAGCCCTGCATTGGGCCCCCTGCTCTGCAGGAAGCCTGCTTCTCCCTGCCCCACTCCCACTGCTTGTGTTCCCTCTCTCACTGTATCTCTGTCAAATAAATGAAATCTTAAAAAAAAAAAATAAAGTCATGGGAGATGCAAAGAAATAGAGAGCAGTGTTGGAATCCTGTAGTAAGAAGACCATTGTGGGGTTTGATATTCTTTACTTCTAGTCCACTCTTCTCCTCCCCCTACTCACCAGCTGCCCAGCAGGCATTTCTTCCTCCAGGTCAGACTTAGAAAGATGTCGCTGTGTGCCATGCTTTGAATTCTGCCCCCTTTCCCCATCCCAACACACACAGGTTTTGTTGACAGCAGAGACATTACAGAAACTCTACAAAGTGCAGTGCGCATGCCTGATGGCCTGGATTCCCATCCCATTTAGCAGCCACACCTACCCAAGGGCATTCTCGAGAGCCCTCTGTGCCCTGTTTCCCTGCCCTGTGGCCTAGACATTAGTGTGCCATCACGGTGTCCCAAGTGATTGACTACAAGGAGCGCCCTGGATATAGGAAAGGACGGATGCTTCCCAGTTTCTCTGTAGGTGTTGAGGAATGGAATGCCTATGGTATCAGATAGATGGCTGGCTGTGGGTGAATCCAGACAGGAGACTTGGGATGGCTCCACTGCACAGGAGGATGGAAGGTGCCTCTTTACCGTTCACATGGGAATGATGCTTTACAGCCAACAGAGAATCTGTGTTCCTTTCTCCTGTCCTCCCCACAGCAGCACTGATGGGAGTCAAAATGGGTTGGAAGCCACATTTGACGGTGGAAGGCACTGAAACATAGGGAGCAGAAGGGACTGTCCAGAGTTGCCATGCTGATGAGTGATGGATCTGGGACAGGAATGTCGTTGTTTCCTTGTGGATGGAGATCCCCAAGCCCCTGACACCAGCCCAGGGCCCCTGAGAGAATGTCCTGAACCCCTGAATGAAGAGCTGCCCTCACGATCTCCAATTCCCCTGTACCAGTGTTTCTGTAGGGGAGAGCGAGTGCCCTGAAGGAAGTGTCTGTGCCACAAGACTAGACTCAGTACTCACTCATGTCTGTGTTTGGGGCCCTGACATAACATATGAGGCAGTTTCTTCCAAATGGAGCCCTAGTGAAGGACCAGAAAAGTGTAGCTTTGGGTACCTTCCCCCACCTCTTTGCAAGGTCAGCACTGTCATCCAGGGCCTTCCCAAAGGCCAGTTGAACCTCAGTGCTACTGGTGTTCTGCTTGGCTCCCAAGCTGACTCACACTCCAGGCCATTCCACTCCCAGCTCTCACAGTATGACCCCGCCAAGAATTTGCTTGCCTTCAGCTGGCCAATCCTGAGGAGCAGTTCATGGTAAGAATTAACATGGAAGTGGCCATCTGGGCTGGGGATGGTTAATTTAAGGAAGGAAATCAATGTTGCCGAATGTCCTACTGTTTTGTTTTTGTGTTTTTTTTTTGTTTTGTTTTTTGTTTTTTTTTAAGATTTTATTTGACAGAGATCACAAGTAGGCAGATAGGCTGACAGAGAGAGAGGTGGAAGCAGGCCCTGTGCTGAGCAGAGAGCCTGATGTGGGGCTCCATCCCAGGACCCTGAGATCATGACCTGAGCCGAAGGCCAAGGCTTAACACCCTGAGCCACTCAGGTACCCCTGAATGTCTTAATCTTGATCTGTGGAACCTAGGTGGAAGTGATGGCTACCCTGGCTGGAATGAGTTCCTCCCTACTCTTCCATTCCTTTCAAACATCCTCTCAGGTCTTTTGATCCCCTCTGGAGACTGTAGGGTTAGGGGACAGTCTACCTCCATAGGCCAGGCCTTGAGAAACCACCCCAGCAGTACCTTTGAGACCAACAGTCGACTGCACAGCTGCCTACTATTCATTCCACCCACCCGGTGGCCAAGCCTGTTCCCATCCACTCTTGGGCATCATGCAGATGGCCAGTGAAACCCTCCACATCAACCCATGAAAACACCCCAGAGTCTTCCAGTGTGTCTCCTTCTAAAAATGGCTGCATTCTGACTGCTGACAGTCCCTTTCTGATTTTGTCATTTCCCACTGAGAAAAGTTGACTGGTTACTCCTTTCACTCGAATGTGTTGCTGGTGTCGCACCAAGATTCTCCTGATCCAGTGAGAGAAGTGTGTTGTCTTACCGTGTCTGTTGACTGTAGGACTATGTAAAAAATTGGTCCTTGGAAGTAATACAGTTTTCTTGGGCCGCCTGGGTGGCTCAGTGGATTAAAGCCTCTGCCTTCAGCTCAGGTCATGATCTCAGGGTCCTGGGATCGAGCCCCACATTGCGCTCTCTGCTCAGCATCGAGCCTGCTTCCCGCCTCTCACTCTGCCTGCCTCTCTGCCTACTTGTGATCTCTCTCTGTCAAATAAATAAATAAAACCTTTTTAAAAAAAATACAGTTTTCTGAATTTAGAAAATATTTAAGGCAGCCAGCTTCATTGAAAAATCAAATTAACTAGTATCAACAAATTGGAAGGAGTACATGATCAGGGGGAAAAAAAACACACAGAATTGAATTTCCCTACGAGTAAGGCAGCCTTCTTGTGAGAATAGAATTCAGAATATTAACATGAACATACTCATAGAACAGCAGTTCAGATTTACCATCTTGGGGACCTTCACACCTGTTAACCAAACTGCAAAGCCTTGGCTGAGAGAGAGATACCCAAGGAAGGGTGTATGTCATCAAGTCACCGTGGTGATGGGTCATGCTCTTAGAGCTTGCAGCATTAAGGCAGCTCTGCAAACTGTGGGTTGTTGGAAGGAAGTGGGTCGGGGATGGGTAGACAATGCTGGGCATTGAAGAGGCACTTGTTGTGATCAGCACTGAGTGGTGTATGTACGTGATGAATCACTGAATTCTACCAGAACCTAATACAGCATTCCATGCTAATGAACTAAAATTTTAAAAAGGTAGGTACATGGGATATTTAAATTTTTATTTTACATTTACGTTTTATATAAAACTGTTATTAATACCATGTTTCAAAAAGTCTCTCCTGGGATGCCTGGTTGGCTCTGTTTGTTAAGCAGCTGCCTGTAGATCAGGACCAGGGTCCTGGGATTGAGCTCTGCATCAGGTTCCCTGCTCAGTGGAGAGCCTGCTTCTCCTCTCCCTCTGTCTGCCACTCTGCCTACTTGTGCTCTCTATCCCTCTTATCAAGTAATTAAATAAAATATTTAAGAAAATAATAAAAATATCTTAGGACTTAAAATAGGATTGGGAAAAAATGAGTAACAGCATAAATTTAAACATTACAAATCAATATTTTTGCTTCCTTAGGTAATGCAGTCATAGCATTTTATACAGTGGTTTTCTGGCACAGTTTTAGAAAAGTTTACTAGTTGTGTTATAAAATATATATTTTTAAGAACTATATTTTTATTTAATATCAAGTAATCTCTCAGTTCGGCCAATGTTGGATAACAACTAATTTGAATTTATGACGTTGCCAGGATTTTTTGTTTTGTTTTTCTTACTGTTTTTGGTTTTTATAGTTGGTGGAGTGAATACAAGTATACTTATTTAGAGTATCTTCTAGGTTATTATGGATGACTTGGATGGATTTCTGGTGTTCTGTCAAAATATAAATTTTACTTATGACACCCAGAGCTAGTTCTTTTGCACCAAATTTTCCAAAAAGATTTAACTGTAAATAAATCAATTTCAGGAATCTGAATTTAACATGAAGTGCACTTTGGCATTTTAATGTTTCCTCTGATGTTTGCCATAACCTGATGATGTATAAATAGCCCAACATGGCCTTTGCATTGGTACATCATGGTGTCGGTGAAGAAGTAGGTGCTGGAAAACAACTGACACTTCTATTTGGGGAATTAGGGACAGTCCTCTGGGAGACTTAGAGTGGAGAGAAATCAGGTATGGTCCTGATTTTGAGCAGGGAGTATAGGTTTATGATGGAAAAACACAGGCACTTGCTTCAGAAGAATGATAATGAGTAATGGCAGCTAACAGGTGTTACATTGTCTCTTTTTCAGTCCATAGTAGAAGGGTGTGTACTAGGCAGTGGTGGATTTAGCACTGAGCAGTTCCATGTGCAGGAAGTCAAAAGATCATGGTGCTCGGAAAATTGAAACAGGAGATGTGTCTATGGTTTCCTTCTGTTTTGTCCTTTGCAGTCTAGTTTTAGAGTGGCTCTCTTCCCAATGTTTACTTTTTTAGCAAAGCTTACTTTTTTTTTTAAAGATTTACCTGTTTATGTATTTGACAGAGTGAGATCACAAGTAGAGAGGCAGGCAGAGAGAAATGGGGAAGCAGGCACCCCACTGGGCAGAGAACCCAATGAGGGACTCAGTCCAAGGACCCTGAGATCATGATCTAAGCCAAAGGCAGTGACTTAACTGACAAAGCCACCCAGCAACACCTTAAGTTTTTTTAAAGGGGAGCCTGGGTGCTCAGTGGGTGAAGCGTTTGCCTTCAGCTCAGGTTGTGATCTCAGCGTTCTGGGATCAAGCCCAGCATCAGACTCTCTGATTGTCAGGGAGCCTGCTTCCCCCTCTCTCTTCGCCTGCCTCTCTGCCTACTTATGATCTCTCTCTCTCTCTCTGTCAAATAAATAGCCTTTTATTTTTAAAGCTTAATTTTTATGAACCTTTTTTTCACAATTCTAGTCCATCTCTTTTCTGACATATTTCTAACAGGAAAACATCAATGATCCAGTTAAATTTTCCTACCATCACATTTCATTGTCTGGGTGGTTGGCAAACTGCTTCAGGTCCCTCATGCCCCTGGAAGGTGGCAGTTTCCTAGTTTTTGGATAATCCATGCTATATGAGTCTTAGGACCGTATCTCAGTAAGAAGAAGATTTGAGGACATCATGTCTAGGTGTTACTTAGGGTCTGATGGCTATCTTCTATTCGTGGAGCAACAATTATTTTGGCATTTTCAGTAGTACTCCCAAGGAGAAATCCAAAGTATGCACAATTGGAAAATTACAAAATTAAAAGACTCGAGATTAAAACAGTCCATTACCTCCTGAAATGCTGGGGTCTTTCCTCATCTATTCTCAGAGAAATTCTAGAGCAAAGGCAAGCCCCCATGATGTTATGTTCTGGCACCTCTGCTCTTCCCTCTGGAAGAGAGCCTGCTGCTACCTTGACTCTGAGCACAGAGGGGATGGGTCTACTGTCACACTTGGTGGCTCTTAGTCTGGGGCTAGGGAAGGAGGAGGAGACCACTGCAAAGAACATCTAGGATGCCCCTGGCCTGCCCCATGGCCCCTTGGTGTGGTTCCAAGGCAAGGAAGTTGTCCCAGGCCACCTGGCCTGTAGGTCAGAAGAAATGCCGGTGCTATGCAGTCATCCTAGTGGCCTACAAAATCATCAACCAAAGACTGGCCAGGGTACACATGGAGGTGTTCATCAGTGAGACTAGAATACTCCATGTGCCCTGGCCCTCTGGGAGACCTGGCCTGGGCGTCTCAGGCCCAGCAGCATGCCCGCATCGAGGAGTCCAGTTCTGGTGTCCACTGGAGGGTTCCAGGTCACTGCTGGGAAAGACCAGATCTGCCAATGTTCTGGACAGACCCAGCGGATGTAGAAAGCTATCCAGTATTGCATTTCACACCCAGAAGGCATCGTCCTGCATCCCAGGGCCTGCTCCTGGAGAGAGGCTGCTGGTTCCTCAGGAATCCAGGCATATGGGGACCTTGGCCTCTACTGCAAAGATTTTGCTCAATCACTCTCCGTCATGGGTCCCAGCAGTGGCCTGGCACCCACGTCATCCTGACTTCCTGGTCATAGCTCCTTCTCAGGTCACAGAAAGCCATGTGGATCATTGTTTTACCCCTTTTGTATAAGACACAGCCCCTGAATTTCAAGGGCTGTCCCTTCGAGGAGGTTCCCAGAGAGGTGTCATGTCACATCAATAGTAGATTGGGGTTCTGTTTGACAGAGGGCCCAGTCCCTTCTCCCCCCACTCTGCCGGGCTCCTGCTCAGGTCAGCTGGAGCAGTTGGAGGGCCATGCCTCTGGCCAGCAACCATGGGAATTCCCCCTGAGGACTAAGTCCTAGGCTGGCAGGAGAAGTCAGCATGGTTGCTGTGCCAGCCCTCAGAAATGGGTCAGGTGACCTTTGAAAATCTGGTGAGGTTACTGTTCTAAACATAACAATAGCACCCAGGGACTAACTTAGCAGGGTTTTTCTGGAACCATCAAACAAGTTTTGTAGCATGTGAGGATGATTGAATTGCAATGTCTAGAGTGTAGGTTGTGTTGGAGTCCCTGTGCATTGCTGTCAGAGGTTGTTGAGGCTGATAGGCTTGGGCAGATGTGCCTTGCCTAAGAGGAGGCCCCTGAGGTTGAGCAGGAAGGCAGGGGATCCAGTCCTATCTGGCACCTGGGCCCACATTGGTCATCACAGTGGTTGGGTTGAGGGGAACACAGGTCCGGCCAGCTAGAGTCCATGGCACCTGAACTGCCTATTGGCAGCCTGCACCCAGGGCCCGGGGCCCTGGAGGCAGAGCCTCAAGTCGCAGGGCCCAAGGCAGATGCTCATAGGAAAGGACTGGAGCCAGGGAGAGAGGCAGGCAGACCCAGGCAGTCATGTCAGCCAGCCAGATTGCGGGGACCTGAAGCCCAGCTCCATGCTCTGTGCCACACTGGAAGGCTGGCGTGTCTCAGGGGAAAAAGCACACAGCGTGAAGTCTGCCATCCCCACCACCCTGACGCAGAAGGTGTGGCTTGGAGTGCACTCATGCTCTGGGGCAGCTGTCAGCCCTGCATGGGCAGAGCCCCCTATCCCACAGAGAAGCCCCCTGCCATCCAGTTGTCCCTCCCTGCCCGGCCCCACTTCCCTGGCCCAATAGCCTGGAGGACACTGTTGGTCTCTATGAATCTGCCTGTGCTGAAAGTGTCACAGTATCTGTGCTCTCCAGTTGGCTTCTTACCCTGCAAACGTTTTCAAGGTTCCTAGCACACATCAGCACCTCGTTCCTTATCATGGCTGGGAATATTCTGCTATGTGCGCACACACATTTTGTCCCTCCCCATCTGTTGATGGACCCTTGGCTTAGCCCCACCATTCGGTTTCTGTGAGGGGAGCTACTGGGAACGGTGATGCACTGGTATTTTCCAGGAGTGCTGAGATGATGTTGTTCCTGGGTGGGCAGTGGAGCCACTGAGGCTGCAGTGGGGGGCTAGGCCCTGAGGTGGGGTGTGGGCTCCTCCTGCACACTGAGCTCCTCTTTTCCCTCCACTCTCTGGGAGGGGTCCTGGCCCATCTCCTCTACTACCCAGTACCCATGCTATCTCCACAAAACTTGGGTGTCAGCCTCCTGGACCCCATTGCCCCCCAGAAGGGAAAGAGGAGCCGTACACCTCAAGCCCAATGTCCAGGGCCATCTGACACCCCGCACATACTCAAGGAACCAGATGTGTTGCTGAGGGCACTGGCAGGAGATGCTAAGAAGGACTTCTAAACTCTCCTAAGAGTTCTGTACTCAGCATGTAGAGCACTGCCCAGCCTCTTAGCCCTGATCTCTACCCCTCATGCCCAGGACGCAACTCCGGGTTCTTCAATTCCAGCTGTCTCTGGCCCCTTCCCAGGTACAGGTCCCGGTTTTTCCCTCTGTGCCCAGATCTACAGGCACTGTGTGGACACCTCTGCCTTTGTTATCAGATGGTATTGTCCTGTCTACCTAGTAATGGGACCATGAACACTTATCTCAAATTTTGCCTCATCCTGAGCTTAGGACCAAAGGGGACCTGAGTGCCTTTGCTGTCCTATAGATAGAGGTCCCCAAACTCCCATGAGCATGAGGCAGGAGAACAGCTATGAGACTCCTGAGCACTGGGAAATGCCCAGGTAGGGTGAGATGATGTGGGTGGACTTCATGTCTCAGAGCATGTGGGAATAATTTGGGGAACAGGCTAATCAGGGATGTCGCATACTGAAGCAAGGTGACAAGTGGCAGTGATATCTGTCCTGTGACTGCTGTGACCCCAGTACTCTTGTACACACATGCACACACAATACACATGTTTCTTTATCGAGTCTCTTTTCCACACCTCGTACAGCACCTGAGCAGGGGAAGAGAAGGCAGCTAGCCAGGGAGGCAGGCAGGCAGACAGGATGCTGATCTGTGGGTGGGGTGGCCGGGCAGTAAGGCAGGGACCAGAGAGGCCTGTTAAGTGTTAAGGCCCGGCTCTCTGCAAGTGGATTCATGGAAGCATGACACAGGAAGAACCCCATATGCATGTCCCTGCAGCTCTGTACTCCCCCTCCCCGCACAACCTCAGATGGGTACAGGGAATGAGATAGGGAAGGAAGTTTTATGTTACTCTTTCTACCATAATTTGGGTTACAGCCTTCCAATGGGACAAGTCAAGGACAAGGAACATGGAGGCAGCGTGGCCTGGCAGATTCCAGGAGAGGGTGTGCCGTGCACCTGGGGGAGAAAGGGCAGGATCTGCCTGCCCTAGTGGGATGCACTGTCAAGGCGGCGAACTGTCACCCCAGGGAAAGGAAGGACTGGACTGGTTCTCCCCCTCCAAAGAGGGAGTTGGAATTTCTCCTACACCTGGTGAGAAGTGCCCATGGGAGGTCAGGTCAGCAGCCTGACCTTTGCTCTTTGACACAACAATTTTTTCTGTAAAGGGAAAATGGACAGTCATGGTGAGCTGTTGTCATCAGTTGTTTTAGGGGCCATGTGGGTCATGTTGGGCCTGAGCGTTGCTTCAGGAGACCACAAAGCACCTTGGAATGATTGCTTGGCTCTTTTTTTAGAGAACAAAGAACTTTAGAAGAGAGAGAGAGAGACAGTGGGAGAGAAACTTACTGTGAGTCGTGGGCTCTACCTTTGTTGTAAGAGGTTATTATTAATTGTTGTTGTTTGGAAGGAGAGAGAAATGGCACTGCTTCTCGCTGTTTTAGCTCCCCCTAGGGATACATAGAGCTGGGCTCCAGACTTTGGGGACAAGACAGGGAAAAGAGAAGGCTTTGGAGCTCTGCTGGCCTGAGCCTGGTGTTCAGGCAGGAGTCCAGGGCACTTGGCCCATGGCCTACCCCAGTGTCAGGCACCACAGTCTCCAGGTAATTACCAATGGACACAGGGTCATAATAGGATGAAAGCCACAGGCAACTTCATGGAAGGTCCAGTCTGTCTTCCCAAATTGAGTCATTTGCTAGGAGTATCCTAAGGCAGGGGGGTACATCAAGTGAAATTATGAAGAGGTGGTTGATAAAATACATCTCCCTCCATAGCCTCTTTCCTCCCTCAGGGGACCCCCTGTAACACCCTACATGGCTTCCTGAAGGGTGGAATTTTCCTAGGACAAAGATGTTTGTTTCCATCCCTGAGGATCAGGACCTCAGATCAGAGCTGACACAAATATCGGTGCTGAACTGGGGGGTTCTGAGGTTTGCTTTGCCCAGGCCAACACCCTGGGAAGAGGAGCCCCATGTGACATGTGACCTATTGCTGACCTGAGGGTCAGCAGAGATTGGAGATGAGCCTCGCCTGCCTTGTCTTTTGTCCAATGTGTCCATCGTCTGTCCACCCCCGAAAGACTTGTCATGAGACACCTCAAGGGGCCAAAACTCCTGCCATGAGAACTGTATTCAGTATGTCCCTGCTCTCTGTTCTTCTTCCCTGAAGGGGCCACAAATCCTGCAGGTTGGCAGCAGCCTGACGCTGTGGGACTCGTAAAGTTGAAGAAGGTCACCGAGATTCATTATTGTACCCAGTCTTCTTGGATTTGCTGTCAAAGGGTGATGGGAATATCAAGGAAGAAATAAACATACCTCTGGGACAATTGTTGGCTTTGCGAATTCACAGAGAGGATGTAAGAACCCGGGTTCTATGTCGTGCAGTAGTCTGGGTGCAACAGTTCTCATGAGAGGTCACCCCTACACAGATGACAGTGTCAGTAGTGCCTATGGGGTTCAGCACAAGGACAGCCCTAAGATGTGACCTCTGCCTTACAGCTGACTGATCCCACGGTCTTCTGGAAAGGTGGGTTTGGGGGTTGCTTGGGACCTGACAGCACACATCATAGACCTGCTGGCTCTTGCCCAAATTAATGGAGGATTCCATCGTGATGGATAGGGTCCAAAGCCCAGTGCCCTCAACCCTGCCAAAAGAGGATCTGACCAGTAAGTCCTTAGCCTTGAATATTGGAATAGTGTAACATTCACAATGTCTGATGTCAGTGGTAAAGAGGTCCTAAAATTGAGAATCGTGGACTGACTCTTTAAATATATATGTAGGCATACAGAGAGAGAGAATTCATATGCGATACAACTCACCAGTTAAAGTTTACAATTCGATGGGTTTTAGTATATTCACTAGATGCCGTTTTAGTATATTTATTTTATATATTTTATATTTCTTTTACATAACATACTTTAGTAAGGTTAGTATATCCATCTCAAATCATGTTTTAGAACAGTTTCATCACCACCCCCAACAGAGACCCTGTACCTCAGGATTCACCTCCTAGGTCACCTGCACCTCCTGCCCCAGCAAATACTAATTTACTTCTCTCTGTAGACTGCCTTCTGGGCACTTGAGACAGAGCACCTCATCTCTGTCTTGCCTCTTTTGTGACTGCCTCTTTCTTTTCATGTACTAGGTTCATCCACACTGTACCATGTTTCAGTAATTCAATCCATGTTACTGTTAAAAATGGTTCCACTGCTTGGGTAGAGCAGTGACTACAGTTTCCTCTGTAGATGCACACTTGCTTGCTTCCACTTGGGAGGGATGACCAGTAATGTTGTCATGCCCACTTACGTGCAGAGTTTCTGTGTTTTCTTTGGGAGAGATACCAAGGAGCAGAATGTCTGTCCAGGCTAGATGATAACTCTGTGTCTAGCATTTGGAGGAACTGCCAAAGGGCTCTCCAGAGTAGTTGACCCATCCCACATTTCTACCAGTGCTGCACCAAGTTTCTGATTTCTCCCTGTCTTTGCCAACATTCTGTGTCCTCTGTATGGGTGACCACAGCCATCTTGGAGGGTGGGGCATGTTTGCTCATGTAGGTTTTGATTCCCACTTCCCCGGTGGTTATGGTTTAGGCATCTTTTTATGTGCTTTTTTGGCCATTTGCATATCTTCTTCAGAGAAATATCTGCTCAGATCCTCTGCCCACATTTTTCAAATTAGGTTACTTTTTAAAAACCAATTATATAAGTGGTATTATGTTCCTTTTCAGATATAAATCTGCAAACGTTTTTCTCCCAGTCTGTGGGTTGTCTTGTCTGTTTCTTGAGATTTTCATCTAAAGCTCCAATGTTTTGAATTTTAATTAAATAAGATTTACCTCTTTTTTTCTTGCTTGTGCTTTTGGTGTCATATCTATGGAACCCTTGAATAATTCCAGACCATGAGGATTTGCTCCTGTGTTTCCTTGCAGCTGTGGTTTTAGTTCTCACACTTAGCTTTGTAATACCTTTGTATCATTTCCTGTGGATCATGTGAGGAGGGAAGATCCACTTTGTTCCTTTCCATGTGATTATTTACTTGTTCCTGTATTATTTCCTGAAAAGATGATTGTTTCTGAATGAATTGTCTTGGCTGGCTGCCTTTTCTAAATCAATCAACCTTAAGGGTTGATTTGCGAGCTCTCAGATCCATTCTGCCACTTCCTGACTGTGCATGGCAGAAGAACGAGGCACAAACAAGTCAGCTGCAAGAGAAAGGGAGCAGGGGACAATAGTAGAAAAGACTGTTGCCCCCAACAACTCCTCAGTTCCATTTTTATTTGCTATAGACAGTAATCAACAAAGGAGCCGAAGAAGGCTAAACATTAATCATATGCCTTGTAGATAAACAAGAGGGAAGGCGAAATATATCTGGTCAAGCAGTATAAAGTTTATAGTTGAGCAAGCACATTCAAAGGGTTCATCTAATTAGGCACAGGTGCTCTCGGCAGGAAGGGAAGATAATGGAAAAATGAAGCAGGCGGCATTTGGCCCTGACCTAGCCGGGCATTCACAGCTAGCTGCTCAGCTTTAAGGACATATATCGTCCTCTCCCGCAGACGTCTGTTGCCTGTATATGTTTTCCTTAAGGCTATATCTAAGCATGCTTGGTAACTAGTGTAATTTTTCATGGGCTATATTTTAAGTAATACATTGTTCTGAGGGACAGTTACACATTCCCTTGATCCAAATGTCAATCCTATTGCCAGGATAAATTATCTTGATTACTTTAGCATTGTTTTAAGCTTTTAAGGGAGAAGGTGTTAGTACTCATTTGTATTCTTTCTCAAGAGTGTTTTGCTCTTCTGGGTCCCTTGCATGTTGAAGTGCATTCGAGGATAAATATGTAAATTTCTGGCAGTGGGGAAGTAGCTGGGATTTTGATAGAGATTTCCTGAATATGTAGACAATTTGGGAAGCCTTGCATCATAATAGTATGTGTCTTCTAATCCATGATTATGGGTAGTCTTTCCATTTCTTTAGGTCTTTTGAACTACTTTTCCCAATAATGTTTCATAACTTAATGCGTATGAGTTTTGAACTTCCTTTATTGTGTACCCCTCATTATTTGACTCTTCTGATGCTATTATAAAAGAAATTCTTTACTCAACTTTATTTGAGGATTGTTCATTGCTATTGTAGAGAAATTCAAGT
Organism: Mustela nigripes; assembly: GCF_022355385.1. Taxonomy (NCBI): domain Eukaryota; kingdom Metazoa; phylum Chordata; class Mammalia; order Carnivora; family Mustelidae; genus Mustela; species Mustela nigripes. Next base: position 24,616,933 of record NC_081564.1, read on the forward strand.
GATTTCTTTGTTTGGATCTCTCATCCGAAACTTGCTTAACCTCATCAGTTGTCCGAATAGTTTTCTCTTTTTTTTTTTTTTAAGTGTATTTTAGATACTTTCTATATATAAATCATATTTCTATAAATAGAGATGGTTTTACTTCTTTCATTCAAACTGGATTTTTTAAAATATATTTTTATTTCCTAAGTACCCTGTCTGAAGCTTCCAGTACAACATTGGGAGAAAAGTGGGGAAAGCAGGGGTGCCTGGGTGGCATTGGGAGAAAAGTGGGTTAAGCCTCTGCCTTCACTCAGGTCATGATCTCAGGGTCCTGAGATCAAGCCCCACATCAGGCTCTCTGCTCAGCAGGGATCCTGCTTCCCCCTCTCTCTCTATGCCTGTCTCTCTGCCTATCTGTGATCTCTGTCTGTCAAATAAATAAATAAAATATTTTTTTTAAGTGGGGAAAGCAGGAATAATGGTCTTTTTACTGATCCTACCTAAGGGAAATCCTTCAATTATTCATCATTGACTGTCCTAAATATGGGTTTTTCAGAGATGATGTATCAGGTTATGGAAGTTCCCTTCTATTTCTCATTTGTTCAGTGTTTGTATTATGAAAGAATATTGGATTTTGTCAGATGTGTTTCCTGTGTCCACTGAGATGATCATATGGGCCATGTTCTTCATTCTCTTAATGTTTTTAATTAATGATTTGTTTTCACATATTAAACCAACCTCACTTATCATCCTAGATTGTCATAATGTATCTTTTTACTTTGTTGCTTCATTGACTAAGATTTTGTTAAGGATTTTTAATCACTATCCATAAGGGATATTGATGTGTAGTGTTGGAGTATTTTTGTTTTCGTGATCTCTCTGTCTGGCTTCAGTATTAGGGTAATTCTGGCCTCACAAGAATTTTTCTTTCAGTGTTTGACAGAATTGACCAGCAAAACCATCCAGTTCTGAACTTTTCTTCATGGGAAGTTTTATTGCTAATTCAGTCTGCTCACTTCCTATATACATCTATTCAGATTTTCCACTTTTCCTGAGATGGTTTTGGTTATTTATGGTCTTCTAGTTTGTTTCTCTCTTCTGTTATCTTGGCTATTGCTATAACTGTTAACATAATTCCCTTATAATCTTTTTTTTTTAATTTGTGAAGTCACTAGGCACACCTTCTTGTTTAATCTTGATTTTAGAAATTTGACTCTGTTTTTCCCCCCTTAGGCAGTCTATGTGAGGTTTATCAATTTTGTTGATCTTTTCAAGAATGCATATTGTTTTATTGATATATATTTTTTTAATTTTTTCAATTTATTTATTTTCAGAAAAACAGTATTCATTATTTTTTCACCACACCCTGTGCTCCATGTAACCCGTGCCCTCTATAATACCCACCACCTGGTACCCCAACCTCCCACACCCCGCCACTTCAAACCCCTCAGATTGTTTTTTAGAGTCCATAGTCTCTCGTGATTCACCTCCCCTTCCAATTTACCCCAATTCCTTTCTCCTCTCTAACACCCCTTGTCCTCCATGATCTTTGGACAGCAAAGGAAACAGTCAAAAAAACAAAGAGGCAACCCACGGAATGGGAGAAGATATTTGCAAATGACAATACAGACAAAAGGTTGATATCCAGGATCTATAATGAACTCCTGAAACTCAACACACACGAAACAGGCAAACATATCAAAAAATGGAAAGAAGATATGAACAGACACTTCTCCAATGAAGACATACAAATGGCTATCAGACACATGAAAAAATGTTCATCATCACTAGCCCTCAGGGAGATACAAATTAAAACCACATTGAGATATCACCTTACACCAGTTAGAATGGCCAAAATTAACAAAGCAGGAAACAACATGTTTTGGAGAGGATGTGGAGAAAGGGTAGCCCTCTTCCACTGTTGGTGGGAATATAAGTTGGTGCAGCCTCTTTGGAGAACAGTGTGGAGATTCCTCAAGAAATTAAAAATAGAGCTTCCCTATGACCCTGCAATTGCACTCCTGGGTATTTACACCAAGGATACAGATGTCGTGAAAAGAAGGGCCATCTGTACCCCAATGTTTATAGCAGCAATGGCCACAGTCGCCAAACTATGGAAAGAACCAAGATGCTCTTCAATGGACGAATGGATAAGGAAGATGTGGTCCATATACACTATGGAGTATTATGCCTCCATCAGAAAGGATGAATACCCAACTTTTGTAGCAACATGGACGGGACTGCAAGAGATTATGCTTAGTGAAATAAGTCAAGCAGAGAGAGTCAATTATCATATGTTCTATTGATATTTTATGTTGATTTTCTATTCTCTATTTTATCATATTTCTGGCTTGCTCCTTATGATTCCATTGTCTTCTAGTTGCTTTGGGTTTTGCTTTCTCTCTCTCTCTCTCTCTTTTTTTTTTTTTTCTTTTGGTTAAAGTGGAAAGGGGGGATTGGTTTAAATCATTACTCTTCTTTCCTGTTTCTTTTCTTTACTATTATGAATTTCTCTTAAGCGCACTTCAGCTGCATTCTTTAAATTCTGGTATGTTGCATTTTCTTCTCCTTCATGGTAAAATATTTTTTTTTTATTTTGTTTGTGATTTCCTCTTTTGCCCTACATGTTTTTTGAGTCCATGTATCTGAGTTTCCCTAATTTTCTCTTCTCATCAATCACTCACTGAATTCTGCTGTTGTTAGAAATTCTATGTATGGTTTCTTCCTTAAATATATTAAGAAATTCAACTTCTCTGATGCCCCTGTTTAGGGTCCTCTAGCCAAAGCTTGAGGTTCTCATCACTGTAGTCTGCTGACCACCTCTTCCCTGAGGATTGCATGTGGGCTCATGTGGAGGGAGGAGAGGGAGAGGAAAGCTCCAGGGTCAATAGCCTTTTGAGGGTCATAGTTCCACTGAATGTAAACGGAAGTTCCCCTCTCTGCATTTGGGCTCCTGGTGTCCCCTTCGCCAGCCACCACCTCTGGGACTGTCCGGGGACCAGGGTATGAGAGAAAGGGGAAAACAAGAAAGAAGAAGGAAAAGGAAGCCCAGGACACTGCTGCTGTTTCTGGGGATTAGGAATCCTGTTTTCAACTTTGAACCAGAGCCAACAGCTTCTGCCTGTGCCCCCACGGGTCACAGGTGGGTTTCCAGCTACATCCTATCCAGGCTGGAACACTGGAGGGAAAATGGCAAACTCACCACCACTGGAGGTCCTTTAAATCTTGGTCTTCTTCCCCAATCTGCCCAGCACTATTTTTTTCTGAGGGAACTCAGTACCTGCCCCATGCATTCTGTTCAAGTTTTGTAATTAAGCATAGTGGAAAAGAGAGGTGAAATGTTCCATCTTATATAGAACTGGAACTTGAAGTGGATTTTAGCAACCAGAAGTAAAAGAGAAACACAGATTAATGGAAATCAATTCTTTTTGCTGGAAAGATAATTAAACCCACTGTCTGCTATTAGTGGGGTTGCCATTGTATCCTCATCTACAAAGGATGGTTTCATTACCCTCATCCAAATTGTATGCTCAGCCATATCTTTATCAAATTCTTCATTTGAAAGAATCACTCATATTCATTGAAATTTCCAGGTGCTTCAGGACTAGGTTGAATAAATAAACAAATGACTCACGAAGATGTGCCCACTTTTAAAGATGTTTAATGAATGGAGTACTCCAGGATCCTGCTAATTCTAAGCGGAGATCCTTTAGGGATTATCTCAAAACTACGGTCTTAGATATTAACTTGCAGTTTTGATAAGACAGTTGATGGCAATGGCAACTCCAGAAATCATAACAAACTTGATCACATCATTAGGTGCACACGTACTGATTCTCCTATTGATTTTTTTAAAGCACTGGCTTAGCAAGACACAAGGAGAGATAGGAGAAGTCACAGTCCCCAATTCACTGAAATGCAAATTTCATGTGACAGATCCTTTGATTCCATCTGCATCAGGTGATTGGGAATCAGAAAGTACTTGCCAGATACTTTTCTCCCCAACCTGCTTTAGTTTCAAAGCTTAAGCTCATTGGGAGTATAAAGTTCAAAGAGACAAGTGAGCTCTTGAGAGAAATGTGGAAACAGAAAGAGAGTTTCTCTCAGATTAAATAAAGGAACATCTGGGTGTGTCAGGTAGAGGCTATAGGGGAGGCAGAAATGTTGCACGCTCTAGCCAAGCTTCAGGGACAGTGGTCATGTGATGCCCCATGGATGTGGATACCACCCCAAACCTAGTTCAGAGGCACCAAAAGGGCTTCAGATCTGAAGGGTCTGTGGAAGCTGGCAGGGGGTGTCTCTGCTCTCAGCTGTCATTGTTCCACTTGGAACTCCAAAGGTGAGACTCGATTTCTAGAAAAAGCTACAGTGGGAGAGTACCCTGGGGGGTTCAACATTATA
>NC_081564.1:24636315-24655823 GCF_022355385.1 Mustela nigripes
CTTCCTGCAAAATGCGTCTCATTTCCTGGTGGACCTTCCCCGAGCCTCGAGTACCAGAGTCAGGCTCTGCAGTGTAGCAAGGACCTTCCTCCCAATCCCTACCTGCCCCCAGGTCGGTCACGGTCACGGCTGGAATTCCTTTCAGTCCAGACCAGAGCACAGTCCTGCACCAGCTCAGGAGGAACAGAACAGTCTTCAGCCTGGCATCAGGACTTCAGTCCTGCTCTTCCTCTTGCTGCTTCTCTCTGTCCATTTCTTCATAGACATGAGAAAAATAACACCGTATGGGGTTGTTGAAAGGACTCCTAGACGGAAAAATGCCACAAAAGTATTGTCTGTATCCTCTGAATCATGCTTGCCTCAGCCCTCACAGTAAATGATTGAAATTTAATTTTTTCAAATACCCAATTATTTCCACTCCCATACAGGGGTTCCTCTTCCCACCCTTCGGTGTGGTGCAAGGATGCCGTGTCCATGAGCAGGCTCCAGAACCCCGATACATGATGCTGTCAGGCTGGGGCCTGTGCATCCAGAAGCTGCATCTGCAGGACTTGGGGATCTTCCAGTGCTTTGCCAGTAATGAAGGAAGGGAGATCCAGACCTGCACCTACCTACCCACCACCAGTGAGTACCGCCCCTCAGCAAAGCCGGACCACCTGGGCTGGGCCCTTAGCCAGAGCTCCCCAACATTTGTGGGTCTGACTCCCTTGGAAAATGGTAGCATCTGTTCAGCAACAGACAGAGTACAGGGGCCAGCAGTGACCCTCTGTGGAGAGCCACCTCTCCGGCTGACAGGACCCCATGTGCTCAGCCCCTGGGCAGCAAATACACCTTGCTGTCCTCATGCTCTGGGGCCTGACCTGCTCGCAGGCGAGACTTGAGCCCTCCTCTCTACTGAGAAGGGGTGGCGGGGGTGGGGGATCTCCATTTTTCTCGACTCAACTGGAAGGACTGTTCAGTGAACAGCTTATTCCTAAACTTTTCTTTAGATCTTTCCTCCATTTTTTATATTCATTTTCTATTTTAGTTTTATTGAACAATTATAGGTCTTTTGTAAGTTTCTTTTATTATCCCATTAGGAGAAAGTCTTTGGCACTCTTTCTTTGAAAAATAAAATGAAGGTATGGGTATTCACTGTATCTGCAGGTTTTCTTCATCCCACGGTTCTAATATTGCTCTTCTAAAATGAAGTAGAACGTAGTGGTTACGGAATTATACCTTTCACATTTGCCCTTCTGGAAGCAAAATGCTGATATATCCTCAGGTGTCAGAGCCATCTGAGAAAGCAAATCATGTCCATAGGCAGGTGGCTCTTGTCTGTCAGAACTTCAGAATTTAAGGATTCCATGCTGATATTTTGGTAAAGTAGGGTCACTTCCTTGAATCTTGCCCAAATTTAGCCTCTGTTTTGGAGCAGAGGAAGCCAGTATCACTTCAAAATGTGGTGATAATAATGGGTACTTAAGCTGGAAACTGAGTTTCGCTCTATTAGAATTATTTAAAGTGCATTTTATGCTAACTGGGCGACTGTGTGGCACAAATAAACAAAGTTTTTTTTTCTTTTCTCTTCTTTTAAATTTAAATTTAATTCCAGTATAGTTAACACACTGTAACATTAGTTCATTCATTCAACATTTACTCGGCCTCTGGGTCTTTCTGGCGCTCAGGTCTCTCAGGCTTGGGGACAGAATTCTGAGGAAGACATGTGAGCAGAGGTCCTGAAGTTCGGAGATGGACAGTGGAGGAGGGGATAATTTAGCCAGGGATGAGGGCTATGAAACAAGGGAACAGGCCTGACCTGGGGTGACCAGGAAGGCCTCCCTGACCCTCCATATCAGGCCCCTAGCTGCCACTTTGCCATTCAGGGTGTCCCCTTCGAGCAGGCCCTAGGGCCTTCTCTTTGGTGGCTTTTGATCAGTGAGGGGGAGAGAATTCAAAAACCACTCTTACTAGAATCACACACTGAGTGAGAATCAGGAAGCTCTGAGGGGCAGAGAGACTGTGCACAACACCCTCCAGAAGCAAGTGCTCAAGTAGTTTGCTCTCCCTCCAGAAGTGGCTGTGATTTGCTAATAAGCAACAAAACACTCCACTCCCCAGAAAAAAGCTCTCTGGTCATGTGTCACATTGGTCATTTCTTAGGCCTCATTCTAGACTGAGAGTAGCATGATCTGAAGTTGAGCAAAAGAACTGCATATTTTCCCAGCTGCCTGAAAGACATACTTTCAAGATTTAGAGTTAGATCCAGTGTGGCCCACTCAAGGCCACAAGACAAGGTGTGCAGAGACACAGTAGTTTCTCTGGGGCCACAGGATGGACACTCCCTTTGTCCAATAGGAGCCTGTTCACCTACAGCCTTGGGGCCAGTCCATCCAAACTCAAGGTCCAGAAGGGCCACTCTGTAAGTCTTGTCCCCAGCAAGCTGTGCACTCCCCATGTCTCCTCTCAGAGCCTGGATGCCTGGATCCTCAACCTCTAACCCAGCTTTTGTCTCAGGATCTCTCTTCTCTCCTGACCATTATGCAGATGTCATGATATTTTGTGTAGTCCCTGGGACACTTTCAAATGAGCTGCCCTTGGGGTTCCAGCCCTGGAAAGTCAGTGTCACAAAGGTAGCCCAGAAATTTTGAACACACGTGTCTCCTACATGCCTTCTTCTCTTACGTGCCACTGCTACCCAGTGCAAACCGTGCATTCCCACCACTGCCCCCAAACTGCCTCCAGCCTCCCCCTTACCCACAGTGGGTCATTCCTCTTCTTACCCCTCCTGCCTAAGAAGACTCCTCTCCCACTCCACTCACCCATATCACTCTAGTCATGTGACCATCTCCTCCACAAGGTGACCCTCATTGCAGCCCTACCCTGCATTCCCACCCAACATTATTTTCAGAACCACCCTGTGGCTCCTGATCTGAGGGGCCTCTCCTTGTCCCAGTCTGTGTACAGACCTCATGCCCCTTCTTGGCTTGTCAGCTCTGGGAGAGAAGGGCAGTGGCAGTCTCTCCCTCAAGGTCAATGGAAAGAGGCACAAAAAGGAGAAGAGAAATTTCCTACCTTAGAGAAGGTAGGCAGATCCAGAATCAAATAGGATGCAGTGGGGTTCCTGCTCCTATAGAACTTCAAGCTGTTTGGTGAACTGAAAAATATGTCAATTGCAATAGAAATCAAGAAGTAGAAGTGATCTGTTCTGCCCAAGAATTACTCAAAGGTGAGAGGGATGCTGAGCCTCAGAGGTTGACTTTCTCATTGGCCTGACCCTCCAGTCAATGGGGCATCACATATGACTGCACACAGTTTACATAATGGCTTGACTCAAGGAGCTTCTGGAGGTTTAATGCTCCCAGGAGGGCTCCCAGGGTTGTTTTGGGGCCAAAGAATGTGGGAGGGGGTCATAGCGGAAGCAGGGAGCAGCTCATCATATGACCCTGTATAATGACAGCAAGCAGGACTATTGGGAGGATCCCAGGTCATGGCTCAATGGGAGAGCAAGTGTCAGTTGGGATGAGGCTTGTCTGTGGTAATAAGGGATTGGTGTTATGGCCATTCTTCAGGTACAGTAGTTCAAACATAATGACTACATAGATGCATGTGAGGGTGGACATGGGAGTGGAGATAGAAGTGTAACCACTGACCTAAAGAAGGACAAGCAAACCAACACTGTGTCTTTGGTGGGATGAATGGTTCATGACTCACTGTCAACCTCAAGAGATCCTTCCTCTGAAATGTGTCACTGGACTTGCCTCCTGCTCAACATAACATCCTCTTAGGAATTCCCAGTGCATCATGTCCATCATCTTTTTCCTTCCAGGCTCTCCAGGTTGCTGCATCTGCTTCCAAGCCTTGGGGATGCATGCATATCTCTCCTCCCAACTTGGAAGTGGAGGCTCAGGCCTGTGTGTGGCAGTGTTCTACATGAACAACAGCCTAAAAAAACAATTATCCCTGTCAACCTTCCCAGTTAGTGTTTGTCTTCTTGGAAAGCCTCGTACTTTAAGGAAAGTTCTTTACAGTGCAACTCTGACCCCCTGGAGTCAGTGGCACCCCACAGATGAAGAGCACCATTCCTCACTTAAAACATGAGGCACAGTTCATGGCCTCCAGGCCACATGTGACTTTGACCAACTAACTAGCATTTGGAGCTTCCCACTACCACAACAGAGTTGATGATTGCCTAGAAGAACTCACAGAAGTCAGTTAAGTGCCATATTGAGGACTCCCATCTTATTGTAAAGGATAAAATCAGGTCCAGACATATGAAGAGAGGTAAAGACAAGGTATGGGAGAGTCCCAACACAAAGCTTCCATTGTCATCGGGAGACATCATCATCCCAGCACAAATATGTCTGGCTGGCTACTCACCAGGGAGCTCAACAGAGCTTGAAGTCCAGGGTTTTACTGGAGTGTAATTATCACTGGCCACATGACTGAGCTTGGTCCCCAGGTCCCACACCTCCCCTCCATTTTTTTTTAATTTATTTTTTCAGTATTCCAAGTTCCATTGTTTATGCACCACACACAGTGCTCCATGCAATAAATGCCTTCCTTAATAACCCACCAACAGGCTCACTCAACACCCGCCCCTTCCCCTCAAAAATACTCAGTTTGTTTTGCAGAGTCCCCAGTCTCTCATGGTTGATCTTCCCCCTCTAATTTACCCCAAATCATTTTTCCTCTCCTTTTCCCAATATACTCCATGTTACTCCTATGCTCAACAAGTAAATAAGACCATATAATAATTGATTCTCTCTGCTTATTTCACTCAACATAATCTCCAGTCCCATCCATGATGATACAAGAGTTGAGTATTCATCCTTTCTGATGGAAGCATGATACTCCATTGTATATATGGACCTTATCTTCTTTATCCATTCATCTGTTGAAGGTCATCTTTGCTCTCTCCACAGTTTGGTGACTGTGGCCAATGCTGCTATGAACACTGGGGTACAGATGGCCCTTCTTTCACTACATCTGTATTTTGGGGGTAAATACCCAGTAGTGCAATTGCAGGGTCATAGGCTATCTCAATTTTTACTTTCTTTATTTTTTTAATTTATTTTTTATTTATTTTCAGCATAACAGTATTCATTATTTTTGCACCACACCCCAGTGCTCCATGCAATCTGTACCCTCTCTAATACCCACCACCTGGTACCCCAACCTCCCACCGCCCCCGCCACTTCAAACCCCTCAGATTGTTTTTCAGAGTCCATAGTCTTTCATGGTTAACCTCCCCTTCTAATTTCCCCCAATGTCCACACTGTTTTCCAAAGTGGCTGCATCAACTTGCATTCCCACCAACAGTATATGAGGGTTCCCCTTTTTTCATACCCTCTCTAACACTTGTTTTTTACTGTCTTGTTTATTTTGGCCATTGTAACTGGTGTAAGGTGGTATCTCAATGTGGTATTTGAATCTCCCTGATGGCTAATGATTATTAACATTTTTTCCTGTGCCTGTTAGCCATTTGTATGTCTTCTTTGCAGAAGTGTCTGTTCATGTTTTCTATCTATTTTTTTGACATTATTAACTTCTTTTTTGAGTGTTGAGTTTAAGGAGTTCTTTTATAGATCTTGGATCTCAGCCCTTTGTCTATATTGTCATTTGTGAATATCTTCTCCCATTCCATGGGTTGCCTCTTTGTTTTGTTAAGTGTTTCCTGTGCTGTGCAGAAGCTTTTGATCTCGATGAATTCCCCAAATTTCATTTTTGCTTTTGTTTCCTTTGCCTTTGAAGACATCTCTTGAAAGAAAGTGCTGTGGCTGATATCGAAGAGGTTACTGCCTATGTTCTCCTCTAGGATTTTGCCAGATTTCTGCCTCATAATGAGGTCTTTATTCATTTTGAATTTATCTTTGTTTGTGGTGTAAGATAATGATCAAGTTTCATTCTTCAATACATAGCTATCTAATTTTCTCAGCACCATTAATTAAAGAGTATATCTTGTTTCCACTGGATGTTTCCCCACTTTGTCGAAGGTTATTTGACCATAGAGTTTTGGGGGTCCCTCTTTCTCCAGCACTCTGTGGTTTGGATGGGGCTGATTTGACCTAGTATGGGACTCATTCTGGAGTCACAGGCATTGGGGAAGAGGTGGTCATGTGATCAACCTGAGCCAAGGACAATGAGGCCAGACTCATTTTGTTGGAACTACAGGGAAATACACACTATTTTCTCTGTTTGATTTCTGCCACTGCATAGGAAGGGCCTACCCGAGAATGAAAGCATCACATGAGCGTCTGGAACAAACCATGCCTGAAGTCACCACACCTCTAGACTCCTCAGTTATGTCAAGATTTTATTTTGTATTTTACCCAGTCTGAAGTGGGTTTCTGTCACTTGCACAAAGAGTTCTGACGTCTGAAGTGACCCACCTAAACCTAACTGAGCCAGACCAGCTCTCCGAGTCTGGCTGTTTGGAAAGTAGCTGATGTTTCAGAGCATCCCCTTGCATGGAAATTTGGTGAAAGAGGAGCTGTTTTGGCTGAAAGAAGAGAGAGGAGTAAGACCTGTCACTGTTGGGGAAATCAAGGACTTCTGATGGGAGTTTTGTTCATCCTCACAGAGAACAGAGTGGAGGAGTATCTGCATTTTAACCCCCTCAGGACACCCTGGGGACACTCAGGAAAACTCAAAAACACAAGAAGGAGGCATGGCTAATGTGCTCCAGTTACACACATGGAGCCATTAATCATGAAAATCACCCTCATTGTGCCCTCAGGTTGATGTGGCCCAGGCTTGCTCAGTTTACCTAAGAACAACATCACACGGACAGTGAACTTGGTCCTTGGAAAGATGATGAGCTCCCTGTAACTATAGGTGTGTAAGCAGATGCCATGAGAAGGGATACTAGGTCAGAACAGCTTTTTCAATGGTCCCTGGACTACAGCCCAAGAATCACTTGGAATTTCTCCAACATGCAGATTCCTGGGCCCTGCACAGACCTATTGGATCAGGAACCCTATGGAAGTTGTCTTGGAAGCAGTGTCACCTCTTCTTGATGATTCTGGTACACACAAACAGGAGAGGCTCTCTGACGGCAGGAGTGCTTCTCACACTGAAAAGTGTGCACACAAGCTTAGGATCACGTTAAATGCAGATTCTGCTTCTGGTCCATGTACGGAAAGCCAGGACTTATATGAATGCAAAAATGCTCCCACCCCTTAAGCTCCTATGACTGAAGACTGGACCACCCATTGGGCCAGAGGCCCGACATGGAAAAAGGGGTTCCATTTTCCACAGCCAGGCCAGTCTCATTATTGCACTGAGCAGCCCTGAAGACACATGAGACATGGGCCAGGAAATAGATGACCTGGGGATCAAACTTTATCCAATAAAATAAGAAGCATCACTTACTGAACATTGTCAGGTGCTGGGTACCACATGCTATCCATGTTAGACCAGTATCTGATTTGTCCTTATAATAGCTATGCAAAGCAAGCATTTGTATCCCCATTTGGCAGAGGAGCAAACTGAGACACATGCCGTTGGCAGCTAGTAGTATTCCTAGTTTCTGCATTCCAGGAGCATGATAGGACTGTGAGTCCTGGCCTGTTGTGGGTGGGGTCAATGAGGCATGAACAGAGTGACTATGTGCTTCATTCAGGGTGGAGCATTTACATTGGTATCCAGGCATCCAAGAGACATCTTTCCCTCTGTCATTCTGGGAATATTCAAGATGGTGTGGCCCCATCAGCCAGGCCTCTTAATGTGGAGCAAGCGAATCCCCCAGCTGACCCACAATAGACACGCAATATGCATGATAAATCAACCTTTGTCCCACTGAGTGATTGAGATTTCAGATTGTTACCAAAACATAACATTGGTTAACCTGACTGATACATGGAAGGAAGCAAAGATACCTAGGACTTCATGAAGCTAGCTTTTAACACAGACCTCAATGATTCCATAGCTTGTGTTCCTCCTCTGAATTGAGTGCTGGACAAGAAATGGGCATCTACAAATCTTTGGGAAATCCTTCCATACCCTCCAACCACAGATTAAGCCCCTCATACCTCTCATGGTTGAAGCCATTGGATGAGCTACCATTGACCAAGCCACTCACCAAGTGAACAGGACAAGCAGGAGGATTTCTGGGTCTAGGGTGCTATAGAGGCAGTTGGTTGTTCATGGAGACAGCCATCAGTTCCTGGGGGACTGTGGTTGACAGGAGGGTTGGAGCAAGAGCCCCAGTTAAGCCTATGTGGGTCACAAAAACCTCAGCCAAAGCAAGCAGGTCATCCATAGGCCAGTATGGGGACAAGGAAAGACCCTGAATTAGACAGTCAGAGACAGCAACCCCAATCATTATCTGACCCAGACCTTTGAGCCCACCTAATCCAGTGAAAACCCCACCACGATTTGGGGCCCTGAGCAGAGAGGCAGAGCTGATGACAGCTGAAGAGAGAGGAAGAAGTGGCGGGGGGGGCGGTGGAGAGAGATAACCAAGAGCCAAGAAAACAGGCCCAGTCCCAGAGCAGGAGACCAAGCTTCACTATGTTGTCATTCAAGTGTCCTTACAGGAGGGCTGACAAGAAGGAAGAGGAGCCTGCCAGGGGATTCTGGGGAAGGCTGATGGCCCTGAGTCCCCAGAGATAGACATTCTGGAAGAGTCTCTAGTAGAGAGACAGAAGGGAGCCTAACTCACCAGATGAGGAAGGGCTCCCATGGGCAAGGGACCCAGAGGAGTTCCTGCTGATGAGCCCACCTGCACTGTCCATCATCATGAGCCATACAGCTGTTCCATCAATGGGTCTCAAACGGATGGGGGTCAGATTCACATGGGCTCCCAGGAAACTCAGAGTTTCCCTCCCTGCCTTCTCTTCCAGCTCCATGGAAATCACCATGTCTCCACAACTGCATGACAAACACAACAGTGACTCACACATAATTTCTATAGTTAATTTCCTGGCCTCTTGGGAAGTTCCAGACAGTAGCAAAGATTTTATTTTCTCTAGGACAGGACTTGGTAGGCAATTTTTCTGTCTTGGGCCAGACAGTAAATATTCTAGGGTTTGTGCCCATTTGGCCACAATCATAACCACTCAACTTTGCCATTATCATGCAAAAATAGCCTTCCACAAGATGCAAACACATGAGCATGGCTACGTTACAATGAAACATTATTTATGATAAATAATAAATAAAACATTATTTATGGATACTGAAATCTGAGTATCATGTCATTTTTCACAGGTCACAAATATTACACTTCTTTTGACTTTTTTTTCTATCATTACAAAACTTTAAAAAACATTCTTAGCTCATGGGTCTTACTGAATGAGGTTGGCTTTGGCCTGACAGCCCTAGTTTGCCAAGCGCTAACCTAGGAGATAGAGAAGGGTGCACATCTGCCCCACAGGTCATGCACCCTCAAGGATGACTGGTACACCTAGCCTCTTCCCTCAGGCTGTAAGGCCAGGGAATTTGTAGACCAGGGCCACATGTCATCTGAGCTCAGTAGTGGATAGGGCCCAGCCCTACCCAGGATAATGCAGAAAGCTCCTCCCCAAGCAGCTTCCCTGATGAGCTGCCCAAGAAAGCAGGGGGCCTCTGTAAAATGTTCTAGAAAAGCATCCCCAGGTCACTGCAAATACCAGGGAAGGATTGATCAGTTTCAGCAAGGTGTGGCCAGTATGCCTCAGCCCCAGCCCCAAACACACCACCAGCATCACCAATGGACCCCTTTGCTATGGATCTCACAACACTCGAAGCTACATCTTGTCACGTGGAGGCTGGAAAGCTTGAGGGCACACATTTCTATCACCTTGGGGACCAAGACTCAAATGACAACATAGCAGAGGTGGCCAGCACCCATCCCCAGGGGTGGGAGAAGCCCAGAAGTTACTGAGGGGCTGCTGCTTCAGGCCCGGCCTGGGGAAGACAGCATCTCATCTGGATGGCACTCACCAGCATGGACCAACTGGCAGGATCTGCCGTCCAGGTGGGGCTTGCAGAGTCAGGGTCTGCGCTCCTTAGGCGGTCAGGGGAAACTGACCAGCTCTGCACAGCTCCATGTACTTTGCTGGCTTTGAGGAGCAAAGAATGCTGTTGTTTATAAAATGCCCTATTACATGTTGGCTGCTGTGCAGGCATGGAATTGCTTTCTCATCCTTAATGACCCTGTCGGGGATCTATCTCTTCTCCCATTCTGCTGCAGAGGAAACTGATCCTGAGAAGGACAACAGAACTTAACCACCCAAAGCCCTAGCAGGTGGTAATTGGCCTTACAGCTCTTTCTGACAAAGGCCCCACTTCTCTTTCTGCTAAAAACAGCTATAACTTACTGAGAGCAAGAATTATTACTATCCCCTTTTACAGACTTGGAACTGAGGCACAGATGTAAGTATCATGTCCATGACCAACCAGAGAACAAAGAGTGGAGCTGGGACTCTGACCCAGGTCATCAGACCCTATTCATACTCTCCTGACTGATATCCCCCCACATCATCCATGCTCTATCTAGACCAGCAGTTCTCAACTGGGGCAATTATATCCCCTCAGGGACATTTGGTGATGTCTGGAGACATTATTTGTGGTCTACACCAGAGAATTTGCTGGATGCTACTGGCATCTATCCAGTGGGTAGAAGCCAGGGATGCTGCTCACCATTCTAAAATGCGCAAGACCATACCCACCACCAAACGTCATTATTCAGCCCAATATGTCAACCCTGCCCTTGACGACCTCGTTCAATAGAAATCAACCCTGAGCCAATGCTTAATTTAGAAGTTTCTAGTAGCCACAGATGAATCAATTTCAACAATATATTCTGTTTAACCCTGTGTATCCCTAATGTTACTATGTTAACAGAGAGTCAATATAAAATTGCTGATGAGATATTTTCATTCTTTTCTGTTGTTGCTCCAAAGTCTTCAGAATGCAGTGTGTCTTTTACACTTAAGGCGCATCACTTTTCCTTTTGAACTCATTGCATTTCAGGTGCTTGGGAGCCACACACAGCTCCACACCTACCATGCCAGATGGTACAGACTGTCTCAGCAACACAGGAGTCTTAGAATGCTCTTCTCTGACTCTGAACCTGACTCTGTGTTTCAGAACATGTCTCTGTATCCTCTGTGAACTCCACCTGGTGGTGGAGACGAAGGCTAGAAGACACTGAGAGCAGGTTTAAAACCATTGATGGCCACATCATCCATCCCACAAGGCCAAACTCTTCTCTCTTATTACATGGCAGGCACCTGAAAACTTTTACTATAAAGGGCCAGACAGTAAATATTTTTGGCTTTGTGGGGCATATGGTCTCTATCACAACAATCCCACTCCACTACTGTGGTGTGAAAGCAGCCACGCACTAAGTGACAATGAATGGGCATGACCGTGTTCCAATAAAACTTTATTTACATAAATAGGCAGTGGGACTAATTTGGATACAGGAGGGAGTTTGCCCATTTCTGATTTAGGCATTTCTTCAGAAAGGACTTCTTTGTTCTCAAAGATGAAAACCATACAGGATTGTTTGTGTTAGCTCTGTGAGGCTCAGGTCCCTGGAAAAAATCAACCAAGGATGGAGCACATTGCCATGCGGGCTGAATCTGAACTTGGGGAGGAAGCGGTTGAAGGCACGATATGTCAAAACTATGTGCAAGGAGTGGTTGTGAGGGGCACAAGCTCTGGAGCCAGGATACCTGGGCTTAAATTCCAACCATACCGAGGATTAACTGTGCCTCTCTGCACCAGTTTCTTAACCTTTCTGTGCTTTAGTTTCCTCTCCTGGAAAACAGGGTTTCGTGAGGACACTGGCACCTGCCTAAGAGGGCCATGGAGAGGATTAAATTAGTTACAAGACTGGACAGACAAAGGCAGCCTTGGCACACTGCAGCAGTCTGTCTGCACATGGTACCTAGTATTACTCACTAAGCATCTGTCAGGTATTTCTCATCAGATGTCTGATACATCATCACATTGACTCCTCAGAATAGGATCGTGGGTGGGGAGGTGCTTTTGTCCCCATTCTACAGTCAAGTAAATGAGGCCTGAAGAGGGTAGGTCACCTGGTCACACCACAGGAGCAGAGGTGATTGCAGGGATGTATGCTTTTCTCAGTGGAGGGTGATGTTGCTCTCAGAGGGCAACTAGCAGTGCCTGGAGACATTTCTGGCTGTCCCCAGTGGGTGGCAGAGTTGGGGGAAGAGTTGTTACTTGGCAGTTAGTGGGGTGGGGGGGGGGATGCTGCTCCACATCATACAAGGCACATGGTGCCCCCTCCCAACAACCACCAAGAATTATTCCACCTAAAATGTCAGTAGTGCTACCATTGAGAAGCTTTCTTCTACCTAAACTGAGTTCACTAAGGTTTCCCCAGGGGCATACAAGAATTCAAGTCCCAGGAGCATATTTGGGAGATGCTTCCAAGAAGCATGGGTAGGAGAAAGGGTAAGCAACCCGAGAAGGTACTGCAAAGTTTTACCACAAAGGTCACCACCATGGGCAACTGTTGCTTTATCTCCTGGGAGGAAGGGACTCTGAGAGACATGTTCAGCACATAGGCCAGAACTTTCTCATCAGGGTGAAGGCCAAGGGAGCTGGGGCATTGAGACACCAACTATTGCCCATCCTTGGCTGAGGGCTGCTCCAGAGAGGCTCTGACTTCCTGACATCTCTACCTCACAGCTCCCCCTGCCCATGCGCAGAGATACCCTCAGGCAGAGAGACTCTTAGGATGGGATTTGCCTATGGATTGGCAGGCACTGAGTGGTGTGGGTGGGCACAGCTAGTGTCTCTTCTACTGACACATGCAGAACCACAACACACTAACATGGACTGCACCCAAGTAAGACATCCAGCACCCAGCCTGACTCCCAGCAGGCGCCTATACGTTTTTGTTGGATGAGCCCCTGTTCTGAGAGTTTCCTGGGAACGCAGACCCATGGCATTGGGCCCCTCTGATCAATCAGCTGCCTGGTGGGGCACTGAGAGTCATGGTACTGCCAACAGGCTGGGAGGGCTCCAGATCCTGCTTCTGGGTAGGAACAGATGCAGTGATGAATACTTTAGGATACTCTATGGCTCTTGGTGATGCAGGAACATGAGGCTTTGATCCTCATTGGACATGAAGTAATGAATACATGAGTAAGATAAGAGGCTAACCCAAGCAACATAAGCCCTTACTGCCAAGCCTGCCCCATACCGAAATCCAATTCAGTGGTAGATGAGAGCCTGAGCATCAAGTGGCCTGGCACAGTTAGCCCGCCCTTGCCAGGAGAACATGTGCTTTCAAAAGCACTTCTCATGGTCCAGCTGTAGTCAATAAAGCAAGGGGAGACTCAGAGCCATTATCTATCAGATGGAACAACAGGGCCACCAAAGGTAAAATAAAATGGGGTGGACAGAAGGAACCTACAACTTGTTGTTGAACAGAGATCCATATGGTGCTTAATAAATGCCAGGCCTCTTTCAGGAATTTTTCTCATGTAATCCTCATGATCACCCCTCGGTAAGGATGACCTTGACAATAATAGTCTTCGTTAACCAAACATCTACACCAGGTGAGCCGCCATGCAATGTACTGGACATACATCAGTGTCCCCTGTGCCAGATCCTCATGCTTTGCTTCTCCTCTGCTGTTTTCGCTGCCATTTTTTGAGAGCTTGCTGTATGAGAGACTTTATGCTATAGACTTCGTGTTGATCATCTCTTTATCTCATTAAATCCTGACAATATAGCAAAGTAAAAGAACAGCAGTGCAACAGTGGCTATAATGTCCATGTTCTGTGCCAAGAGCCTTATCTCATGTAATCCCCACAAGGGGCCTATGTCACAGGTTCTGTGAACATCCCCAATTTACAGATGGTGAAACACAAGGGGTGAAGTGACTTGCCACAGTTTGACCAGGATTCCAGAGCCCACAGCCACTATCTCAGGCCACCTCCTGCTCAGGTGTGTCTTTATTAAGCTAAGTAGCTCATGTTTCTCATTTGGGGAGAAACTGAGATACTAACTTCCTCGTTTCAAGTCCCCCCCCTCCCCCCGCCCCGCCCCAACCAACCCCTGCTGGCCCCAGAGTCCAGATCACTTGTTTTCAAATCCCAAACACCTGGAATCATTTTCATGATCAGTTAACTGGTAGATCCAGGGGGCCCGGGTTTGGGACAGCTTACCGAATTCAGACTGCATACCAGGGTAGATGATCCTGAGCACGTAATCCCTGACATTGTCATTTTCCTTGTCTGAAGACGTGGATTGGGCAGAACACTGAGGGCTTCACGTGTGCAGTTTGGGAACTACTTTGTCCTGAAAAACATGTCCCATAGCTCTGTCCATGGGATACCCCTGTCCCCACAATCTGCACAGCCTGAGGGTTTCAGTGGAATATGTGCTCACAAAGCCATGTCAGGATCCATAGGCAAGAATGACCACTTACCCGGGAGTCTGTGTGGCTCAGTCAGTTAAACATCTGACTCCTGATTTTGGCTCAGGTCATGATCTCAGGGTTGTGAGATTGAGCCCTGAGTTTCAGGCTCCACGGTGCATGGAGCCTATTTGGGTTTCTCCCCCTCCCCACCTCACTTGTAGGTATGCACATGGTCCTTTCTCTTAAAAAAAAATGACCACTTTTCATGGCTGATTCCCACTCTAGCTTCCCTGGGTCCCCTGTGATCACTCACCTTTCCCCATTGAGACCAGTGTGGAGGGCCCAGCTGGCCATGAGGGGACAGCCCCTGTTCCAGGCATGAGAAGAACTGCAAGAACTGTCCTCACTTGGGGAAGAAGCAGGGCGTCCTCTGGATCCCATCCTGGCTGAGCAGTCCCACTGTTCCACTGCTGCCCACTGCCACATGACACAGTGAGAGGAGACCCAGAGGGTAGTCACTAGGAGGAATGGAGATGGGGCCTTCCAAGCATATGCATCTCTCCAGATGTGCCAAAACAGACCCACGGACCTGCTCCAAGGCTCTGGGATATGCCTGGACAGAAGGTGGGGGGCAGTTTGTAACCTCCTCTGAGCCTCTTAAATCCCACCTTCTGGGGTCACTGACTGAGTAGCATAGGAAGTGGTCCAGAAAAGTATGGTTGGCCACTCTGAAGTCACGCCCGCATATCCGATGTCCTTCAAGCACCCTCTACGAATCAACTTGACCTATTTTTATATGGAATCTTACAGACCTATCCCATCTCAGAGCAGTATTTGACTTGCTAGCACATATTGAGCACTTACTGTATGTGAACACAACACCTTAAAGGCAGTGTCTTATTGGAATACTCAAAATAGATGTATGTGGTATATCTATTACTGTCTATTTTACAAATGATGGAACCAAGGCTCAGAGAGGTAATGTAATTTGCTCACAGCTGCACAGTAGAGCCTGGATCTGAACCCAGGTCTGTTTTACTAAATAAGCTTAATGTTTTGTGCCTAGGTGGGTCATGGATCCCTTCCTTTCCATAGGGATGGCCTTCTTGTTCTGAATGTACTTTCTCTGAACTTTAAAGAGAACTCTAGTCTTTAATCCCAGATCATCAGAGCACAAGCTTTGGAACAAAAAAAGACCTGATTTTGAGTCCAAACTCTGCCAATTCCAGGCTGTGTGGATTTGTGCCAAGCTGTTTAGAGCCCTGCTTGGCACATCATAAGACCTCAGTAAATGTTAGCCACTAACACCATGGGTTGGATGCTGAGCCCTTATATGTCATAGGATGTTCACAGCAAGGCCAGGAGAAGCTGCTGCTATGCTTCCATTTCATAGATGGAGAAACTGAGGCTCAGTGAGGAGAAGCCACTTGTTTGAGGCTACACAGATAATAAGGAGGTGGGGCCAGGCAATGGATCTAGGAGGAACACTCCAGCCCTGTGCTCTCCCCACAGTCCCTACCTTGCTGGTGGCAGTACATGTACACAATCACCTCTAGGTGGGTGGTTATAGAATAGTCCCAGTAGACCCTGGAAGGGGAGGGTTGGTTAGGTCCACAGGATGCCTACTCACCTCATTGTGGCAAAGGGGCCAGGAAGCCAGAAGACCACACTCATGGGCTCCTGCACCCTTCTCACTAGGACCCATTTGTCCCCAACAAATATTGCTCAGACCTCAAATCCCAGTTCCACCAATTATACTGAATCAGACCTTTCTCTCCTCTGTGCCTCAGTTTTCCTAGCTGCAATACAAGGAAGTTAGAAGAGAAGCTCTATAAGGGACCTTCCTGCACAACTCTGTAGCAGAGTCAACTGTGTCAGGACCCATGAAGTGAACATCCTCTGACGGCAGCCAAGCCCGAGAGGATTTTCAGGGTAGCAGTCTCTACAGAGCCCCTTGCATGTGAATCTTGGCCAGGGGTTCCTTCCTCAGACTTCCACACTGCCCATCCCCCAGGATTACAGTGGTCTGTTATCTCATATCTCTTGGGAGAGGTGCTGATAGGACAGGGACTGGGTTTTGCTCACTTCCAGAAGATGCTCAGAGAATATTCAGAGATAATGGTGAATGCCCAAGGGCACCCAGTAAACAAAGCAACTCTCCAACTACCACCCCATACCAGCAAGGAGGAGCTGTGGCCACAGTCCCTTTGGAGCTGTGCAACTTGACCCCAACAGCCTCTGAGTTCCAGCCTCCCAGCTAAGGGCTTTACCAGCATTTTCTCATTGACTCTTTCCTGAATGTCCATTCTGAGTTTCCATTATCGCATCCCCATTTAACACCAGATGAACAAACTGAGGCTGAGGAAGGTGAATCTGACTGTCCAGGATCACTCTACTGGAAAAGAGCAAAAGCTGAACTTCTATTTTCATTTTACATGTTTTAACCGTTTCCTAGAGTAGAACTGCTGGGTCACGTGGTAGGAGTAGGTCATAAGAAACTTCTAGACTGGTTTGTGAAGTGATTGTACCATCAGTGATGGGGGTGGGAAGGAGTTCAAGCTGCTGCTCCAATAGCAGGGCTGAGATCTCAGCCAAGTGCAATCTGATTCCAGAGGCCAAATAAACACCTTGGTGATATTTCCTCACATACACTAAGAAAGTCAGCTGGGGAGTTCTGACCCTTGTTATATAAGAGAGGGTGCTGACTGGGAAAAGAAAAGGAGTCCTGAAGCTCCTCAGACAAGGACCATATCCCTTTTATCATTGCCCCTTCATCCCCAAAGAAACACTGGGGCTCCTGGGCACTCCCATTTACTACAGGCTAACCACCACATTTCTCACACCTGGTTTTTTCTCTTTCACTGAGCTCCGGGTTCCAGGCAGGAGTAAAAATGATAGATGGGGGTTCAGAGTCCAGGGCTGGGGAAATCTCTAGCCCCAGCAGTAATGACCTTGAAAGGACAGACTCAGCTGGAACCAAATATCAATGTGTCTACAATGTGCCTGTTCACAGAAGAAAAGGTGAAGCAGAAAGATGAAGGCCTCAGTGATGTGAGGTGGGGGGAGCGGGGGGAGGAGTGCTTGGGAATCATTTGGTTCAATGTTTCTCCAAAACATTAGTATTATAAGTTTTCTGGCCACACAATCCTGGGCTTGAATCCAACCAACAAACTGGGCCCTCAGGGTGGGATGTTTGACAGAAGAGACTTCAGTGTATGGGGAACTCTGTAAACCCTTTAGGAATGCTTTGAATTCCACGGAGATCACTTATCCAACCCCCTCATTTGATAAGAAGGGGGAAACTTGGGCCTCCAGGCCTCACACATAGAAAAGGTGCTTTCTCCACCAAATTCACCTGAACAACACATGGGGATGAACAGCTGATATTTACTGAGTTCCTAGTGTGTGCACCAAGCATAGTGTGGTTTCACGTCACAGTCCCCATTTAACCACACATGCCCCATGATGGAGCACTATTTTATGAATGGTTTTCACATTTTAATGCACCTGAAATGGGGATGCATTTGAGAGAGTGGCATCTCACAATCATGACAAAGTGGTCACTGCCTGATCTCATTCGAACTCAGGCCTAGCAATTCAGACACTGTTACTTCAGTTAGGTTTTGTTTTTTTTTTTTTTTTAAGATTTTACTTATTTCTTTGACAAAGACAAGGAAAGAGGGAGAGAGAGAGAGTACGAGCACAAGCAGAGGCAGGTACAGAGGGAGAGGGAAAAGCAGGCTACTCACTGAGCAGGGAGCCTGACTCAGGGCTTGGTCCCAGGACCCTGGGATCATTACCTGAGCCAAAGGCAGCCAAGTCACCAGTGAAGCCATCCAGGTGCCCCTCCATTCAATTTTGAGCATGGTTGTTACTTCATGTGTGGAGTACAGATGCTACTTTATTTTATTTTTATTTTTTAAAAGATTTTATTTATTTATTTGAAAGAGATCACAAGCAGGCAGAGAGAGAGAGAGGGAAGCAGGCTCCCTGCTAGGCAGAGAGCCCAATGCGGGGCTCGATCCCAGGACCCTGAGATCATGACCTGAGTCAAAGGCAGAGGCTTTAACCCACTGAGCCACCCAGGTGCCCCAGTACAGGTGCTATTTTAAATGTCTTTATAAATATTAGGCTGATTCATCTTTGAATCAAAAATGATTGTGCAGAAAACTTGGCAACAGAGCAAGAGGGCACTGATGTGATATTGGAAAAGCAGGCACACTATTCACCACTGCACAGATGCCCACAGTGCAAGGCAATAGCCAAAAAATACTGGCGAGTTTGGAAAAAATACTGCATCTCCAACACTCTCGATTAGAGATCAACAAACTTTCTACAAAGGGTCAGATAGGGAAAAAAAAATTGGCCTCTTGGAGCCATATAGGCTCCATGGCAACCATTCAACTTGCCATCACAGCATGAAAGCAGCCATACAAGATTTTTCATGGGTATGGCTGTGTTACAGTAAAACTTTACTGGCAAAAAGAGATGGAGCACTGCATTTGGCCTGTGGCTATATAGTTTGTTGACCCCTTCTTTTGAAGGAACAGAAGACAATATTTGGTGGAATATATAGACAGTGATGTTTCTCAATCAAAGGGTGACATGAAGATTAAACTCTAAAATGTGAAGAAGTTTTAGGGCTATCTTCACTAATGAATGTCAATTTCATGTTCCCTTGGGGTGCCTTGGTGGCTCAGGCAATTAAGTATTTGCCTTCAGCTTTGGTCATGATCCCAGAGTCCTGCAATGGAAACCCAAATTGGGCTCCTTGCTTGGTGTGGAGCCTGCTTCTCCCTCTCCCTCTGCCTGACATGCCACCTGATTATGCTCTCTCTCTGTCACTATTTCTCTCTCTCTCTCTGTCAAATAAACATTTTTTTAAATTATATATTCCCTTGTATGTAGTTACAAGGATAATGTCTGATTTAAAAAACAAACAAACAAACAAAATACCCAAATAAGTCTAAAGAGTACCTTCAAAAAGTATAACATAGGACGAGAAGATGGCGGAGAAGTAGCAAGCTGAGACTGCTTCAGCTAGCCGGAGATCAGCTAGATACCTTATCTAAAGATTGCAAACACCTGAAAATCCATCGGCAGATCGAAGAGAAGAAAAACAGCAATTCTGGAAACAGAAAAACAACCACTTTCTGAAAGGTAGGACCGGCGGAGAAGTGAATCCAAAGCGACGGGA
>NC_081564.1:24710823-24726908 GCF_022355385.1 Mustela nigripes
ATGGATTTTCAGGTGTTTGCAATCTTTAGATAAGGTATCTAGCTGATCTCCGGCTAGCTGAAGCAGTCTCAGCTTGCTACTTCTCCGCCATCTTGACTCCTCCCCAACATGGTGATTAATGGCGTCCACTTTCTCAGCGAATTTTCCCATCACCATCACGTCATGAATGTCTATGCATGTGAAAACCTTTCAACACGTACAATTTAAATAGGTGTTCATTCCTTGCAAATACACATCGATTCCCCTAGAAAACAAATCCATTGCTAACTAGGAAGGGGAGAAATGTGCCCCAAAGACACAAGGTTGTCTTTTCCAATCCCTGTTACAGAGCCAGTGTCCATGGCACTCTCACCTCATGGTAGGTCTTGGGCAGGAGTGGTCACGGTACCTCCCTCTTACCCCTTCATTCACACACCCATCTTTGCATCAGAGGCCCCACGATACATCTTCCCAACCTCATCAGAAGCACTGAGTGCTGGGACAGACTCCATCCTTCTGCAGGAGGCTTCTGGGGCAGCCTCGTGCAACAGCCCATTCGAGGAGGACCCTGACGAAGAAGCAGTGGCCAGGAAGCTGGGGCCAATTCACTCCATGTTTCTTTGTGGATATCTACCATTTCCTTTCAGATACTGTGTCTACGAATTAAACCGGCCTTCTCCTGTGGGAAATCACACACCCACCACTGGTCTTAGCTGGGGCTCTCTTATGTGTGCCCAAAAGGTGTCCTATCAAAGGAGAAATTGGTCTTCCTCAGGGACTAAGCACCACTGTGGGGGCCTGGGTATTCTCCATGCAGAAACAAAGGGTGTTTTGTGCATTGCAAGGTGGTGAAAAAGAAGCTCAGACTTCAACAAGTGTGACAGGACAATCACCACTTCCCTGTCTGCCCATCAGTGCAAGAGGGGCTTGTTTTATCTGGAAGGCTTGGGCCTATAAACAAGTCAAGGTGGTTCAGTGCCTGGGAATGGAAACAGAGCCAAATTAGGATTTCACATTTCTTTTGCAGCAAAAGTGTTTCTCTTGTGAGAAACATGTATTTTAATAGAATTTGATTTTCATATACCCATTTTCCTTACTCACATGTGCTGGATCTACGGGAGTTCCTTTCGCAACTCTGAGGTCACTCAACATGCTTTTGCAGGGTAGTTGCACTATTCTGCATTCTACTAATACCATACAAAGTCTCAAATTTTCTGCATCCTTCCAACATGGGTTTTGGGTTTGAATTCCTGGTTTGGGCCCTCACCACCCTAACAGACAATGCCACAGCTCATGGTTTTTTGGATTTACATTGCCCTCACGATGCCTTATGTTGAACATCATTTCATATGTCTGGCCAGTGAGTCGTTTCCTTTGCAGCACAGTCTTTTTTTTTTTTTCCCCAGCATAACAGTATTCATTGTTTTTCCATCACACCCAGTGCTCCATGCAATCCGTGCCCTCTCTACTATCCACCACCTGGTTCCCCCAACCTCCCACCTCCCGCCACTTCAAACCCCTCAGATTGTTTTACAGAGTCCATAGTCTCTCCTGGTTCACCTCCCCTTCCAATTTCCCCCAACTCCCTTCTCCTAACTCCCCATGTCCTCCATGCTATTTGTTATGCTCCACAAATAAGTGAAACCATATAATTGACTTTCTCTGCTTGACTTATTTCAGTCTATTCAAGACTTTTTCTCGATTCTCTCATTTGGTGAAATGCCGTTCTTTTTTTGTTCTTTCATTCTGTAAATGAACACCTTTTGTGAGGTAAGGATTGGAAATGGTGTCTCCACTACGTATGCTACCTTTTCATTCTCATAGTTTCAGAAGAGGATGATTGAGGATACTTATTCTGGTCTGTAGTCTTGTCAAGCATTGTGATGCCATTATGAGCACATTTATTTGGGGGGTCTCTATTTCACTCCCACGTGCCCTGTCTATTTTTATGCCAGCACCATTCTGTTTGCTCAGGGAAGTGATATAATGTATTTTAAAGTCAGCATGTATGGAGCCAACACCTGCTTCTTCAACGTTTTGGTTCATTGTCTTCCTTTGTGGTCCCATATATATGTTAAGCAATTTCTCTGTTTTGAGAACATCACATTGTGATTTTGGTCAGTGTTGCATTGAATCTGTTCCCCATTTATTCTAGGAACTGGGGATTCACCTTACTCTCTTAGGATCCAAAGGCCGCTAAAAGCGCCTGTGGGTGTGCGTGAGCCTGGGAACTTCTTACATATCAGTGACTCTGTCAGAGCAGCCACTAATGCTAGAGAAATATGCAGGAGAACAGGGCTTGTGTCTCGCTCATGGTTGGCTTCTAGTGTTGTGCTATCCAGGAAAGAGTCTGTCTACAACCCATTTTACACAGTTATTATCTCAATGAACTATACTAAAATCATAAAAGAAAAGGAAACGACCAGTTGCTCACTCCTGAGGAGAGAATGGTCATGGGCATGTAGAACTGACACTGAGGTGACTGCTGCAGCATCCTGGGCTCATTAGAAGGGATGAGACTCCGATCTCTGTCTCCTTGAAGGGATCTGACTGCACCAGCCCCATGAACATCTGACAGCAGAGCAAAAAGATCAGGCAGATGCTGCAAGGCCCATAGACATCTCAACGGAACTGGAACAAATGGGTGAGTTAGTCTGTCTAATAGCATTATTCCCTTTTCAGTTCCTACAGATTTGTATGTAGAGAACATCTACAACTCCGGCAGTGAGGATGAAGTCCCTTCAGATAGGGAATGGCACAGAGGAAGGAAGCAGTGGGAAAGGACTCCAGGGAACATGGGGTTTCCCCTGTCACGCTGGAGAATGAAGAAAGTGCATTAAAAATCAGAAAGCAAAGGGACGCCTTGACGATAGACATGATTTGTTCATTTCATTTTTTCTGAATGAAAAGAACAGAAATTGTGTCCACGGGCCTTTAGGGTAGTCTGGGTTTGTAATCACCACTCTACTCCTTGGCAGCTATTTTAAGGCACTTTCCCATCAAACCTGCACTTGCCTCCCTTTGCTGCTGCCGCATGTCAAAGCTTGGTCTCTTTGCTCATGGCCTCTTAGGAATTGTGCACAAGAGATTCTGGATCTTTCTTGGCATGGGCCTATAACCGTCATGACTTGGCAGCCACAACAACCTCCTCCTGTGAGAGAACCAGGACACTAAGTTCCGGGGTGAGCCAGGAGGTGAAAGACGGGTAATCTCTCTCCCTCATGACATCCAGTACCAAACCTTCTTTATCCTGTCCAAGCTGCTGTACCTTCCAGGGGACTCCCAGAGCTGGAGAAGGTAAAGCATACTTCCCCTGGCTCCACTACATAGTCTCCCATGTCCCTTAGCTTCTGCCAGCCTTCACATCCCACAGAAGTCTGACATGTAAATGTGTTTGCAGGAGAGAGAGACCCCCATGCAGCTGCCTTGGAAAACCCCTGTCGCAGGCCTGGGTCCTCCAGGCTTGTGTGAAGGGGTTGCTGGACCTGCTTCACACACTTGTGGTCCCAGCTCCACCCTACCTCTCACCAGGTGTTGTCTAAGCATAGTATAGAGCCTCTTGGGAGCAGGGCCAGCTCACTGCTCCTCTCACAAACCACCTCTCCAGCACACAACACAAGCCATGTTCCCTAATCCCCCCATGAGGCCCATCCTGTGAACGTTCCTCAGGCCTGCCAAGGGCTCTACGAACACCCCTGCCCCATCCATTTACTGCAAGCCTCAAGAGGAGTACTGGCAGGAACCCTGTGTTTCAGTGACCACAAAGTTACTCATTGTCCAGGGCTGCACTCAACAGCTGAGGGAAATTGGAGAACTTCCTATGCTCTCATTTCCATTCTCTGGAAGTGTTACCTCTGTAACACTTCTGGAAACAAGAGGACGTTGTGCCAGCCTGAAACATGTCCCTAGGAAGGTCATCTCGGTCACTGGGCAGACATGGGCTATGGGGAGGTGGTTGGCCATCTCTCCCTGCAGTTCCCCAGCAATCCCAGACCTATGACAGCTGCTCCCGACACAGAGGGATCAGAGGCTTGATCCTGAGGGAGCCAGGATCTATACTCTCTTTCCTTGGTTGCCCCCTCTTTGACAACAGTATGACTGGTGAAGCATGGCAGGGGGAAGGACATGGAGCATCATTAGGAGAGGAGGAGGAGGCTGGGAGCAGGAAGGGAGAGGACAAGGACAGAAGAAGGCAAAGTCCCGCATAAACAGTCATGGGGACACTGATTGCTTCCAGGTGTGAAAACAGACCTCCTTCTTGGTCTTGGAGAGAATCGGAGGTGGGAAAAGCAGGTGGGCAACTGGAGACCCACTTCCACCCTGTGGGAATAAGTGACCAAGGTCAGGGAAGACTCAGAGCTGGGGTCCCATCCAACTGAGGTCAGAGCCCATCATCCTCAGAGCAGCAGGCCATAGGTCCTCAGCTCCACTAACTCCCCTTTGTCCTCTCCCACGGCTGCCCCAGCATCATTGGAGCTCTATGCACTGGAAGTTGGTTCCAATGGAAGGAGCCACACTGTGCCTCTAATTCATTATTGCCTCCATCTCCTGCACTTCCTCTTTCTTCTGTCCATAAGCACCTCTTTTTAGCTCTTCCCTATTCCCTGTTTTATGAGGCCCACCCTGGAGAACCTTGTCCCCTGCAGGCTCTGAGGCATTGCATCTGAACTGTTTCATGAAATCCCTCTGCAGCCTTCCTCACCCCTTTCCTAGCATCACCTTGACCCCTCACCACTGAGTCTGGTAACCAGCCCTGGACAGCAGAGGAGGGAGCAGGATTGAGAGTCACAGGGCACTGCTCATCCTGCTGGAGAGGACTCGGGAAGGGACGCCGGGCGTGGGTATCCCCACATGGTTGTCTCCTGCCTGGGAGTCTGTGCTCATGCCGCATTCTGCTCTTGCTTCCAGCTCTCAAGAAGCTTCCCTTCTATGAACTTGACAGAAACAACAAGAGAAGCAGAAGAGGAGGACTTGGGAATGGGGTGAATTGGGCAGGAAAAGGGGCAGGCAAACATGGACACATGTTCTACCTCATTTCCCTGACTTCGTTTGTGGGCACGTCAGGAAGCCACACAAAACCCAGGGTGCTGCCCCAGCCTCTGACCACAAAGAGAAGATGAGAGGAAGGTCACAGTCCCTATAGGAACTAGGAAGCCCTGAGAATATCCCACAGGGAAACTCCACCACATCCATGCAACTCCCCGTGCTGGCTGGGCGGTGTCCTCCAGGAGCTGCTAACTTTGGAGGGAGGGCAGTTGCTGCCTGGAGGGACTTGACTGCAGACAGCTGATGCATTGTGCTCTTCTGGTAAAAGGCGCCATGACCTATTGATTCCCTCACTCTACACGACCCACGTCTTGCCCTCCCACCCTAGAAAAGTAACCAGAGGGCTTCCTCCAGAACATCAGTAGTCAGGGAGAGGGAGTAGTGGGGTGGCCTCATCTCATACTTTAGGCATCTGAGAAATGGGCAAACAAGATGGACCCCCTGGGCACATGTGAGAAGGCCAGCTCACCCCTATCTGCATTGCATCCCTGTGGGCACGAAGTAGGCCCTGATCTCAAGCTGAGTCATGTATGTCTGCCACTCCTTCAGGACCTGCCCAACTCCTCGATTTCCCGGAGCCTCCAAGAAGGCTTGTGGGTGGTAGTGGGTCTCCTTATGGCACTGTTTAGCCATGAGAGTTTGATATTCTATTGATTCTACTCAATCCCTCAATCTACAGGGATGACCCTCAGGGAAAGGACATGCTGCCTGCTCCCAACTCACCCGCTGCCTGCCCATGGCATGTGGATTGTACAAACTCACTTGCCATGGGAGTCAGGAGCACGTCGCCTCTGCAACACCGCATGTGAAGACTCCCCCCACAGAAAAGGGCATGTTGAGGGCTCTCAGAGAAGCTGGTGAAGGGACATTCCAGCAGGAGGAGGACCTGGCAGTCATGGAGGAGGTCAGGGAAGTGGCTAAGTGACCCTGGGAGTGTAGCCTTCATTCAGCCCCAGGGGGCCCTTGGGAAACTTCTCTTTCTTTATGCCACACAGGGGTCCTGCAGGGAAACCTCCACCTCAAGACCTCAGAAGACACGTCTCACAGTACACCACAGGCCTCTGGTAAGAAATGACCCAGGCCATAGGCCACTTACTATCTCATACAACTCCACCTGCTGTCTCCATAGCTATGCCACAGGACAGTCTGCCCATGACCCTGAGGCACCAGAGTCTTCAGAGATGCTCAGACAAAGGGAGCCCAGAGGGCCCTGGGGACCCACCTGTGGCTTCAGTTTGGGCCTGGAGGAAGACTTGGTGTATAAACACAAGGAAACACGTCTGCAAGAATGGCTCTCTTGCACCTGACCTCTGCAGGCCAACAAAGAGAAGACTTCTGTGCATCCTGCCAGAAGATGGCACTGGAACCCCAAGGGAAAAACAAGGGGAACCTCTGAATCAGCCCCCACACCCAGAGATGACTGCCCAGGCCCTGCTGATGACTAACACTTGGAGCAGAAGGCAATTATCTGGGCCTTCAACAGTCCATTGTCTGGTGAGACTGGTCCCACCTGTGACTGTTGGGCCCAGCAGCCTTCCCAATATTTCCCTGTTTGTTGCAGTGACTGCTCCTCCTTCGCCATCCCTCCAGTCCCCAGTAAGAATGCAGATGTTTGTCTCACAACTTTTAAAATATTTATTTCCCCTAATGCCTCTCTACCAGTTTCTCTTCTCCCTTTCTCAAACCGCTCCTTCCTCCCTTCCTTCCTTTCCTTCATTGTCTTTTTGTTCTTTGTAATCTTTCCTACCTTCCCCTCTTTTTCTTTTGTTCTGTTATGTCACCACAAAGTACTTCAGTAATTTTTCATATAGCGTTTCATGACTCACTATTTCTGTGTAAGACCCAAGTGCTCACTGTAATATGTTCCCTATTAAAAGAATGAAATGATACCCACACGGGTGCATCTCAAAGGTCTGCTTCTCTGCAAGTCAAGTTAAGCTTCATGGTAATGAAGTCCACACTACAGCTGGACATGGGATACACAATCCCCTGTCTTCCAAGAGACTGAGCAAATGGGTTATTCCACCTAAAGTCTGAAGTTTCTAAACTGAAATGGGCCTCAAGTGAAGGCATCACCCGAGTGTCTGTAAAAGTCACTCACCTACATAATATCTGAAACTTAAACATCTAAAATAGAATCATAATTTTACATGGGTATGAGGCTACCATGCAGAAAGATCTATCTGCATTCAGGAAAGGAACACTGCACCTGACTAGAACTGACATGCAGAGTTTTACACATAGACTAAACCTGAAGGAAGGGGCAAGAATTTGTACAGTGAGTCAGGAAGGAAGGAACATAAGTGAGAGATCCTTCCATGGCCTCTCCTGTCCTAGCTATTAGCAGAGGGTTCACACTGCACAGGAACCCAGCCAATGTTGGGGCACAGGAGGAGATTTTACATGTACCTCACCTCACTCCACATATTAACTCACTCTAGGGAGTGCTGGCCCCAATGAATTGCTCAAATCCTGAGCTATCTCCTGTCTCTACATTTCAGTCACTGACAGAAATACAATGTCTTTTCCCCAAATGCAGAACCCCTGGTTGATTGGGGGGGAACCCAACCTGTCCCCAGCTCCTCCTCACTTGCCCTTCATCCTTCCAGAATTTGACTTTATTAACTGCCCAGCAGTTAGAAGTCCCAGGTCAGGTGACCACCCTGAATGACCAATAGGCTTCTTGAATTCCAACTGCCGCAGAACCCAGCACATTCCAAACCAACTGCCTATATGACAGCTGCTCAACTGACCACACCTCACTGTGGAACAGTTAATGAATTAGGAAAGGGCTGGTAAGGCTGGCCCTTAGTGACTTGATGCATAAGTCTACCAGTCCCTATATCTCCTAGACTAAGATCTAACCCACTATCTGTGCAGCCTGGACTGAGGCCTTGAGAGAGCTGGAAGTAGCTGCACTTGCTCTGAGTGTGACCTTCCCTGCTCCTTCCTTCTTCCCAGCATCCACTCTCTGTTGTGTAAACTGCAGTTTATTCTCTTGAATCTACCTACTGATTTACACCCACAGCAACTTCAATGTTGTAGTCAGTGGAAGTAATGTTTGTGACTGTTCCCTGTTGTTTGGACTGATGCCCATGTGGGTGCTGGTGAACCACAGTTGGGGACAGCCAGAAGAATTTCTTGGCTGCAGATGATATTGCTCTGACTCCAGTGTTTGAGCCCCTTATGATTTTTCTTTCTTCTATCCTGAGCCACGATCCTGAAAAATACACTGAAACCAGAACCGTTGAGGTGAAGCTGAGGAAGACCCTGGGAACTCCTTATTCATTCCCTGGTCACACTTGCATTCCTGTTCACCAGGGCCTGGGGAGCCAACTGAGTCTGAGCTGGACTTGGAGAGGGGTGATGGATGTGGTGTGCACCTACCTGACACCCCATGGACTGGGTGGGGACATGAGCATTTGGATGAAGTGATCTCAAAAACCAGTGCTCAGAGTGAGCAGAGAACATAGAGGCTGGTGTCCATGGCTGGTATCAAATCTTACTAGAAGCCACATATAACTGGGAAAGTTACTTCACCTTTCTGTCCTTGGTTCCCTGTTCTGCACTGGAGCTTCCTTAACTAGTATTATGTTATGAAGCTTCATAGAAGAAAATCCAGATAGCCTGTGAAGACAATGAGCAGTGCCTCATAAGTGCTGCATGAATGTTCCAATATGACATGTCTGCAGGAATAGCCAAGTAATATAGGGGTGACTTCCCCCAAAGAGAAAATGTAGATGATTGCAGGGAGGGGTGTGTGTGGGAGGTGACATTTCAGCAGTCACAGTTGCATGAGGCTTTTTCACCCATGGAAAAGATGTGTCATCATGTCCTGTCATCTGCCATCCTTTCATGTGGGAGGCAGGGACCAGGGGTTATAACCCCTGTGTTTTGACTCATGGCACTGAAATGTAGAGATGTTAAATGGTTTTCCTAGAGTCACAGTGCAATGATTGAAACAGGAAAGCTCAGGGATAGGAAAGAAGTTGATTGTCTTACCACAGAGAACCCTGTTCCCTGAGTCCTCTAGGTTACGTGCATGATTTATGAAAAGAGGACTCCCTTCCCTCCCCTCCCCAAATTTCCCACCCAGAAAATAGCATGTACCTGAATCAGCCTCCACCCCAACGAGTCAATCCCTGCCTGAATCAAAAACCATGATGTTTTCCGGGAAAGAAATGCAAGGACGGGTTGGGAGGCCAATATGTGGCCTCTTCCCCAGCTACTTTACATGCCAGGTTGAGCTCCTAAGAGTTAGACCCATGGTCTACTCATGACCACCCCCTTGTCTCCACTTTGTGCTCACCATAGTTTGGAAACTTTTCTTGAGTTGACAATAAGTCCATTAGGGAAGTGATGGAGAGCATGGGCACATGGCTGTCTTCCCCTTTTCATGTGCAACTCACCACATTTGTATTTCCTTCTCTTGTTCTGACTTCCTAACTGCTTCCTTTCCTTCTTAAGGCTCTTAACCTTCCTGAGAGCTGAAAGCAAGAGCCACCCAGAGTATGACCAGAGCCACCCAGGCAGGAGACCACCAAGTGGGGACACCTAGGCAAATCCTCAATTCTCAGAGCTCCTTGTTCAGCAGGGTGGGCTCAGCCCTGATGACTCCTAACCTCACTCCCTGCTGGACTATTCAGGACTTCTCCCCAGGCTCAGTGGCCCAGTCCAGGGGCCCGGCACCAAGGCAACACCAGCTAGAAAGGGGTTGAGGAAGGTTGCAGAGAAGTTTCAGGAGCATGGCAGATGCAAGGCCTCAGTGCCTGTAAACCAGGTCGTTGTGGTTGGGCATTGGAAAAGGAGGGGTTGGGGAAAAGCTTGCAAGAGGTGCTCATGGGTAGAAGACAGATCAAGGGCAAGAGCTGAGAAGGGAAAATGAGTGACAGAAATAGTGATACTCCCTGTGCCTAAGCCTTTGAACTCTGCAAAGGAATCCTGAGTGTGGACAATTGCGGGGGAATGCATGTGTCTGGAAAATGACAAAGATAGTCATAATTGATTGGGGGTCAGGCTCGTCACCCTGGGCAGGACAGAGGCTGACATCTAGCTAGGGGCAGGGTCCATAACACTGTCCCAAGAGCCCTGAACCATTGCTTCCTACCGAGTCCTCTTATTATCTTGAGTTAGAAATGTATCTTTACTTCTGTAATCACACTAATGAAGCACTTGCCACATTTAACTGTGTTCACATGAAATGGAAAAATGTAGCACAGCATCTTTGTAGTTTTCTCTTAACTGCACAACACTGAAGAAATTATAGAATTTTTTTCTTGAAGTAATGAGTCAATATCCAAGCTACCTTACTCAGTGTCTCCAGTGGGGTACACCCAATTATGGAGGAAGAAACAGACTCTCTTTATGAGTGGTGGTGGAGGGGCTGGCATGATTGTGTGCGACTCCACATTTTTAGGGGGATGCTCCACACAGGTTCCTGGGAGACACATAGAAATAGAGAGCAGTGTCATCATCTTGTACTCAGAACACTCAATATTCTTTACTTCTAGTCCCAAGTGTCTCCTTCCCCTACTCACCAGCTGCCCAGCAAACATTCCTCCTTCTAGGTCGGACTTAGGAAGATGTCACCGTGTGCTGTACTCTGAATTCTGCCCCTCTCCCACACCCATAGGTTTTGTAGGCAACTGCTTGTATTTAGCAGAGACATTACAGAAATGTAGCAAAGTGCAGTGAGCATGCCTAATGGCCTGGATTCCCATCCCATTTAGCAGCCACACCTACCTGGGAGTGTTGCTGAAAGCCCTCTGTGCCCCATTTCCCTGTCCTGCAGCCTGCACATTAGTGTGCCATTACAGTGTCCCAAGTGATTGACTACAAGGAGTGCCTCAGACATAGGAAAGGATGGATGCTTCCCAAATGCTCTGTAGGTGTAAGTGTTGAGATACTGAATGCCTGTGGAATCCGCTAGATGGCTGGCTGTGGGTGAATCCAGATGTAGGACTTGGGATGGCTCCACTGCATGGGAGGATGGAAACCCCCTCTTTATCCTTCACATGAGAATGATGCTTTATAGCCAACAGAGAATCCCTGTACCTTTCTCCTGTCCTCCCCAGAGCAGCACTACTGGGAGTGGAAAGGGGCTGGAAGCCACATTTGACAGTGGAGGGCACTGAAATGTAGGGGAGCTGAAGGCTTTCCAGAGTTGTTACCCTGATGAATGATGGATCTGGGACAGGAATGTCGTTGTTTCCCTGTGGATGGAGATCCTGGAGCCCCTGACACCAACCCAGGGCCCCTGAGAGAATATCCTGAACCCCTAAATGAAGATCTGGCCTCACAATCTCAAAACCCCCTGTGCCAGTGCTTCTGTAGGGGACAGTGGGTGCCCTGCAGGAGGTGTCTGTACCACCAGAACAGACTCAGTCTTCACTCACCTCTACGTTTGGGGCCCTGACATAACATATGAGACAGTTTCTTCCAAATGGAGCCCTAGTGAAGGACAAGGAACATATAACATTGACCACATATCCCCACCTCATTGCAAAGTCAGCACAGTTGCCTAAGGCCTTTCTGAAGGCCAGTTGCCCCCTCACCCACAATTGCTAGTGGTGCTCTGTTTGGCCATGTTCCCCACTCCCCAGTCATGACCATCCTGTGAACTTTCCTCAGGCCTGCCAAGGGCCCTACACATACCCCTGCCCCATCCATTTACTGGAAGCCTCAACAGCAGCACTGGCAGGGATCCTGTGTTTCAGTGACCACAAAGTTACTAATTGTCCAGGGATGTACTCAACAGTTGAGGGAAACTGGAGAACTTCCTATGCTCTCATTTCCATTCTCTGGAAGTGTTACCTCTGTAACACTTCTGGAAATAAGAGGACATTGTGTCAGCCTGAAACATGTCCCTAGGAAGGTCATTTCAGTCACTGGGCAGACATGGGTTATGGGCAGGTGGTTGGCCATCTCTCCCTGCAGTTCCCCAGCAATCCCAGACCCATGACAGCTGCTCCCAACACAGAGGGATCAGAGGCCTGATTCCGAGGGAGCCAGGATCTATACTCTCTTTCCTTGGTTTCCCCCTCTTTGATAACAGTATGATTGGTGAAGCATGGCAGGGGGAAGTACATGGAACATCATTAGGAGAGGGGGAGGAGGAAGAGGGGGAGGAGGAAGAAGAGGACAAAGAGGAGGTGGAGGAGGAGGAGGGGGAGAACAGGGAGGTAGAGGAGCAAGGACAGAGGAAGGCAAATTCCTGCACAGACAGGCATGGGGACAGTGATTGCCTCCAGGAGGGAAAGGAACACCCAGAATGTCTTCCAGGTCTTAGAGAGAATCTCAGTTGGGAAAAGCAGGTGGGCAACCAGAGACCCTCTTACACTCTGCAGACATCAACTGAACAAGGCCAGGGAGGACTCAGAGCTGGGGCCCCATCCAACTAAGGGTATAGCCCATCATCCCCAGAGCAGCAGGCCATAGGTCCTCAGCTCCACTAGCTCTCCTTGAGCCTCTCCCATGGCCACCCCAGCATCATTGGAGCTCTATGCCTGGAGGCTGATTCTATGGAAGAAGACGATTCTAATGGAAGGGGCCACACTGTGCCTCTAATTCATTCCCACCTCCATCTCCTGCACTTCCTCTCTCTTCTGTCCATAAGCACCTCTTAGCTCTTCCCCACTCCCTGCTTTTTTGAAGCCCACCCTGGAGAACCTTGTCCCCTGCAGGCACTGAGGCTATGCATCTGAACTGTTTCATGAAATCCCTCTGCAGCCCTCTTCACCCCTATCCTAGCATCACCTTGACCCCTTACCAATCAGTCTGGTAACCAGCCCTGGACAGCAAAGAAGGGAACAGGATTGGGAGTCGCAGAGCTTTGCTCACCCTGCTGGAGGGGACTTGGGAATGGAGGCTGGGCCTGGATGTTTCCACATGGTAGTCTCCTACCTGGGAATCTGTGCTCATGCCCCAATCTGCTCTTGCTTCCAGCTCTCAAGAAGCCTCCCTTCCCTGGACTTGAGAAAAAAAAAATAAACAAACAAACAAGGGAAGCAGAAGAAGAGGAGTTGGGAATGGGTTGAGTTGGGCAAGAAAGGGTGCAGGCAAGCATGGACATATGTTCTCCCTCGTTTCCCTGACTTAGTTGTGGGCACCTCTGGAAACCACACAAAACCCAGGGTGCTGCCCTAGTCTCTGATCACAAAGAAGAGATGAGAGGAAGGTCACAGTCCCTGCAGACACTAGGATACCCTGAGAATATCCCACAGGGAACCTCCACCTGATCCTCACAACCCCCTGTGGTGAAGCAACTCTCCCAGGAGCTGCTGACCTTGGAGGGAGGGCAGTGGCTGCCTTGAGGGACTGGACCCCAGATGGCCGATACATTGTGCTTTTTTGGAAAAGGGCGCCACAACCTATTGATTCCCTCACTCAGCATGATCCAAGTCTTGCCCTCCTACCCTGGAAAAGTAACCAGAGGGCTTCCTCCAGAACATCAGTAGTCAGGGAGAGGGAGTAGTGGGGTGGCCTCATCTCACACTTTAGGCATCTGAGAAATGAGCAAATAAGACAGACCCCTGGGCACATGTGAGCAGGCCAGCTCACCCCTCCCTGCACTGCATCCTTATGGGCATGGAGTAATCCCTGGTCTCAAGCTGAGTCATGTATGCCTGCCACTCCCTTAGGACCTGCCCAACTCCTCGAGTCCCCTGAGCCTCCCAAGAAACCTTGTGGGAGGTAGCAGGTCCCCTTGTGGCAGCATTTTGCCATGTGAGTTTGGCATTCTATCGACTTTTCTCAATCTGCAGGGATGACATTCAGGAAAAGGCCATTCTACCTGTTCCCAATTCGCCCACCACCCGCCCATAATGTGTGGACCATGTAAACTCATGGAGTACATTGTCTTTGACACACCACCTGCAACATTAGCATGGGCAAAGGCTCCCCGCACAGAGAAAGGCATGTTGAGGGCTCTCAGAGAGGCTGGGGAAGAGACAGTCCAGCAGCAGGAGGACTTGGCAGTCATGGAGGAGGATGCTCAGGGAAAGGGCCTAAGTGACACTGGGAGTGTAGCTTCCATTCTGTCTCAGGGGACCCAAGGGAAACTTCCCTTTCTTCATGACACACATGGTCTTGTAGGGAAAACTCCACCTCAATACCTCAGAAGACAGGTCCCCCAATACCCCCCAGGCCTCTGGTAAGACCTTCCCAAGGCCACATGCCACTTGCTATCTCCACAGATAGCCAGAGCTACTGCTGTCTCCACAACTCTGCAGCAGGACAGTCTGCCCATGACCCTGAGGCACCAGAGTCTCCAGAGGTGCTCAGACAAAAGGGAGCCAGGAGAGCCCTGGGGCCCCACCTATGGCTTTGATTTTGTCCTGGAGGAAGACTCAGCATGAAAACAATGAAGAAACATGCCTGGAGGAAGGGCTCTCTTGCACCTGACCTCTGCAGGCCAAACAAAGAGAAGACTTCTGTTCATCCCACCAGAAGATGGCACTGGAACCCCAAGGATAAGTCAAGAGGACCCTGTGAGTCAGCCACTACACCCAG
This sequence comes from Mustela nigripes, assembly GCF_022355385.1. Taxonomy (NCBI): domain Eukaryota; kingdom Metazoa; phylum Chordata; class Mammalia; order Carnivora; family Mustelidae; genus Mustela; species Mustela nigripes. The sequence continues at coordinate 24,725,359 of NC_081564.1, forward strand.
AGTTGGTTGCCTAGGCCCTGATGATGACTGACACTTGGAGCAGGAGGCAACGACCTGGGCCTACAACAATCCATTATTTGGTAAGACTGGGCCTGCTAAGGTCTGGAGGGGTCAGCAGCCTTCCAGTCTTTTCCCGTGTCTGCTGCTCCTCCAACCATGCCTCCAGTCCCCAGCAAGCATCCAGAGAATGACAGATGCAGGAAGAAGTGGGACTGCCAGGGCCCTGGGACCACCCTGGCATCTAACTGATGCATAGCAGCCATTTGGAGCACTGAGATGTGACAGCAAAGGAACAGGAGCTTCAAGCACCATGTTATACCTTGGGGAAAACTTGGGCCTGGAGGAATGGAAAGCTAGAGATCTACGACTTACAGAAATGGCATACAGCCTTCCTTTGGAAGCATGTTAAGCATCTTACCTTTTTCTCTACCTGAACTCTCCAAGTCAAAAGGTCTCAGGGACTATTCCTTCTACCATGGCAATTTTCATCATTTGTCTACGTTCCAAAAAGAATCTCTTCTTCTTGATGGATGCATAATACTCCATAGTGTATATGGACCACATCTTCCTTATCCATTCGTCCGTTGAAGGGCATCTTGGTTCTTTCCACAGTTTGGCGACTGGACGAATACCCAACTTTTGTAGCAACATGGATGGGACTAGAAGAGATTATGCTGAGTGAAATAAGTCAAGCATAGAGAGTCAAGTATATGGTTTCACTTATTTGTGGAGCATAACAAATAGCATGGAGGACATGGGGAGATCGAGAGGAGAAGGGAGTTGGGGGAAATTGGAAGGGGAGGTGAACTAAGAGAGACTATGGACTCTGAAAAACAATCTGAGGGTTTTGAAGGGGCAGGGGGTGGGAGGTTGGGGTACCAGGTGGTGGGTATTATAGAGGGCATGGATTGCATGGAGCACTGGGTGTGGTGCAAAAATAATGAATACTGTTATGCTAAAAATAAAAAATAATTTAAAAAATCTCTTCTTATAACAGTGCATCATTGGAAACATGGGTGATTTTACCAAGGCTTGGATGGGATTGTCCTACTGGAGAGAGAGGTACAGAGACCGAGATGGGACCAAATGGCTTTAAGGAATGAAGGCTGACTTTCAGAAAACCTGTAACCATCAAGGTTGGGAATGGTGGCCTGACCCCTTGCTTCCAGAATTCCCCACCATCTCACCAGGGGCATAAAAAATGTCACTTCCTGGCAGGTGTAAGAACCTCAGAATATATTGGGCACCTCAGGAAAAGAAATCTGCCCAAATATACAGGTATCACAGGCAATTCTGAAAGCAAGTCTTTCCCTTGGCTTCTGGCCTAGAGAGACAACGATTCGTTCCACCTAGAGATTCCTTAAAAAGTTCCAGTGATGTTGCAAATGGCAAGATTTCATTTCTTTTGATGGCTGCATAATATTCCATTGTGTATATATACCACATCTTCTTGATCCATTCATCTGTTGATGGACATCTAGGTTCTTTCCATAGTTTGGCTATTGTGGACATTGCTGTTATAAACATTCGGGTGCACGTGCCCCTTTGGA
>NC_081564.1:24731908-24739463 GCF_022355385.1 Mustela nigripes
GGGGGGAGAAAGGGGATAAAAAGAGGTTCAAAAAGGAAGAAAGAAAGAAAAAAAAATGAAAAAAGAAAAAAAGAAAAAAGAAAGAAAAAAAAAAGAAAAGAATTTTTAAAAAAAGAAAACAGCTTTCAGAAAGTGGTTGTTTTTCTGTTTCCAGAATTGCTGTTCTTCTTCTCTTCGATCTGCCGATGGATTTTCAGGTGTTTGCAATCTTTAGATAAGCTATCTAGCTGATCTCCAGCTAGCTGAAGTCGTCTCGGCCTGCTACTTCTCCGCCATCTTGACTCCTCCGAAGAAACCCATTCTATGACTGGAGTGGAGGATGCACTTGTGGATGCCTTTATATATTTGACAAGTTTTCTCCCCTTTGCCAGTGACTCCTTGTGATGAGAATATTCAGGCAAAACCTCAAATATAAAGGGCTTGTTAATGGTTTCTTCCCTCACAGTCATATTGATCTGAGAAGCCACCCCTATTGGGGTACAATGGCAAACAATTTATTTAGCTAAGTATAAAACTGCCCTTGTGGTTAAAGCAACCTCAACATTCACTATGAGATGGTCCCTGACTTTGAGGACTTCACATCAGGTCCAGAGTGTTGGAGAGAAACAAGGCCACCAATAGATGATAGGAGGCCAATTTATAAAGTACCAGGTTATGCTTAGAGATATGCCTGAACTAACACCTGAAAACCTGTACAACGTTAAGCCCAGCTACCCTTAGGCCTGGACCTCACCACTCTACATCTATGGTTTATAACTCTACAAAGGTTATTGAGTCTACCAGATTTAAGATGCCCCTATGAAAATGTAAAGACAGTTGGTTTATCAATGGCAACAGTTTCATGAAACGGGGTAAGAAAAATCAGGTATGCTGTCTACAATCTAACTCAGATGGTTTAGACCAAAGACTGTCAGCAAACATATCTGCCTGCAAATCAGAGTATCTAGTGCCCACCTGTTTGTTGTAATTGACCAAAACCTTACAAGTATTTATCCTGACTCCAACAGGCCTTCCTCCTCCTCTATGCCCATGAAGCAATTTACAGAAAAGGTGCTTCTTCTCAAGCCATAATCCCCCAATGCAATATTGGCCTGAAATGATTGCATGTTCAAAGAATGGTCCTCCAAACCCGAGTAGCCCTTGGAAACCTAACTGCAGTTCAAGGAAACTCAGGATTAAATAGGGGTCCCAGGCTGAAACCCAATGGCTATGCAGCTCTAACCTGTGTCCATGGCTTACCCAAGCTTGAGAGGTCACCGGACTCTTGGATTGGACTTAGATGCATAGGTGCATTATTAAAACCATCACTGACCCAACCTGCCTTCCACATTTCAAGCAACGGTACACACATTCTGTGTTTCATTAGGTTTGCCACCTGGCATCCATCGTTGTCCCTCTTTGGGACTGGAGGATGTCGTGTGGCATGGGGAAGTCCTTACTGAATACACAGTCAAGGCTCTACATGTCACCCCGAACAGGATTTCTTAATGAAATACGGGAATGATCCCAATGCATAAAGCAGTTCTACAAAACAAAAAGTCTTCAGATGTTGTAACTGCTGCACAAGGTGGAGCTTGTGCTAATCTATGGACAGAATGCTGTGGGTACACTCCCCACTATCACAAAGAGAATTCTGGGTTCCTAACAGACACCACTGCTCAAATCTGCACTTTCAAGGATCCCTCTCTTTATGGATTTGCTCAACTCTTGTCCTGGGGGAGGATTCTCACCGACTATCAAAGGAATCTTCATGGGACTTCTCCTTTTTTTTTCCTTCTTCTAACCCTGTTGTGTTGTTTTCCCTGTGTCTCTGCAGGTGGTGCCAGGAATCCTTCACTGCGGTAACTTCCAGAGGACAGATGGTCCTTTCCACTCAGGAAGATCAAAACAGAAGTTCTCCCCTGGACTCAGTGACCTCTTTATTTCACAACTCTTACACAGAGAGGCCCCCAACTGACCAGGGATGACCCCACAGGTAGGGACAGCTCTACACCCCTATTTAGCAGGAAGAAGTTACAGAAGATGAGACCACCCTCCTTCAACAACCTTAATGATTGGAGGGTCTAAACTGTTCAGGGTCACATGAGGAGGGAGGAGAAGGCTTGCTGGGCACAAAGCAGGGGCTGGCATGCCACACTGCCCCCACATGTGATATGGGTGATATTCTTCAGGCACTCCTGGCTGCCTTGAAGCTATGGAAAGGAAAAAATATTCTCCAAAAAGAGAGATCAAAACCCTGCAAGACCTGAGTCTCCCTCAGTTTATAAATGTTCTGGTGATTGTCAAGGAAGAGGCTGGCTTAATAATAGGCTAGCTAACTTCCAGAGACCCACAACTCAATTTCCTGAAGTCCTAACATCTCTGTCCCCTCTATAACACTGAGGGAGGCTGAGGCAGAATCAAATGTCAATAAAACAATTTATTTTAAAACCGGCAGTCCCTTGGGAAGGATCTATGAAAGGAGGAAGGTAACATTCCTCCAGGAAGTTCCCGACTGTCTTCCTATTAATGCTATCCTAGAAAGAAAATCCACCTTCACTGGACGAAAGCAAAGCCTCCAGTATCCTGTGTGTCTTCTCTCCTACTGGAGAGTTCTTGAAAAACCTCCCTTTTTCCTGACCTCCCCCAACGCCATTGTAGAGAGTCAGCCTCCCATCACAAGCCTAGCATAGCAACTCTTTCTACCCATGGTCATTCCCCCGGGCTTTAATAAAATCATCTTTTGCCAACAAAGGTGTCTCAAGACTTCTTTCTTGATCATTGGACTTGAACCCCAATGTCTTTCCTACATTAGTGTCCCGTTTCTGTCAACTCTTTCATCTTCATCCACCTAACCCACTGCACATTCTGTGTCCTCTGAGCACAGGACCCTTCTCAGATGAAACTGTCACATGTCACCTCTTTCAGTCTCGCCTTTGTTGAGTTTGCCCATCTTAATCTCCCTAGCATCACATTCTCACTGTCTTTTTCTGACACGTTTATCTGGTCAATAGGTTCTAATCACCAATACCCTATAACATGTTTCTTCTCCTTAATAGATGACTCCATTTCTTTCCTTTGTCATCAACTTCAAATCTAAACTCTCAGATGTTTGTCTCACAACTTTCAAAATTTTTCTTTCCCATAATGCCTCTCTACCAGTTTCTCTTCTCCCTTTTTCTCAAACCCACCCACCCTTCCTTCCTTACTTTCTTCCCTTATCTTTTTATTTATTGTATTCCTTTCTCCCTCCCCTTCTTTCTTTCTTCTGTTCTGTTATGTTAGTCACCATACAGTACTTCAGTAGTTTTTCATGTAGTGTTCCCTGACTCATTCTTTGTGTAGAAAACTCTATGTATTGCTCATGGCAATACGTTCCCTATTATAAAGGATGAAATTATACCTACATGGTTGCATCTCAAAGGATCCGCTTCTCTGCAAGTCAATGGTAAGCTTCACAGTAATGAACTCTGGCCTTCCACACTATAGCTGGGTATGGGGTATGCTAAGCATTCACCACAATCTCCTGTCTTCCAAGTCACTTAGCATATATGTTGTCCCACCAAAAATCTGAATAATTTCATTTATCAGCTGAAATGGGCCTCAAGTCAATCCATCACCTGAGTACCTATAAAAATTACTGGCTTCAACACAACTCACCAATATAGTCTTTGAAACATAAACAATAGTCTTTGAAACATAGACATCTACAATTGAATCAGAATTTAATGTGGGTGTGAGGCTACCATGTCGAAAGACCTATCTAAATTCAGCAAAGTAACACTGCACCCGACTTCAAGTGACATACAGAGTTTGGGGCAGAGACTATTCCTGAAGGAAGGGGCTGGAATTTGTAGATTGAGTCAGGAAGGAAGGAACATGAGTGAGCAATCCTTCCACAGCCTCTCCTGTCTGGCCATCAGCAGAGGGTTCACACTGCATAGGAACCCAACCAATCCTGGGGCACAGGAGGAAGATTTCACATGTGCCTCACCTCACTCCACGTGTGTTAACTCACAGGGAAGGGAAAACTTGTATTTATAGCCAATGTGGAAGAGCCTTCAGCCATGTGTCCCCGTTCAAGTGACATCAGAGCTCATTCATCCTGGATTGCACCATGCACATCTCCCCAGTGTGGGAGAGCCTTTAGTTGGGGCTCTAACCTTGGGAGACATGAGAGAACTCACCCTTATGAGGAAAGTACATGATACATATGGGGGAAACAATTCTAGGGTAGTGCTCACCTCTGTACATAGCAAAACCATCAAAGAGGTTCTTTAGAGACATAACGAAGGTGGGGCACCTTTCCTTCAGAGAGTTCTGCTCTTATTCATGCCAGTGACCTCACTCGGTATATAAGACATGTGGTGGGATTGCTGTACAAGAGCTCTCAGCAACATGCATCCCTTTGAGGCCATGGGCACATTCCCACAGACAGAACTTGTTGAATGCCATCTTCAAGGAAAAGCATTTAGCCCAACCACACCCTTAGCCAGCATCTGAGGATCCACACCGGCGGGAACCCCGACAAAAGCACTCAACGTGGAAGAGCCGTTAGATACAGTTCTCACACTTGGAGACATCACACAACTCAGAGCAGAGAAACCATTGTCTGTCATCACTGGGGTCCTGCCTTTACCCAGAGCGCCCACCTTTCTCGCCACCACAGAAATCACACAGTACAAACCCTGTGTCTCTGATCTTTGAGGCAGAGGCTTCTGTCAGAAGTGGTCCCTTTCCCAATAATAGAGAACTCACACAGGGAGAACCACTAGCACTGTATCTTGGTGGGAGAAGCTTCAACTGGGGCTCTGGCCTGAGCTCCCACTACAACCTCAGAATATGCATCATCCTTCACACAGGAGCGAAGGTTCAGGGACCTCCGGGGACACCTTGCATCATCGCTGCTGCTGAATGCCAATGGAATCCATGTGGGAATCCCATTCCTCATGGAGCCAACACATGAAGGGCCTGGGAGGATTCACATAGAAGAAAATCCTCCTGGTGTGATGAGGAAAGCCATGTCCTCAGGTATCCATTATTCCTCAGCCAGCAACAATACCCTCACCCTGAGGAAACACTAATCCCAATGCAATGGGGGGAAATTCTTCCCCTGACACTCACATCAGAAAATCACTGGGCAAATACCTCCCAAGGAATTTCTTAGTGTGAAATTGACATACAAACTCAGACACTGACAATTTTTCACTGCAAAGACATATACTTGGGTAATGTTCTGAGGGATGCTGAATGCAGCATTAGTAACCAATAGCTAGACATAAAGCAAATCTGCTTCCATCCATCAGTACTTGCATAAAGGCCAGTATTACCAAAAGAGCGGGGTTTCACAATCATGACCACTGTGCAAAAAAGAATGGGTGACTTTTCCTTTACTAGCTCTCACAACTGGCACTGGTGCTTTCTCTTTGTAGGAAGATTTACACATAAATATACTGCCTGTGATCCATGAGAACATAACTTGGAGTATTACCTCAGAAATGTGGAATGCAAGGTGACGTATGTTCACAAAAACATTAATCTTTTGATCTATGTAGATTGCAAAGATGAATGGCAACAAGTTTCAACAAATATATGATTAAGGATATACCTCTCATATATCCTTAATTCTACTAATATTGTCCTCATAAATTAGAAATGACTTATAAATTAATTTCATACGTAGAAATATTTGTATTTTATTAACTTATTTGAGAGTGAGAGAGCTAGAGAGAGAGAGCAAGAACAGTTAGGGTGGAAGGGGAGAGGGAGAAGAAGCAGGCTTCCCATTGAGCAAGGGCCCAATGCAGGGTTTGATACCCCAGGATCCAGGGATCCTGACCTTGGCCAAAGGCAGATGTGTAACCAACTGTACCACCCAGGGGCTTGCATATTAATTTCATCTTTTACAAAGCTGCTTTTCTGGGAGATCTGTGTGTACCAGGACAGTAAAACCTATACAGCTCAGATTCAGGCAGAGAGGGCTTTATCCCCCTCTATGAGAACTTGGTAGCCATGAGGTTTTCTCCCCAACCATAAACAGATAGGTATCTCTGGGCCTGAGAAGGTGTAAGACCACTGCAGATGTAGAAATAGCCCCTTATTCAGATTTTAGAACAACCCATTACTTAGATGGACTTGACAGATACACACAGAACCCTCCATCCAAAAGCAGCACATGGAATACACTCCTCTCAAGTGCACATTGAACATTCATCACCATATGTCATATGTGAGGCCACAAGACGAGTCAATAAACTCCAGAAGCCTAGAATTTTCCAAAATGATGACTGAAATAAAATCAAGCACCTTTTCTAACCACAATGGTATAGAATTAGAAATCAATTACGAGAAGAAACTGGAAATTCATAAACACTGAGATTAAACAACATGCTGCTGAACAACCAATTGGGTCCATGGGGCAAACCAAAACAGAAACCAAGAAATATTTTGAGGCAAATGAATATATAATACAATGAAACAAAATTTATGGAATGCAGTAAAACAGGATCTAAAATGGGGCACCGGATTAGTCAGTGGAGCACTATACCCCTGATCTTGTGCTTTTTGGTTTCAGCCCCACACTGGGCACGGAACTCATTTTATTTTATTTTTTTTAAGATGTCATTTATTTATTTGACAGAGAGAGGTTGAGGAAAACTGGGGGAGAGACAGGCAGAATGAAAGGGAAAGTTTGCTCCCTAGGCTGAGCAGGGAGCCAATGCAGGGCTCAATCCCAGCACCCTAAGTTTATGACATGAGCCAAAGGCAGATGCCTAACAGAAAGAGCCACCCAGGTACCCCTTAGAGCTAACTTATGTTTTTGGGGGTTGGGGATTTGGGGGTATGGGCAGTGTATTTGAAAGGGAACAAGGCAGGCATTAGCTTGGGGAGGGTAGCATTGGCAATGGGTGGATAAGCAGCAGGACAACAGAGCCCTGGAGACCCACACCAATGGTGGGCGGGGTGCAGTAGGTTGTGTCAGGGGGAATCAAGAGCAATGCGGTGAGGTAATGGGGCAGTAATGCCTTAGGGTGATGGGCTGGGCAGAGGGACTGCAGGGCCCCAGGAGGTGGCAGCCAGGTGATAGGGCTCAGTTAGGGGGGGTGGGACCAGCGGGGGATGGAGCAGGGTTCACCAAAGCCAGGGGAGTGGGCAAACAGAAGTACAGGCAGAGGGAGGGGTGGCAGGACCAAGGGCCAGGAGCTACATGACACCCCTGTGTGGCAGCAGTGTGGTACCTGTAGTAGTGGGTGGAATTTAGGGGACAATGGGGGGGTGCAGGGGCGAGAAGGGGTGTGAACAGCCCCCAGGCAGTAGCATATAGGGCATGGTGGGCTGGCCTATAGTGCAAATCCAGGGGGCGGGGCAGCAAAGCAGAGTAGAGATGGGAGCACAGGGCAGCAGTGGAGCAGTGACAGCAGAGGTAAAGGGGATGTGGGAGAGGGACACAGCAGGGTGGCAGGAGTGCATGTGGGGAGGCAGCCAGGTCATAGCAGCATGGGGAGGAGTGGCAGGCAGGCATTTAGTGTGGCAGAAGCTTGGCAATGTGTAGGGCAGGGGGGAGGCAACTGGGTGG
>NC_081564.1:24739563-24745013 GCF_022355385.1 Mustela nigripes
GGCAGAAGCTTGGCAATGTGTAGGGCAGGGGGGAGGCAACTGGGTGGGGTGGAGGGAAAACTAGCTAGCTAGCAGGAAGTGGCAAATGTGGGGGGCAGGACCAATGGTGGTGGGAGCAGGGGTCCCCAGAGCCTGGGGAGGGGACAACCAGATACTGGCACAGGAGGGGTGGCAGGGTCTGCATGATACACCTGAGGAGCAGCAGTGTGGCATTTGTGGGTGCTGGGTGGAATTTAGGCGGCAGTGCTGGTGGGGGATGGGGGGGACCAGCCCCCAGGCCATGGCACAGTCTTGGCATGGTGGGCGTGGTGGGCAGGCCACAGTGCAAGTCCAAGGGGCGGGGCAGCAAAGCACAGCAGAGGCCAGGGGCACAGGGCTACAGTGGAGCTGCAGCAGCGGTGCTAAGTGCGGTGGTTTGGTGGGGGGACAGCAGGGTGGCAGGGGTGCATGTGGGGAGGCAGCAAGGTGGTAACAGCATGGTGGAGGGGGCGGACCTCTGGGGTGGCATCAGCATGGCAATGTGCAGGGCATCAGGGAGGCAATGGAGGGGGTAGGGGTCAGCCAGGTGGTAGCAGTGTGGTGCGGGAAGGGTTAGTGGGATCTGCAGGGCAGCAGCATCAGGTCAACAGCTGGGTGGGCAGGGCAGAGAAACACAGCAGCAGCAGCAGCAAGACAGAGGGCAGCAAAGGATCTGCAGTGGCAGTGGCACTGAGGCGGGGCATGGCGCTGTGCAGCCTCAGGAGCAAGGGGACAGTAAGTAGTGAAGAAATGGTGGGGTGGCACAGTGGGATGGCAACAGATGGGGACACAAAACAGGGAGGCAAAACGGGGAGGCATTGACAAGGATGTGGTTGGGAGGGACCAGTGGGGCAACAGCTGCAAGGCAATGGTGTGGGATGGCATGGGGGCAGGGCGGGGCAGTGGAGATGGGCAGAATCAGCAGGCACCAAGGTAGTGTGGCAGTGGCTTTTGTAAAACAGCCACCATGGCAGCAGGTGAGGGTGGTAGAAATGTTGGAGGGTGGTGCGTCAGGGCGGCTGGAGGTGGCACAAGAGGGCATCAGTGGCAATGGGGCGGGGCAGCAGGGCAGCAATGTTGAAGGGGAGCAGTTGCAGGAGAAAGGGGCACTGCTGTGGAACTTGACAGCAGTAGCAGGGTGGGGGGTGCAGCAGGGTAGCAGTGGGGGGCTGGCACAGTGGGGTGGCAGTGGTGAAAATGTGGGGACGGGCAGGGCAGGAGCAGCACATGTGGGTGGACAGCCATATGGTAGCAACATGGGGAGTAGGGGCCGGGACCAGGCATATGGCTGCAGTTCACCAGAGGGACAGGGCAGTAGGGAGGCACCAGAGTGCCGGAGAATGGGCAGCCAAGCAGTAGCTTGCAGGGAGGGGTGGTGGGTTGAGGGGGCGGGAGAGGTATGACAACTAGGTGGGTTAGCAGGGCAGCACTGGCGGTGGGGAGTGGAATCTAGGCAGTAGCCCATGGTGAGGTGGACTGGGACCAGCTCTGTGACAACAGTATAGCAGCAGCGTGGAAGGCAGGGCTGAGCCCAAGTGCTCATTAATATGGGGCGGGTCAGCTGACAGTGACAGCAGCTGGGGACACAGGGCAGCAGTGGAGCAGCAGCAGTGGTGGTAAGGGGGTGGTGTGAGGGGTCCAGAGGCCCATGTTAGGGTGGGGCTGCCAGGAGGTTTCAGCGTGGGGAGTGTGGCCTGGAGCAGAAAGGTGGCAGCAGCATGGCGCCTGGGCAGGGGTTTGGGGAGGCTAGGTGGTAGTGCTTCACCAGCATGGCGTGAGGGACACAGTGGCATGGCAATGAGGCGGTGTGGTGGGCAGGGAGGTAGTGCCTGTCAACGGGGTGAGGCAGAGAAGGGGCTGTGAAGCTCAGCAGAGAACATAGATCAATACTGGGATATAGGGCAGTAGCAGCAACTCGGGAGTGGTGGGGCAGTGACAGCAGGGTGCAGGAGCTGCAGCCCGGCAGGGTGGCAGTTGGGGGAGGGTGTAGTGGGGCTGCAGCAAGTGGGCTTGGCTCATCTCATGGCCATGGCAACAGGGTGGGGCAAGTGAGGCAGTATTGACAGTGGTTGGGAGCAGTGTGGGGCAGCACAGCTTTATCAGGGTCTGGGCACAGATGGGCAGTGAGGTGGTAGAGCACACTCGGGGCTTGCACCACGGGGGTGCAAGCCCCACAGCAGTGGCAGATCAACAGCTTGGTAGGCAAGGCAGCCAAAGGCAGCTGCAGGACAGGGCAAAGGGCAGCAGTGGCCCCTGGGTAAGGGGGGTGGCGCTGCAAGGCCACAGCAGCAAATAGGTGGGGCAGCAGGGAAGCAGTGGCTTGGGGAAGGACAGTGGGGTGGCAGCACAAGGGTGAGGGGAAGCGGAGCAGGACTGCATCGGCACCAGGGAGGGGTAGGACAGAGCAGCACCACTGCAGCTGCACGACAATGGTGTGGCCTGGCTCAGGGCTCTGAGCAGGGCAGTGGAGATGGGTAGCAGTAGCTGGGTGACCAAGGTAGCAGTGGTGTTGGAATCACAATGGGCAACAGGTGGGAGGGGGGCAGTAGCTGGGCAGTAGCTTGGGCAGTGGTAGTGGTGCGGGGGGGGGGGGTGCACAGCAGAGCAGCAGCGGCAACTGGGTATGGCAGTGGGGCTGCAATGGTGTGCAGTGGCCAGCGGGCAGCAGCTACATGACAGAGGGGCAGAGCAGAGGTGCTGGGCAGCAGTAAGGGGGTGGAGGGAGTGAAGTGGCCTGGAGGGGAGGACTTGGCCAAGGTAGATTGCCAAGGGGTGCTTCTTTGCACTGGGGAGGCCAGGTGGGTGGGGACTCTACCCTGGGACTGTGCCTCAGGCTCTCCATCTATAAAGCAGGCAGAATCTCAAAACCTTGTGGTTATTGTAGGATTTAACGGAAGTAATGAGCTTTTTACAGACAGGTTCATAGTACAGGTTGTCATTCCTCTCGTACTTCTAGCTGCCTGACCTGTGGCAGAAGATGCTATCTCCATGCCTCAGATTTCTCATCTGACAGATGGACCTGAAAATAGTACCTATGCAGACTTGTTTTAAGGATTTAGTGACTTAGTAAATGGAAGGCACATCCGAGGTAAATGTGAACCCTGGTGCCTGGTGCAGGGGAAGTGAATGCCAACATGATGGTCACCCTCAGGAGTATCATTAGGTAATTGAAGAGCAGGCCCCTGGTTTCAGCGTTCTACGCACTTCACCAGCTTGATTATCTCAGTCAGCTAGGATCCTGAGAAGGCCCTGGTTCTGAGAGACACAGATAATGTTTGGAACCAGATTTCAAGCCCTTGTCTCTGTGGCTCCAAAACCCATGCTTTTAAGATCTCCGTTATTGGGGCTTATCCCAGTCCCTCATGCCTCCATGCTTTGCTCTGGACCTTATGGCTTAGAATGCTTCCTAAGGCATAGGAATAAATTTTACCTATTTTTGTTACTATTATTTTCTTGACTCACTTGCAGCCAATTAAGGGCACAGTCAGGAACAGCCTTTGTTAGTGACTGAGATCAACAGCTGAAGGACCACCCCAACAGAGAGAAATGAGACCAATTTTATGTGCTCTTCTCCCCCTTTATTTGAGTCACAAGACAGGGATTGTTCATAGGTTATCAGGGAAGTAAAGATGTTGGCTGCCCAGCTGACTGAGCCTGAGTAGACAGCAGCAATGACTTTTTGTAGGATCTCAAAAGACACCTAGAAGATGGACCATACCCAGGGATTTGAAAACTGGTAAGGCACTTTCTATACACCCAGCATTGCTACCCTTCCTCAACTTCTTCAGTATCCCCCTGCTTCTTCCTGTACCCTGAAGTGTGATGTAGGGCAGACCGTGCTGAGCAGAGTGGAGCCCAGCACCTTACATGCTGTTCTGTGCATGCATTCACCAGTTTCAAAAGCCCTTCTTTAGGCTCTGTGAGGATCAGGAGGGAAGCCTCCTGTGCAGATGTTGGCAGTTCTGTGTATGTTCTGAGTCCTCTGAGCAGTGCTGTATGGCTTGTCTTTTTAAATCCAGTTTTGTCTTGTCTTGTCTTATAAAACCTTATTCTTAGGATAACTTGTAAGAACACTCTTAGCAACTTCTAAGTTTGCAGTACAGTGTTATTAACTGTGGTCACCATGTTGCACATTACATCCTGTGACTTACCTACTTTATCCCTGTATGTTTGTACCTTTGGACCCTTGTCATCCATCTCACACCCATCCCCCTGCCCATCAACCACCCATCTCTTCACTGTCTCTTTAAGCTCAGGTTTTTTTAAAGATTTTATTTATTTATTTGAGAGAGATTTATTGAGAGAGATCACAAGCAGGCAGAGAGAAGAGGAGGAAGCAGGCTCCCTGCCAAGCCGAGAGCCCGATGCGAGGCTTGATCCCAGGACTCCGAGTTCATGACCCGAGCCGAAGGCAGTGGCTTAACCCGCTGAGCCACCCAGGCGCCCCTCTTTAAGCTCAGTTTTAAATGTTCTTTTAGATACCATGTAAAAGTGATGTCATCATATAGCATCTGTCGTCCTTGACTCATTTCACTTAGCATTCTGCTCTCGGGGTCCATCCATGTGGTTGCAAATGGAAAGATTTTTTTTTTTTTTTTTTTTTTTAGGAAGACTGAAGAGTATTGTACTTTGTAGACATACATCACATCTTCTTTACCGATTCATCCCTCCATAGACACATAGGTTGTCCTCCTCTCTTAGGCTTTCTAAATAGTGCTGCAATGAATATGGGGGTTCATATATCTTTTCAAATAGATTTTTTTGTTTTCTTTGAATAAAAGGGCAGAAGAGAAATTGCTGGATTTTAGGGTAGTTGCATTTTTAATTTTTTGAGGAGCCTGCATATTATTTCCTTAGTATTTGCACCTGCTTATTTTCCCACCAGCCATGCACTGGGGTTCCCTACCTTCTACATCCTCACTCACGTTTACGATTTCTTCTCTTTTTGATACTAAGCCTTCTCACCAGTGTGAGGTGATATCTCATTTGTTGTTTGGATATCTCATTGTTGTTTGGATTTGCATTTCCTTGATGATTTATGATGTTCAGCCACTTTTCACCTACATACTGGTTCTCTGTAGGTCTTCTCTGGATAATGTCCATTTGGATAGTCCTTCCACTTTTTAATCACATTGTTTGTTTTTGTTGTTGTTATTGTTGTTACTGAGTTGTATGAGTTTTTATATATACATATATATAGGATATGAACCTTTTATCATATGATTGGCAAATCTTTTCTCCCAGTTGGTAGGTTGCCTATTTATTTTGTTGGTGAATTTCTTTGCTAGGCAGAGGCTTTTTAGTTTGATGTCATAGAACTCTTAACAGAAAACACATGGGCAAAGCCATTTGACACAGATCCTGGCAGTGATTTTTTGGGATCACCCTACAAAAGCCACAGCAACATTTGCTTTTGTTGCTGTGGCTTTTGT
>NC_081564.1:24750013-24775113 GCF_022355385.1 Mustela nigripes
TATTTATCTATTTGACAGAGAGAAATCACAAGTAGATGGAGAGGCAGGCAGAGAGAGAGAGAGAGGGAAGCAGGCTCCCTGCCGAGCAGAGAGCCCGATGCGGGACTCGATCCCAGGACCCTGAGATCATGACCTGAGCCGAAGGCAGCGGCTTAACCCACTGAGCCACCCAGGCGCCCCAAGATTTTATTTATTTATTTGACACAGAGAGAGAGATCACAAGTAGGCAGAAAAGTAGTCAGAGAGGGGGAGAAAGCAGGGGCTCTCTTCTGAGCTGAAAGCCAGTTGCTGGTCTTGATCCCAGGACCCTGACATCATGACCTGAGCCAAAGGCAGAGAATTCACCCACTGATCCACCCAGACACCCCTAAAATACACTAATTCTTGCACCCTTGGCAGGCAGTGTCCTCACTGAAATGTGAGTGTGCTGCACAGGGGCTGTGCAACACACACATCGGCTCTGACTCACTTTCTCCTGTCACTTTCATCCTCCATCCCATGAAGCTAGTGTTCAGCCTAGGGATTAAAAAGGAGGACAGAAAATCCTACTCTTGGACTAATTTGCATATTTTTTAAAAATCGCCTGCAATGCTACCTGTATCTAGGACAAGAGACCTCTAGGAGGGGCAGACGGGAATGCCAACAATTGATCCTGAAGGAGCAGAGCCTTAGGCTTCTCTGTCCTGTCCTGATTCCTCCCTTCACCTACTTATAGACAGGGAGTTCCCTTTAGGGCTCAGAGAAGAAAAATGCAGAACCGAGTCATTTGCATTGTTTTACCCCATCATCTGTCAGGGTGATCACCACCCCATTATTTCTGTCACCGTGTTACTTCAAGCTCTCCTTCAGACTGTGTGGTATTCCATCACCTATGATAACTGAGTCTATGTCAGAGAAAAAATAAAATTTACAGTTATACTTATATATAAGTAAAATCTATTAATAAATATTATATATTATAAAATTTCATTACATAAATTTTATAAACATTATATAAACATTTATAGTAAATATATCAAATATGTACTTACATAATATAGAAACTAATAATATGTAGGTGTCAATATAATACATAATACATTATATGTAAATATATGTTTTTATTATGTATGCTTATGTATATGTTTATGTATGTTATATATAGTATGTTGAAATTTATAAACTATATACTATGTCTGTTATATATGTGTGTGTGCATGTGTGTGTGTGCATTATTTAAAAAACTGGGAGAGAGAAAGAGTAGCCTAGATTCATTTTATTTTTTTCTAAATATTTTATTTATTTTTTTGACAGAGAGATCACACAAGAAGAGAGAGCTGCAGAGGCAGAGAGAAAAGCATACTCCCCACTGAGCAGGGAGCCCATGCATAGCTCCATCATAGGACCCGAAGATCATGACCTGAGCTGAAGGTAGATGTTTAACTGACTGAGCCACCCAGGCATGCTGCAAGTTCATTTTCTGATTCTAAGAAACCAGTAAAGGGAAAACCAGCACAGACACTGTTGCTGCGAATGCAGCTGATTCATATAAGTAGAACCCATGTTGTACAGAGATATTTACCTTGATTCAGAGAGGAATGGGGCTGAGAAGATGTGAACGAAATCACCCAATGGTGTGAACACAGACCTTGGGGAAAGAAGAAAACACACTGAGCCATATGTCAGGTGCCTGGAGCAGAGAGAGAGCATGCAAAATTCCAGAGGTGCTGCCCTAACATACTGTGGGAGAGGAACATGAAGTCATGGACCCACTGGAATGAAATTCACTGATTTTTCTAGCCCTGGTGGACAGTGTACTCAGAGATGAGAAGCATAGCTCAGAGAAAGCTCTTCTGTGGGTCTAGCAGCCCCATACTAAGGCCACCAGTGGGTGAAGAGCTGGCTCAGGGCTCCCTTCAGAGGTCAGGGATCCTGGATGATTAGTGTGATAACTCGATTTATTCGTGATGAAATATGTAATAAATGGCATAGCTCTCACACTGTCAGGATTTTAGTTACTGTTTCTAAATGATATGTTACTGGTCATTCATTTCTATATTTTATACTGACTTATGGAAGGTGATATTCTGTTATTCAGATATTTCAGTTCTTTTTAATTCTTACTTTTTCTCTTAACTTTTAGATTCTCCTTATTTTCAAATTTGATGCACAGAACACAACAAAATTTTCTCCACCGTATCCAAGAATCCTTTGTTTGATAGGCATAAAATAATTGATGAGGAATCTTTCTGTGTTACGAGTGAGCTCTCAAATACAATCAGAAGTGTAAACAGTAACCACATGGATTACAGGAAACACAACATGCCAGCAGTTCTTAAATTAATATAAAATCATATATTTTTAAAGATTTTATTTATTTATCTGACAGGCAGAGATCACAAGTAGGCAGAGAGGCAGGCAGAGAGAGAGGAGGAAGCAGGCTCCCCTCGGAGCAGAGAGCCAATGCAGGGCTCGATCCCAGGACCCCGGGATCATGACCTGAGCCGAAGGCAGAGGCTTTAACCCACTGAGCCACCCAGGTGCCCCAATATAAAACCATATTTTATTTCCCACTTTGAAGAACACTGACTTTAAGATAACTGGAGAATGTTATATTCCTGCTCCTTCTCTTCTTCCACCTCCTCAGTCCTAATCCCCTCACCTACTCTTCCAGTTCCTTCTTTTCTCTAGGACACTGCTCAGAAAAGGGGGTTAAATGATTCATAATATTCCCACCAACTGATTCAGATACTCTATCATTTTTATTTCTAATTATGAGTCTTATGTTTTCTTATTTTATCATCTGGTTTTGGAAGGAATGTCCTAATTTACTGGTGATATTATTACTTTTATTCTAAAACACTGCAGGTACTTGTGAGTGACCCCAGATTATTGATGGCTTCTTAGAGCAGAAGACAGTTGGCATTCTGAGGCTGACAGTGCAGCTTTGCATATGGACCCCAATACTGGTCTCCCCACAGCTGCTGCTGGAGACAATTTCAAAGATCATGTCAGTAGGAGGCCCTGTCCCTTCACACACCCACATATGACTCTTATTTCCCACTTGGTTTATGACTGGAAAGAAGAGGGCCACTAATCGCCTACAAAGGGTGCAATCAGGGATTTCACTAAGAAAGGAAAAATTCCACTCATGATGACATATTAGGTATAAACTAGAAGCAGGCCAGGAGGTGGAGAACACACACATCTCTTCATTCAACTCTCAGGCTTTCCAGAAAAGCCTGAGTTCTGGGGGAGCTCATTTGGTAAAGGAGCACACCCCATCACTCAGTGTCCCAGTATGCTATAGGCATTGCTCTCTGTGAGATCCCAGCACCTGCCTCTGTGGTGATTTCTCCCAGGACACATCATGTTGACACTGGGACAGGGAGAGAAGCAGCGGATTTCCATGAAATACCTTATCTTTCTAATGGTTTTGTAGGCATGAATAGTTAACATGGACACCCCACACTAGCTCAAGAAACTGAGGTTGCACTGTCCTGAAAGGATCACCATCATGGCCTGGACTATTACTCTTCTCAGGTTCCTCACTAAAGGCTCTGCTCAGATGAAGGGACTCTGCAACTGTGGTGGGCACATAAAAGCAGTGTCTCGGGGTGACTCTTGTCTACAATAGCACTTGTCTTTCCTTTGGTTTTAGGAAAAGGTGGTCAGATTGTTGTGACCCAGGAGCCATCCCTGGCAGTATCTCTAGGAGGGATGGTTATACTCACTTTTGGTCTTGGGTTTGGGTAATTACTAATTACTAGAAACTGTCCTACTACTAGTAACTACTAGTTACTACTAGTAAATGACCTGGCTAGTACTAGCAGATCCCAGGATGGGTTCCCCACCCCCTAATGTACCCAATAAAGAACTACTCCTCTGAGGTCCCTGATTTCTTTTCTGGATCCATCTCTGGGAACAAAGCCATCCTTACCATCAGTGAGGCTTAGCCTGAGGATGAAGTCAACTACCAGTGTGCGTAGTGGTGTTTACAGCGTGATTAAAA
Source organism: Mustela nigripes (assembly GCF_022355385.1). NCBI lineage: Eukaryota > Metazoa > Chordata > Mammalia > Carnivora > Mustelidae > Mustela > Mustela nigripes. Next base: position 24,754,005 of record NC_081564.1, read on the forward strand.
TTCATGGGCTCAGAATGGCTCAGCCCTTAGAGGCAGGAGAGAACATGACAAGGAGAATAGTCAATACCACCATGGGAAGTAAGACTCCCTGGCTCCTGTCTGGTGTTTCATCACCATGTGCCCCATTCCATCTCTCCCAGGTGTGTCCATTTCTCCAATGTGATCTTCTAAGACTGGGATTCCTCTCTGCTTAGATTGATTGAGAAGGGGTTCAGATCCAGAACACATCCCCAAAGAGTAAGACTCAGTGACCTCACTGCTGCTTGTGAAATGTTTCTTATTCAGGTGCATCAACAAACATGCCTCTAGAAGTATACTGCACTATGGGCCTCAAGCAGCAAGAAACATATCATATACACAACCTGAAATTATACCTAAAGAACCTTGAAAATGACAAGGAAATAAAGCCTAAATTTGAGAGGAATAGGGTAGTAAAGTTTAGAACAAAAATCAAGATATCTTCTAGACCAAGATATAGAAATTAAAAAAAATATGGACAGACCAAGGAATCACAGACCTGGCTCTTTGTGTGTGTGTGTGTGTGTGTGTGTGTGTGTGTGTGTGTATTTAAGATTTTATCATCAAAAGAAAGGCACACTTCTATGGGCAGCGCCTCATTTAGATGTGTCTGGAGTTTTGGAAGCTTGACTACCCTACGTTCTCCTACAGATAGATCTTGAGAACTTGTTTGGAGGTTCCATCAGGGGAGCACTCATATACATTTGACCAAAGAAAGGTCCTCTCCTCTCTAGGGGAAGGTCGTCCTCTTTGACCAAGAGCACAGCTTTGGGAGGGATGCATATGGAGTAGTGAGGAAGGAAGGGGACACCCGCCTAGCCAGCCAGATCATCAGAATCAATGTTGGTGATCAATATGATGACAGATGTTACAGTCAGATCACCCTCACTATCAACAAGAACCTGGTTCTATGAAAGAATTAGCAGAATTTATGAAACCCCTGGCTGGACTTACAAAAGAAAAAAAGAGAGAGAGAGAGAGAGAGAGAGAGAGAGAAAGAAAGGGCCCAAATAAATAAAATCATGAATGAAAGAGGAGAGATCACAGCCAGCACCTCAGGAAAACAAACCATCATAAAAGAAAATTATGAGAAATTATATTCTAACACATTAGGCAATCTGGAAGAAATGGATAAATTTCTTGAAGCATATAAACTAAAAAAAAAAAAGTGAAACAAGAAGTTAGGAAATATGAACAGTCCTATAAGCAAGAAAGAAATTGAATCCCTAATCAAAAACCTCCCAACAAACAAAAGTCCAGGACTGGAATCCTTCAAAGGAAAATTCTATAAGCATTTAAGGAACAATTAATACCCATTCTTCCAAACTGTTCCAAAAAATAGAAACAAAAGGGAATCTTCCCAAATTGTTCTATGAGGCTAGCATTACCTTTATCCCAAAACCAGACAAAAACCTCACTAAAAAGGAGAATTGTTGACCAATATCCCTGAAGAAACTGGATGCATAAATTCTCAACAAGATACTGGTTAATCAGATCCAACAGTACAGTAAAATGATTATTCACCATGGACGAGTGGTTTTTATTTCTGGGCTGCAGAGATGGTTCAGTACCTGCGATTCAATCAAGTGATATACCACATTAATAAAAGAAAGGACAAGAACCATATAATCCTAACAATTGATGCAGAAAAACACATTTGTCAAAACAGCATCTTTCTTGTTAAAAACACTCGACAAAGTAAGGATAGAAGGAACACTAAGGTCAGATCACTTCTATTATTTGTCTCAAAAATCCACAACCTTAGTATAATCATGAGTAGACATCAGACAACACAGATTTTGAGACACTCTACAAAATCTCAGTCCAGTAGTCTTCAAAATACTCAAAGCCAAGAAGAACAAAGGAAGACTGACAAAAATGGCACATTATAGAATATTAGTACATCATGATGAATAAATGCAATATATTATTTCACCTGAATCCCAGAAAGAAAGAAATATATTAGTGGCAAAAACCTGTGAAATCTGCCCATAGTCTGCAGGTTCATTACTATCAGTCGACCTCTGCTCAGCTCTTGATTTTAAACCTAACTGTAGTTATGCAAGATGTTAGCATTAGAATAATCTAAGACACAGGGATATGAGTGATCTTTGTACTACATTTGCATTTTTCTGTACATATACTATTGTTATAGTTTTACACAGAAGAACATAAAAATATAAAAATAAAAATATAAATAAAAATATATCCTGTTCCTTTCTCTGTGTTTACAAACCTCAAAGTTAATGTATATGTTGTACTGGGCACCAGACCTCACTCTAAAAATGTTCACAGTGAGTCCTTAGTCAATTACTATATTTTCTTTTCATTTTTCTGTCAATTACTATATTTTATTTTCATTTTTCTGTAAAGAAAAGTATTAACATAGTAATATCAATTCCTCTCTTTTATTTAAATAGCTTGGGGATCATGATGCATCACCTCCATAGCATGAGCTAAGCAGGATCTCCAATGCCCTGGCAGTAAAGGAAACAATTCAGAGCAGGCACCACAATGATCCCCAGTTTTGGCCAGTAGAAAGCATTCCCATTTATCCCAGTCCTCTCTCTTACCAGTGAAACACCATAGACACAGTACAACAAACAAGTATAGGAAGAATCTAGGAGGGAGAAAGAATAAGGAAGATTTCCCACAAACCTCAACAGTCAAGTAAAACACAGCAGTGAATTCCTTGGTTCCTTCCCTTTTGTTACCTCCCCAACATGAAAGACAAGATGCTGTAGGAGACTCAAACCAACAATCACTCAGATGCCCAGATCCAGGGAAATGAAAGAAAGAACACCAAAATTGCAAAAATGCTAATACTTGTGATCGGAGGATATGGAGAAAAGTTGACCTGAGCTTGAAAATATTTTTGACAAGCCTGCCCATCACTTACCTGCACATACTAATGAATTCCCAAACTGTTCCCTAATACAGAGCTCTAAGCAGTGCTGAGCAAAGACCTGTTGTCCATCCTCTCCTGGCAAAATAAGTTATTATCCAATTGTCCATGTGGAGTATGTCCCTGGTTTAAGTGTAGAATTGAGCCTCCAACCCATGGGAGCATCAACAGGCCTAGGAAAGGAGGGGCCATTGGGCTAGTTAGTTCTTCCCACCCATGAGTTTAGCTGGCTTGAGGGACCCTACTTCAACCCATCTCTTCAGCAGGGGAAGATGCAACGGCAGAGCTGGTCTGTACTCCTATACTCCTGATGGTGACCATGGGGCCTGTGAGGAGCTAAGTTTGTGCTCTCACCTAACATTAACACATTGAATAAGGGGGTTGAACCCAGGGGAGCAGACCTTACACTTGACTCACTAACCTCTGGTGTTAGGGATTAGATTGCTTAGTGGGGACCCAAATGACCATTCCTTGCAGTGAAGCAACTCCATTCAGGTCTGTGTGTCCCATTCTGGGGACAGCAGAGCCCAGCAGGGAGGCTGCTTAACTCCCCCACCATCTGGGAACTAGTAAGTCACAAATTTGCCCAGTTTTACCCAACAAGGAGTCAGCAGCACCGACAAGTGAGAGAAAGAACTTCACTTTCCCTGGGGCCATGAGGAATCTGACATACAACCCCTGACATCCTGCTCACCTCCATGGGAGGAATGAATGATTGAAGGAAGGTAATTGGGGAGCCAGCAGTTCACATTCTATTGCCCCAGATATCCAGGATCCAGAAAAAAGGTTATTTGTCATGTCAAGAAGCAGGAAAATTTAACCTTGAATGAGAAAGAAGAATTTACTGCCACTAGCATTAGGGCGACTTGGTTGCTGAAATTACTGGATAGATATTTTTAGGCAATAATCATAAAATCCATCTGATGAGCAACTAGAAACACTCATGGAACAAATGGAAAGATAGAATGCAGAATTGAAATAGAAGTCATCAGAACACACCAAGTGGAAATTATAGAACTGAAAATACAATAGATGGATTTGATAAAGAAACCTCACTGATCAAGCTCAAGAATAGGTAACAATTATTTGTTAATTCTTTGTTTGTTAAAAATGATAAAGGGCCTATATCCCCTCTGCATAATTCCCCCCACCATGAAGAGTCTCCTTTGGGTGTCATCAGGGGGCACTGTGCACCAGCTCAGAGAGGGCTAGGCTGAAGCCAGCTGCAATGGTTCCAGCTGACTGGGCCCTGCACATGATCTAGTTGACCCCAAAGATGTGACAGCAGCTGCTTTTTCAGAAGGGACAAACTCAGAGCTCTTGGCCTCCTCAGACCTCCTCTTGAGAGGGAAGCTACAAGCTGGGCTGAGGACTGAGTATCAGGTGGCATTGTGGGCTCATATTTATACAATGCACCACAAAACACAGCTTTACCAGGGAGATGATGTGGAGACAAGAAACACATCCCAGATACCAGCACCAGCTGTAAGGGCAGGGGAATCTTGGGAGGTCCACACCGTGACCTGGACTCCTTACCTCCTTCTCCCCCTCCTCAACCATTGACCAGGTTCATGGAGATTTCTAAAGGGAGCCATTGGAGAAGTCCCTCTGCTTTAACTCTTCATTCTTAACATGTGTCTGTTTTCATTCCAAAGACCAATTAGTTCTCATACTTTGGTGACTCAGGGGCCCTCACTCACTGTGTCCCTGGGAGAGACAGTCATTCTCACCTGTGCCTCCAGCCTCCAGCACTGGAGTAGTCACCAAAGCTCACCATCCATACTGGTTCCAGGAGAAGCCTGGCCATGTCTCGAGGACATTGATTTATGATGCAAGCAATAAATACCTCTGGACCCCCATCTCAGGTTAACTCCTTGGGGGCAAAACTCCCCCAACCCTCTCTGGTGCCCCGCCTCAGGACAAGGCTGATTATCACTGGGAGCTAACCTTAGAGTGGCACTTGGTACAGTGTGAGACCCAGTTTTGGGAGGAAGACAAAAACAGATTTTCACCAAGTGTGGGTACAACTATGGTCATGTCATACAGGCATTACATGAGCAGACACTTGATGTACAAAATAAACTAAGTATTAACCATCCATGCAGATATGGGGATTGGATGGGTCTGAATGTTTACACATTGTTGAATCAATTTTGGAACATAATTTTTTGATAGTTTATCAAAATATTAACTATGCACATAGGGTAACTTAATATTATATTTTTAGAAAGCAATTTTTTAAAGAAATTTACCTACCTAAGACACTTAAGAATGAATATACAGCCCGGAGTTGCCGAGAGCCCAGGGCCCCACTCCTCCGTGTGCCCTCAGAGAACAGCGCCCAGTTGCTCCCATCTGCCTGACCTCCGGCCGCGCTCCAAGCTCACCGAGCCTGCGACCGGTTCAAGGGTATCGTAAGGACATAACTTTTCAACCAACTGAGCCACCCAGGCATCCCAGGACATAACTTTTCAAACCAGTTGGAGTGACCAGAGACACCTCATCTTTACAGATAATGAATTAACATAAAAGCAAAAACAACTTTTATTATCCCGGATCCTTCATGATATTGTGGAGTTGAATCAACCAAACATTCATTGGATATTTGGCCCAATGAGTTATGTACTATATATCATCGTTTCAGTTTTATGGACAAGGATATGAAGTCATGGAGAGGTGAAGTGATTTACGCAGGAGTCCCACAGCTGGTACCTGATTCAAATGATTGCAAAATAAACCTGAATTTTGGACTTGGAAATTTTGGAGATACAGATGTATATCCCCGTATAAATCTAGATCTCCTTTGTGACAATTTTTTTTTTTTAGCTTTAAGTAATTAAATTTTAGCTTTGGGCCCTTTATGTGCTAGTTAAACTGTTTTGGACTGTCTGGGAAAACCACAAACAAAACACATTCAGAAAGCCACATATCATTTAGCCTGGCCAAAACTACCAGAGCAACTAGACTGATTAATTGCCATGTGGGTACTTCTCATTGTACCAGAAGTGCTGCTACTGTAATTTGAGGAACTGCTAATGAACACGTATGCTGAAGGAATCAATAAGGATTTGTAAGTAAACTATGCCTTCACATTTAAAAAAAAAAAAAAAAAGAATGAATATACAAGTATGTCAAGTACAGAGTTGTTGACAAAGAAAAATAATTCAAACCAACATGAATGTTTAAATGGCTGAATTATACCAAATCATTTATGGAATAAATGTGATATATGAATCCAAATGAGACAGATCTACATGTACTATTAAACAATGATCCCAATTACATTTATGTGGAAATACTGGTCATGAAACAATAGAATCAAAAAGCAAGATCTCATTATGTAATTATATACATATATACATATGTATATATATACACACTAATATATATAATTTATAAGTATTATTTATATAATACATTAAATTACATATATTAAAGTATATACAAATTCTATTACTACAGCACATTCATTAACATATTAAGTTTTTCATTCATTCAGGAAGTGGCAGTGAGACAGAAAAGTGCATTTTCAGTAGATGGTAATGTATTAATGTTAATATATTTCAGAAACCTTAGAGAAAAGTTATTAAATAGCAATCCTTATACTGAGACAATTTACAAAATTAGAGAAAATGTCTTAAATATAACAGTGAATTCATACAAAATAATTATCAAGAGAATAATATAATTATTAGAGTGTAAATGAGAAACTACAGAAGTAATCAAGGACAAAAAAACATGTAACTCCTGACAGCATGATATTTTTGTGGCAAAGACAGATATAAAGACATGTACCATGTGGGCTTGTGAACCTAACAGGAGACCCTGACAACAACAATAACCAAAAAAGGCAACCTGTAAGGGTAACCAAGGTCGAATTATTACCAGGATTGGGCCAATGGACTTTTCTGGGGAACTTTAAGCATTTAATTTTTTTTCAAGTACATTATGTCCCAGTAATGAAACAAGGGAAAAGGAAGCAGCAAAGTCAGATAATCAGGTGATTCTGAATTATCCTTAAATGTAAATATTTTCCTTAATTGTCTACCTGAGGTCATTGATTCCCTGGAAAAAAATGAACAGCTCAATCCCAGATTTGACCTGCTCATTCTACTGCGCTGGGTGGTGACCTAAGAGAGGTCCACCTGAAAGGTCAGAAAGCCCGACCAGGAATGCTGTGCAGTATGATTTGTGTGGGGGAGCATGGTGTCTGAGGGCAGCAAGGGGTGTTAGTGGCCTGCTTCCCAAGTATGACTCACCCTTGCACACTTAGGAAGCAGGGTCCTCCCTGTGGGTGACTATCTTGCACCTGGGTACCCAGAAGCAATATGGCCCTTAGTTCTGAATCACACAGGCCTCATATTTTGTCCTCCACTGCATCCTGGAGTAAACTGATTTCCATGGAAAGATAGATGGGCAGGATAATCCTACAACAAAAATAAATTTGCTTCCTGAACTCAAGCTGCAATGCTCCCTGGGCAAAGAATAGGACACACGAGGGGAGGGACAGTCTCTGTGCCCATAACTGGGCCTCAGCAAGCAGAGCTGTGGGGCTTCTCCACCATCACTGTATTCTTTTCTTCAGCTCCTCACTGATTTGAAAGAGAGTTTTCTTTAGGAGAAAGCAGAAGGGTTGGGGGAGTCAGGAGGTACAATGGATCTGACTTTTCTCTTATGAGATCTGGGCACAAGTGGTCGGCATACCATTCTTCCTGTCACCTTCTGACCTGCCTTTTGGGATTGTAAGAAAGAAGGGGCTGGTTCTTCCATGCACAGTGTCTAGGTCTTTGTTTAAAAAAATGGTTGAAATATATATTAAAGTAAGAGACATATATCTTAAACTCATTTTCTCACTGTAGCAAATCAGTGGAAGGAGCATAATCCAAAAGAAGAGTATCAGAAGTGAAAATGACAGGATGTTCTCATTTATGAACATAGCTGATAGTTGCGCAAATGACTCAGTGACTGTGCCACTAAGGTCATACTATCTCATAAAAAATCTACTTGATAAGCAGGGAGGATTGGGACTGAGACCAGTTGTGAGCAGGCTCTCAGTGATGAGGAAGGTGGAATGTGGAGGGCCAGATGTGAAGAGCCACTGAAGCATGTGTCAGGTGCCCGAACCAGGGAAAAGCTCTTGAGCTCCCAGTGCCAGTTTCCTGACATTGGGAAAGGACAGTGAGGCCAGCAGACACACTTTATGGGACACAGTGATCTCTTAGAGCACATGGTCAGACTACATCTACATGTCCTCCCAGATGCAAGCACAGCCCAGAGGTAGCTCCTGCTAGATTCATGTAGGAATACTCAGGACCCACAGGGGCTGCTGCTCTACCACCTCCCTATGTGTGAGGGTTTCCTAGCATCCTGGGTGCTTCTCCCATCTCCAGCCAGCCCATCAATCTAGTCATTCTGCTTGAGCTTCCGAGATTTGCACCATGGAAAAATGAATGGGACCCAGGTGTCTGGGGAATGTTCAGGTGTCAGGATGGCCACCCTCAGAGATGCTTACTGCTAACTATGATTTCCAAATGCACCCATGATGAAATCTGCAATAAGTGTGTGAGCCCTTTATTTGCCAACATTTCAGTTGTTATTTTTGTATACATCTTCATTTTTTTCCAACACTTTATAGTGATTTGTGGAAACATATATCAATCGTGTTTTTAGCTTTCAAAGTCTTTATTTTTTCTTGAGTTTAAATATTGATGCTTACCTCAACAGTTGATAAAGATAGGGAAGTACCCATTGGTCTCTAAGGTATCTTGAGCATTAGTTTACTAACAACACCCTTTAGTATTTTTTTTTTCTGACATCAGTTGTGGCTCTCAAACACATTGGGAGACAGGAAAAGTATACTGTAAGAATTATCAAACCAATGATTTACTACTGATTCCACAATCAGCATCAATCATAATTATAACTCATCTTGGGTTTAGCACCAGCCCTGATATTCATCCCTCTTAACCCCTCTTAACACCTTGGCACTCCTCCTAGCTACCAGACCTTTCTTCAAATTTCTAGGTCCTTCTACTCCTCTGCAGAGCACAAAGGGAAAAGGACTTGAAAATGCACCTTGACTGTCACACCCACTTGTTCACACAGTGTCATTTTAAATTTCTTTTTAATTAATTTTTTTAAATGTCCTTTATGCCCATTGTGGGGGTTGAAGTCAGAACCCCTAGGTCAAGCATCCCATACTATATCCACTGAGTCAGTCAGCCACACAGTATCCTTTTTATTTCTGATCATGAGTCACACTTGTCTCTATTTGTTATACCCAATGTGGCCACCAGTTGTTTCCAGATTTCATGGTGAAATCTGACTTTTCCTCCTCAAAGGCTACAGTTACATTGATGGACTTCATGGAATAGACAGCTACTTAGAACATTCGAGGCTGGCCTCTTCAGCCTGGTGGGTCACTGAGTATGGGGACACCAAGCCCTGATAGGCTTCCTCATTATAGGACTGAGTCAAAGGAGACCCTGTCCCTTCACCCCCAAGATGGGGTCTCTGAGATTCCCAGGGGACTCACTACTGGAGGAGTGACCACTAAGATCCACCAAGGAGACAATCAGGGTTGTCACTTGGGAGGACAGAAAGTGTCCCCAGTGATGGGATGGATAGGATGAACTAGAAGCAGGGCCAGGATATGGAGAACACACCCATATCCTCAGTCTCAGCCTTTCCAGAGAGGATATTTGGGTCAAAGTTACCAGACATATGAGGGAGATGATTTGGTGAAAGGTGCCATTATTGTCTCTCAGTGTCCCAGTCGCCCTGCAGTCATTGGTCTATATGAGGTCCCAGCTTATGGCTCTTTCACATTCTCCTGCAGGGGATAACAGAGTGACACTGGGGCAGGGACAGAGAGGAAGGTGATTTGCACGAAACACCTTCTCTTCTTAATGTGTCTGGGAGCAAGAAAAGGCCAGGGACACCCAACTCCAGAACCGGGAACTGAGGTGGCCACATTCTGTGAGGTTACCCAGCATGGCCTTGAAGATTGTGCTTCTTCTTGGGCTCCCTGTTTATGGCTCACGTTCAGGGGAATAGGCTCTGCATCCTTGAAGGGTACATAAAATCAAAGTCTCAGGGTGACTTGTTTCCCATAAAAACAACACCTGTTTCTCCTCTTGGTTTTAGGAGCAGGATCGCAGGCTGTGGTAATCCAGGAGCCATCACTGTCAGTGTCTTCAGGAGGAACAGTCACATTCACCTGTGCCTTTAGTACTGGTTCAGTACTTTAGTACTGATTCAATCTCTATGGGTAACTCTCCTGGCTGGTACCAGCAGACCCAGGGTTAACCTCCTCACATTACAGCACAACATGCTGTACATGTTATCTACAGCACAAACATGCTGACCCTCAGGGGTCCCTAGGCACATCTCTGGATCCATTTTTTGGAACAAAGCTGCCCTCATCATCTCAGGGGCCCAGCCTAAGGATGAGGCTGACTATTTCTGTCTGCATTATGGGAGCAGTTATAATTATACAGTAATTTAAATAAATGTGGGAATGTAACAAAACAAACAAAACAAAAACTTCCTCATGGACCAGAACTGAAGTTCTATTTTTAATTTCTTGAGGAATATCCACACTGCTCTCCAAAGAGGCTGCACCAACTTACACTGCTCTCCAAAGAGGCTGCACCAACTTGCATTCCCACCAACGGTAGAAGAGGGTTCCCCTTTCTCCACATCCCCTCCAACACATGTTGTTTCCTGTCTTGTTAATTTTGGCCATTCTAACTGGTGTAAGGTGATATCTCAATGTGGTTTTAATTTGAATCTCCCTGAGGGCTAGTGATGATGAACATTTTTTCATGTGTCTGATAGCCATTTGTATGTCTTCATTACAGAAGTGTCTGTTAAAACATTTTTTTTTGACATGTTTGATGTTTCATGTGTGTTGAGTTTGAGGAGTTCATTATAGATCCTGGATATCAACCTTTTGTCTGTACTGTCATTTGCAAATATCTTCTCCCATTCCGTGGGTTGTCTCTTTGTTTTCTTGACTGTTTCCTTTGCTAAGCAGAAGCTTTTGATTTTGATGAAGTCCCAAAACTTTATTTTCACTTTTGTTTCCTTTGCCTTTGGAGACATATCTTGAAAGAAGTTGCTGTGACTGATATCGAAGAGATTACTGTCTATGTTCTCCTCTGGGAGTCTGATGGATTCCTGTCTCACGTTGAGGTCTTTTATCCATTTTGAGTTGACCTTTGTGTATGGTGTAAGAGAATGGTTGAGTTTCATTCTTCTACATATAGCTGTCCAGTTTTCCCAGCACCATTTATTGAAGAGACTGTCTTTATTCCACCGTATATTTTTTGCTGTTTTGTCAAAGATTAATTGACCATAGAGTTGAGGGTCCATATCTGGGCTCTGTACTCTGTTCCACTGGTCTATATGTCTGTTTTTATGCCAGTACCATGCTATCTTGGAGATCACAGCTTTGTAAGAAACCTTGAAATCAGGTAACGTGATGCCCCCAGTTTTATTTTTGTTTTTCAACATTTCCTTGGTGATTCGGGGTCTCTTCTGATTCCATACAAATTTTTGGATTATTTGTTCCAGCTCTTTGAAGAATACCGGTGTAATTTTGATCAGAATTGCATTAAAAGTATAGATTGCTCTAGGCAGTATAGACATTTTCACAATGTTTATTCTTCCAATCCAAGAGCATGGAATGGTATTCCATCTATTTGTGTCTTCTTCAATTTCTTTCATGAGTGTTATGTAGTTCCTCAAGTACAGATACTTTACCTCTTTGGTTAGGTTTATTCCCAGGTATCTTATGGTTCTTGGTGCTATAGTAAACGGAATCGATTCTCTAATTTCCCTTTCTGTATTTTCATTGTTAGTGTATAAGAAAGCCACTGATTTCTGCACATTTTCTTTGTATCCTGCCACATTGCTGAATTGCTGTATGAGTTCTAGTAGTTTGGGGGTGGAGTCTTTTGGGTTTTCCATATAAAGAATCATGTCATCTGCGAAGAGAGAGAGAGTTTGACTTCTTCATTGCCAATCTGGATACCTTTTATTTCTCTTTGTTGTCTGATTGCTGTTGCTAGGACTTCTAATACTATGTTGAACAAGAGTGGTGAATGTGGGCATCCTTGTCTCGTTTCTGATCTCAATGGGAAGGCTGCATGCTTTTTCCCATCGAGGATGATACTTGCTGTGGGTCTTTCATAGATAGATTTGATGAGGTTCAGGAATGTTCCCTCTATCCTTATACTTTGAAGCGTTTTAATCAGGAACGGATGCTGGACTTTGTCAAATGCTTTTTCTGCATCAATTGAGAGGACCATGTGGTTCTTCTCTCTTCTCATATTAATTTGTTCTATCACATTGATTGATTTGTGAATGTTGAACCATCCTTGTATTCCAGGGACGAATCCCCCTGGTCATGGTGGATAATCTTTTGAATGTGCTATTGGGTCCTGTTTGCTAGGATCTTGTTGAGAATCTTAGCATCCATATTCATCAGTGATACTGGTCTGAAATTCTCCTTTTTGGCAGGGTCTTTGCCTGGTTTGGGAATCAGGGTAATGCTGGCTTCATAGAAAGAGTCAGGAAGTTTTTCTTCTGCTTCATTTTTTTGAAACAGCTTCAGGAGAACAGGTGTTATTTTTTCTTTGAAAGTTTGGTAGAATTCCCCAGGGAATCCGTGAGGTCCTGGGCTCTTGTTTTTTTTGGGAGGTTTTTGATCACTGCTTCAATTTCGTTACTAGATATCGGTCTATTCCTTCCTGGTTCAATTTTGGGAGTTTATAGTTTTCCAGGAATGCATCCATTTCATCTAGGTTGCTAAGCTTATTGGCATATAACTGTTGATAATAACTTCTGATGATTGTTTCTACTTCCTTGATGTTCGTTGTGATCTCTCCCTTTTCATTCATAATTTTATGAATTTGGTCTTTCTCTCTTTTCTTTTGGATTAGTGTGGCCAATGGTTTATCAATATTACTGATTCTTTCAAAAAACTTGCTTCTAGTTTCATTGATATGTTCTACTGTATCTCTGGCTTCTACCTCATTGATCTCAGCTCTAATCTTGATGATTTCCCTTCTTATGTGTGGAGTTGGTTTGATTTGTTGTTGATTCTCCAGTTCTTTGAGGTGTAGAGACAGCTGGTGTATTCTGGATTTTTCAGTTTTTTTGAGCGAGGCTTGGATGGCTATGTATTTCCCCCTTAGGACGGCCTTTGCTGTATCCCATAGGTTTTGGACCAAAGTGTCCTCATTCTCATTAGTTTCCATGAATTGTTTCAGTTCTTCTTTGATCTCCTGGTTGATCCAAGCATTCTTAACAAGGTGGTCTTTAGCTTCCAGGTCTTTGAGTTCTTTCAGAACTTTTCCTTGTGATTGAGCTCCAGTTTCAAAGCATTGTGATCTGAGAATATGCAGGGGATAATCTCAGTCTTTTGGTATCAGTTGAGTCCTGATTTGTGACCCAGTATATGGTCTATTCTGGAGAAAGTTCCATGTGCACTTGAGAAGAATGAGTATTCTGTTGTTTTAGGGTGGAATGTTCTATATATATCTATGGGGTCCATCTGGTCCAATGTGTCCTTCAATGCTCTTGTTTCTTTATTGCTTTTCTGCTTCAATGATCTGTCTATTTCTGAGAGATGTGTGTTAAGATCTCCTACAATTAGTGTATTTATATGAATATGACTCTTTATCTTGGTTAACAGTTTTCTTAAGTAATTGGCTGCTCCTATATTGGGAGCATAGATATTTACAATTGTTAGATCATCTTGGTGGATAGTCCCTTTAAGGATTATGTAGTGTCCTTCTGTATCTCTGACTACAGTCTTTAGTTTAAAGTCTAATTTATCTGATATGAGAAGTACTACCCCAGCCTTCTTTTGAGGCCCATTGGCATGAAAAATGCCTCTCCATCCCTTCACTTTCAGTCTGTGTGTATCTTTAGGTTCAAAATGGGTCTCTTGTAGACTACATATGGATGGGTCCTATCATTTTATCCAATCTGCAACCCTGTGCCATTTTATGGGTGCATTTAGGCCATTCACATTGAGAGTGATTATTGATAGATACGTTGTTATTGACATCGAGTTATCTTTGAAGTCTTTCTTTCTGTAGATTGTCTCTATATTTCTGTTCAATGCTATTCTTAGGATTTTTCCTCTTTTATAGAACCTCCCTTAATATTTCCTTCAGTGTCGGCTTGGTGGTTGCATAGTCTTTTAAGCCGTGCTGGTCTTGGAACTCTTTATCTCTCCATTCATTTTGAATGTCAGTCTTGCTAGATAAAGTATTCTTGGCTGCATGTTCCTCTCATTTAGTGCCGTGAATATATCTTGCCAGCCTGTTCTGGCTTGCCAGGTCTCTGTGGACAGGTCTGACATTATTCTGATGGGCTTTCCTCTGTAAGTAAGGAGCCTCTTTGCCCTGGCAGCTTTCAAGATATTATACCTACAATTATAATTCCTCAATTTGACTATCAGGTGTCGTGATTTTTTTTTTGGAATGTATAATCTTGGCTGGAGACCGTTCAGCCTCTAGTACATGATGCTGGTTCCATTCGCGAGATTGGGAAACATTTCATGAAGGTCTTGTTCCTCTATATCTTCTAGACTTCTTTCTTTCTCCTCCCCTTCAGGGATTCCAATAATTCTGACATTGGAACGCTTCATGGCATCATTTATTTCCCTGATTCTGTTTTCATGGCTTCTAAGCTGTTTGTTCCAGACTTCCTCCTGATCATTTCTCTCTATCTGTTTGTCCTCCAGATCACTAATTCTATCTTCTGTCTCAGTTACCCTAGCTTTGAGAGAGTTTAGATTAGATTGGAACTCATTGAGAGCATTGTGAACCTCCTCCCTGGTAGCTTTAAGCTCTGCCCTAACATTGTGAACATCATCATTCGTCACTTTCAGCTGGGCCCTAATCAATTCCGTTTGGTCATTCATGGCTTTCTCCAACCTAGCTATTGCCTGGATAATTGTTAGCCTGAATTCTCTTTCCAACATATTGTCTATGTTGATAGCCATTAGCTCTCTTTCAGAAGGTCCATCCTCTGTATTTTTCTTCTGTTGGGCATTCCTCCTCCTAGTCATTTTGGTGGGAGATGACTGAACAGATGTACATGGATGTATCAACTGTGGTGCAGTCACGGTGCACCCTGGAGCACTCTGAGCAATCAGGATTCCTCATCCAAAGGAGAGACAAAAGAAAAGAAAAGAAAAGAAAAGAAAAAAAAAAGGGAGAGATACAGGAAAGAAAGGGAAGATGAAAGAGAAGGTTCCACCCAGATAGGCTCCAAGGTAACATTTATGAAGTAGACAAACAAAAACAGACAAACAAAAAGACTGATACAAGTATATGACAAGAGAAAAAAAATATATGCAAATAAGGAAGAACCTCATCAAAAAGAACCCCAAGTGTAAGATTTATATGCTATCAGGACAAACACAAAAACACAGAAACACTGGTGGAAGAAGAAGATGGGAGAGTGGTTATAAATTCTCAGTGTGGGCGAGGAAGGTTGTTTTGATTCTTCCTGGATGTATCTTGATATCTTTGTTAAAGGACTCAACTTTCCTAAGATAAAGGGGGATTAATAATTGGTTTACCTATAGGGGCAGTATTGATTGGGGAAAGGGGTCTACTTTGAAGTTTAACTCTATATGAATATTAGAAGATAAAAATAAAAAGGAATAAACTAGACTAAACTAAACTAAAATTTTAAAAAAGGAATTCAAAAAATAGAAATGCAAAAGAAAACCATAGGTGTATGTATCAAAAAGTTCAGGTTAGAAGGGTGTGCTGTGATGGTAAATAGGTTAAAAAAATTACCTATGTGTAAAAAAAAAAAAAAAAAAAACAGAACAGTGGGAACAAGTGAAAAATAAAATTTTTCCTATGAAGTAGTTGTTGTTCTCTTGTAGTCCTTTTTTTTTTTTTTCACTTTTTTTTCTTTCTTGGTTTGCTTTCTGGGGGAGGGGCCTGCCACGTGGGTTGTCAGTCAATGATGTTTCCTGAGGTAAGTCCTCCAACTCCCCTCAAGGGGGTGGGCTCTGAGGAAACTGGTTTTTTTCAGGCTTTTGTTCTCTGGGGGGTTTTATGTTTGTTCACTTTTTTTTTTTCCTCTCACCTTGACCGCTTTTGATGGTTTTTGTTGTTTTAGAGGAAAACAAACTGCACCCTGATCTCCCTCTCAGAGTGAAGCCACAGTCTGGATGCAGAGCCTAAATAAGTTCCCCCTTGGCCGCTGGCAGAGCAGGTTCCAAGTCGCAGTCCCTGGGGGCACAGGATCTTTTGCTTGTACCCAAAGCCAAGGCAGTGGAGGCTGTCTGGGAGCTCCCAACTGCCAGAGAGGTTCCAAGCAGCAATCGCACACTGAGATTTTCCCGCTGGCCCGGGCTGGGAGTGCCTGGTCTTTCTGGGTCTAAGAGTGCCAGGCTTGCGTGCACCTCTTTCAAGGGTGGCTATGGGTCACGTGTGCGTCTCAGGCACTGAGAACGGGGCGCGCAGGTCTGAAAGCACTGGGCTGGGCTTTTGCGCACCTCTGTCAGGGGAGAGATTGGGACGCACATCTTAGGCTCTGAAACAATGGCGCGGGTCAAAGAGTGCTGGCCAGGCCTTTGTAACTCTCTCAAGGGAGTATGAGGGACGTGAGCGCGTATCTCAGGCTTTGTAGCAGGGCTCGCGCATTCTGCTGACTGGTGTGGCTCCCATCCCCTCACAGGAGCTAGAACCCACGCATTCTCAGGCGTGCTGGCGGCTTAGGGACCAAGACCTGGTTTCTCCACTGTACTCTCTCTGGCTAAGCGCCAGGGGAGGCTGTCCTGGGGCCAGAGACTTAAGACCCTGTCCCTAGCCACCCTGATTCCCATAATGTCCAACTCCCCCGCAATTCTTTGCTCTTTTGGAGTGCTTTCAACCAGTCTCCAAGTTAATGCTGGTCCCCAGACGCAGGGCACTCTCACTCGTATTGGGATATTACTTTCCAACCGGTCGCTTCTGGTGCTCCCTCCTCCTTTTGTTTATCTTCCCATATCAGTCGCAGTTCCCACTCTGCTTTATCTGCCCACTGGAGTCTTCTGCCCCTCTAGAGATCCAGACATGTATAATTCTGATCTCAGGCTGATTTCATGGGTGATTGGAGTTCTTTGGTAGGTAATCAGCTCACTTTGGGGTACAGGCTGAAAAGGCACCTCCTCCTACTTCCCCGCCATCTTGTCCCAAGATGGTTAATTTCTGCCTAATATTCATATCCCACACTTTTTATTTCTTCTAATTTGGGTCATCACTTCATTAACTATGGCAGTGTTTATCTTATTAGTAGTATAATTTAAAAACTTCTTGTAAAGTTAATAACAAATATGTGGTATAATTGTATTTTTTTCAATTTTGGAAATCATTTGCCTTTTAAGGAATTAGAAGATCAATTTGTATCAGTAACTTGGGTCACAGCATGGGCATAGCCTATGAGTGTTTGTAAACTGACAGTGAGCAGAATCTTAGTCCTGACCCCAAAGTAATTTCCATCCAGAGCTGAGGTTTTGCCAATGGACAACCTCAGCTCTGGATGGAAATTACAGGGCATTAAGTGCCTTCTCCAGCTCCTGCTCAGTGGGGTCACCCTGATCTGTAATCCCCAAATCTCGCCAGGCTGAGGAATTGGCATCCAGGTGTACTGGTGGGGACTCAGAAGCTGTGTTCCCTCTCGCTGGGCAGAGTGTCCTGCTCACTAGACTGTGGAAGATCCCAGCAGCTGCTTCCTGCCTGGTTCCTCCCAGGGGACACACTCTGAGCCTTCCCCTAGACTCTAGTCTGTCTAGGATCCAAGCTAGACAGCAGCTCATACTCAGGTTTGAACAGATTATCCAGTAGGAAAAAGGTCATATAAGTAGCCTTCCCCTTTTCACCACTGGAGCTGACAAAAGAAGCCTAGTCACAAAACCCTAGCTTAGCACTCAGGACACCTATGCCCCCAAGGCACTTCTGTCCTCCTCATGCTCCCATCCACCTGCACATAAAAAAGCACAGACAGGCCTCAGAGAATTGAGTTTGATATGTGTTTCCATCAGATGATAGGAAGGGACTAGAGAGAATGTGGTTGTCCGAGGGGACTGCTGGTGATGGATCACTGGGGATGGAGTTGGAGTGGGAAGGACATGCTGTAGCTATAGGCCTAACTACTGGAAGGAGACATGGAAGGGAGGATCAGGTAACAGAGTCTGGGACTACAGGTCTGTGCATGTCAGCAAGAATGAGGAAGGTCCTGGGACCCCGGAGGCATTAGAGGAGTCTTCTTGGGTCCATGTGTTCCTGTCACCAATGAAGGGGCAATGGGCTTGTCAGTTACCTGTGTCCTGCCTGCAGGTTTTTCTTGTGGGGACAATGATGACTGCACTTCCAGGGCCAAAACACATGGCCTTTGCTGCCATCCTCAGGACAAGGGCTGTGCTCTCCTTCTGCCTCCTCCTCCACATGGACCCTAAATTATGTCAAGCTGAGGTGTCTCAGGGCTTTAAAGGCTTTGTTCCTTGCATATCTCTGCAGGAATAGAGTCCACTTCCTCTGCCCCAAGCCACTTGACTGGGAGGGAAGGAAAACCACCCCTTTTACCAGTCAGTGCATCTGGGAACACGATGCAATCCTCAGAGTGTGGAGTATCAATCACTGCAGCTCTGTTTGTCTCTGAATTTTTATAATACCTCTCCACACTTTCACACCATGGTCACCATGTGACACAGGACAACACAGACATCACCAGCCCCCCACCCCACACACACGCTGCCACCTGACTTCACCCATGTCAGTCAGGGTGTCCCTATGTCTTTGGGTATTGATCTTCATCCGCCTGACATTCTGGACCATCTTTCCCTCTCCCATGGCCCAAGATCCTGTCAGTCACCTCCATGTGTCCCACCTGGGGTCATGTGACATTTCCCCCTTCCCTTTCCCTGAAGACCTGATGTCCCCAGCCGAGTCTGTGTCCAGGGACCCTTCCACCAAAAGAGCAATTCTTCTCATCTCTGGGCTGCAGTCTGAGAACAGGGCTGACTATTACTGTGCTGTAGGTCACTGGACTGGGAACAGCTATACTCATTCACAGATCTCTCAGATAATGAGGTAGTGAAAGAAGAATGCCTTTGTACAAAAATCATGGCTATGAGTATATTTTTACTGAGAAAATTAAGAAGTGGAACAAGTGTCTTTTTTCAAGAGTCCTGGGTCCAGTCTATGCTGACTCAGCTGCCTTCAGTGTCTGGGGCTCTGGGTCAGAGGTCACCATTTTCTGCACTAGAAGCAGCACCAACATCAGGGATGGTTATTCTGTGAGTTGGTACCAGCAGCTCCCAGGAACAACCCCCAAACTCCTCAATTTGCTTTCACGGGTCCCACATCCATTCTACGGCACTAAGCCTGCCAGCCTTCTCCACTAACCATCACTGGCCTCCAGGTTGAGGAAAAGGTTGATTGTGATGACTTGGTGTGGGACAGGGTTCTCAGTGCTCACTCAGTTCTTTAGTCTGTGGGAAAGCAAGTCCAATTCTACTTACTCCTCTGCAAAGGGCATAAAGACCCACACTTCTGGCTACTTAGCTCAGCCTATGATTCTGCTCTTTCTTTTGTGATGTCCTGGGTCTATGTTAATCAATGGACACTGACTGGGAGTGAAGGGTTTTTTTGCCCCTTCTGTCCCCAGTGTCACCCAGACTAACCATTTCTTCACAAAGAGTCTCACAAAGGAAGTAGAAAGTCCTTGTCATCATGAATTGGGGCAATTTACTTCTCAGCTCATGTGCATTCGATTAT
Organism: Mustela nigripes; assembly: GCF_022355385.1. Taxonomy (NCBI): domain Eukaryota; kingdom Metazoa; phylum Chordata; class Mammalia; order Carnivora; family Mustelidae; genus Mustela; species Mustela nigripes. Next base: position 24,773,727 of record NC_081564.1, read on the forward strand.
CTTCTTTTGATTTTCCCAAAAACAAAACATTCAGTGTGCTCTCAGCTTCACATTGGCCCTCAGCACCACCTCTGCCTGGCTTGATGGATATGCTAAACTAAAAAATGTTAAAAAGACAAATGGATAAGGAAGATGTGGTCCATATATAGTGTGGAGTATTATGCCTCCATAAGAAAGGATGAATACCCAACTTTTGTAGCAACATAGACGGGACTGGAAGAGATTATGCTGAGTGAAATAAGTCAAGCAGAGAGAGTCAAGTATCGTATGGTCTCACTTATTTGTGGAGCATAACAAATAGCATGGAGGACATGGGGAGATAGAGAGGAGAAGGAAGTTGGGGGAAATTGGAAGGGGAGGTGAACCATGAAGAGTCTATGGACTATGAAAGACAACCTGAGGGTTTTTAAGGGTAGGGGGTGGGTGGTTGGGGGAGCCAGGTGGTGGGTATTAAGGAGGGCATGTATTGCATGGAGCACTGGGTGTGGTACATAGACAATGAATTCTGTTATGCTGAAAATAAATTTTTTAAAAGTTAAACAAATAAAGAAACAAAACAAAAATAAAAGCAAACATCTTTCTAGAGAAACACTTGCATGTGAATGTTTATAGAAACTTTATTCATGGGGCCCCTGAGTGGCTCAGTGGGTTAAGCCTCTGCCTTCGGCTCAGGTCATGATCCCAGGGTCCTGGAATCGAGCCCTGCCTGCATCAGGCTCTCTGCTCAGCGGGGAGCCTGCTTCCCTCTCTCTCTGTCTGCCTCTTTGCCTACTTGTGATCTCTGTCTGTCAAATAAATAAATAAATAAATCTTAAAAAAAAGAAACTTTATTCATAACACCAAACATGAAAGCAACTGAAAATCTGCACACTGAATTTTTTACCAGCTTTTTGTGTAATAACCAAAGCTTAAGGTAACAAGATTTCCTCGCATATGTGGTACCCTCATAGAGTTGTATATTTGTCAAAATCTAAAAGAAAGTAATTCTTGAATCAAAAATATAATGAAATTTAAATACACATTTCTTAGGGAAGAAAAATGTATAAATGACTCACTATAATCATTGAGATTTTATTACATTTTGAAAGAACAGAAATCTCTAGAAGTGTTAGAAAGGTTAGTGATTGGGAGGAGTCAAGATGGCGGAGAAGTAGCAAGCTGAGACTGCTTCAGCTAGCCGGAGATCAGCTAGATAGCTTATCTAAAGATTGCAAACACCTGAAAATCCATCGGCAGATCGACGAGAAGAAGAACAGCAATTCTGGAAACAGAAAATCAACCACTTTCTGAAAGGTAGGACCGGCGGAGAAGTGAATCCAAAGCGACGGGAAGATAGACCCCGGGGGGAGGGGCCGGCTCCCGGCAAGCGGCGGAGCAACCGCGCACG
>NC_081564.1:24778113-24785387 GCF_022355385.1 Mustela nigripes
TTGGTGATTCACAGACCTGTACCCCTGGGGATAAAAATATATGTTTATAAAAAATAAAAAATTAAAAAAAAAAAAAAAGAAAGGTTAGTGATTGACAGTAGGAGAGAGAATGAGGAAGATGGTGCATGTGTGAAGCACGGAGACTGCATTTTGGGGGTGTCACTCTCCTACACAAAACAGTGATGGCAGCCATGTCATGCTCCTATGTTGTCACAGCTCACTAAACTCTAGGGCTCAGGGACAGCATCCTAGTGCATGCATGGACAGTCATCTAGGGAATTGGGGTTCATGATATATTGAATAGAGTGACATTACCCCATCTGCTTCTACAAATTTGTGAATCTGCCTCACAGCAGAGGTTGGATGGAAAGGTCCTGACCTGAGGGACATTGCAGAGGAAGGGAGCCTGCAGGACCAGAGAGAAAAGTAATTGCAAGTGAACCCCATACTCCACCTGAGGTGGTTGTGTCCCATGGGATGACTGGCTAATAACTGTGATGTTTATGTTCTATGTCTGGAATTTGAATAATGAAATCAGTGGTCAGAGCTAGTGTTGTCCCTTCAGGAAAGTAACTTCAAGTTTTGTGTGGGTCTCAGCCTCTTCACAAGAAATGCCATGGTCATATTCATTCTTGTGGTTTTATTTACATCCCTAAGTCACCATCAGGGAAACTTTGTACTAATAAAGGTTTATTATTGACAAGACCTGGAAGTTGTACAGTATACCCAGGGTCCCAGGGGGAGCTCATAAGTAGAGGAAAAGCCAGCCTGTGCCATCCCACCAAGAGTGTAGGCAATGACTCAGTTGATAGAATAAGGTTCTGGGGGTGAGAGACACAGAGAGATAAATCGTCTTGGCTCCCACACTGAGTGTTCATGTGAGAAGATGTGCTGGTACTTGTGACTCTGTCTTTTTCCTTTGTGCACTGGGGAGTGACATTCAACTGCTCCATTAGTGGAGAAGTACTGGAGCACTGGAGACACTTGGAGACAGTCTTCAGTAAGGAGCTAAAGCAAGTAGCTGAACTGACTGTGGCCATGAGGCTGAAGTCTAAGGAAGGCCTGGATGTGGCCCAACTTCCTTGGGGAGTGGGGAGGAATCCATAGTGGTGGCACATGCTGCTCTGCTCTGGGATCCTGTCCCCTCATTTCAGTCATAGCATTCCCGGCCTGGAGCAGCAGAGGTACTGTGAACCTGTCCTTGAGTCATGAATTGATGGCTGCTGGGAAAGCAGCCCCTGCCTGGGTCTGGGTCCAGGGCCCAACTGCTTTCACCCAGGCCCTGAGAGCTGAGATGTGTCTTCCTAGTGTCCTTCCCATGAAAGACACTAGAAGAGGGAGTGGGGGGAGGGGCAGTGATCAGAATGTGTCCTCCTTGTCTCAGGAGGCTGAATGGAATGAGAGAGAGACTGCAGCTCTGCCTCCCTATGACTAGAGGTTTTAAGGATGTGCACGCAGGGTAAGAGGTTCCACTTTATGCACTTCTTGTGCCATCTACCCCTCCTCACCTTCTCTTGAGGTGTGCAGGTCTGCAAACATCACCAGCCAACACATTTTCACTGTCCTTAGCCCTCTTTGGAACACAGATTTGAGGAAGATATGCTGGTGTTGTTTGCCTAAACCTACATGCAGCAGACCCCTTCTACCCAGAATAGAAGATAGGACATTACTAACACAAAAACCACAAGAATGATGAAGGGACTCCACATAGGAGTCAGCCTGAACAGAATGGCTCTGCTTCCAGGACTCCTCTCACCCATTCTGTACAAGAAGATGGTGTTCACAGTTCTATCCCAGGCTCCTGTCACTCCTACATGACCACAAACACAGTGGGGACTGATCAGGATTCCTGTGACTTCCAGCCATGGTCACTCCTAGCTGCCACACAACCTCAGGGTCCTCCATTTCTTCACTTTGAATTCAGTATTTCCTACTGGTTACCAGATGTTCCACTATTTTGTGAACAGGAAGCCACCCCATAGCCCTATTGCTTACTACACTAAATATCCATTTCTGCCCTCTGTTCAAACTGAAATATCAAAATTTTAATACATCATCCTTTCTCTCCCTAGAGTAGTCCTAGAGATTCTCCATCTGAGCTTGGTTCAAATGCATCTCCTCCTCTTGTATTCCTGTCTAAATTCTCCTTTCCACAGTGCATCCTATCTAAGGCTGGCCATGCCCCCCCACACACACTCCTGATTCTAGTCCCCAGTGTCCCTCAGACTGTAAAACTGCCACATCTATAGAGAAAAGGGAACCTTTTACACTGTTGGATGGAATTCAAGTTTCTGCAGCCACTTTGGGAAACAGTGTGGAGATTCCTTAAGAGAGTAAAAATAGAGCTACCCTATGATCCTATAATTATACTACTAGATATTTACCCCAAAGATACAGATGTAGTGAGAAGAAGGGCCATATGGACCCCTAATATTTATAGCAGGAATAGCCACAATTGCCAAACTGTGGAAATAGCCTTCAACAGACGAATTGATAAAGAATACATGGTCCCTATATATAATGGGATAATTTTCAGTCATCAGAAAGGTTGAATACTCAACTTTTGTATCATCATGGATGGGACTGGAGGAGATTATGCTGAGTGAAGTAAGTTAAGCAGAGAGAGTTGATTATTATGTTTTCACTTACTTGTGGAGTATAAGGAATATCATGGAGAACATTAGGAGAAGGAAAGGAAAAGTGAATTGGGGTAAATTGGAGAGGGAGACAAAGCATGAGAGATTGTGGACTCTGAGAAACAGACTGAGGCTTTTGTAGGGGAGGGGAGTGGGGGATGCTTGAGCCTGGTAGGGGGTATTAAGGAGGGCACGTATTGCATGGAGCACTGGGTGTGGTGCATAAACAATCAGTCTTGGAACACTGAAAAAAAAACCAACTGACACATCCACACCTCTTTTAAGCATTGACAATTTCTGTTTTCTCTTCCCTTTCATTCCTCTATGTGAAAACTAACTGCTCTTGTCTTCAATCTTAGCTCCTGAAAAGTCCCAGGTCTTGAGAATCTCACACTTCTATGTGTTTTATAGGGATCCCAGTGTCCACAGTGTTGTACAATCCTTGACAGCATTCTCTTCCACGTTAATGAACTCATATAAGGATAGTTAAACAGGGCATTAACATTTGTTTAACTGGGGGTGAGCACAGGGCTTCCAGCAGACATCTCTATCCCTGCTTGCGATAATGACCCATTTCTGGTAATTAACCTCAGGACACTGAGGACACTGCTGGTGAACATGTAACCAGTTGGGAGCACTGTGCATCTCCCTGTGAAGTGCAAGGGACCCTAACAACTAGGGGATACCCCTTGGCTTCAAGGATGGTGGGAGGATAGGCTACTGCCTATGCTCCCTGGTGAGATCCAACAGCCTCATGCCCTCAGAGCCTGGCAGAGGCTCCTGCACAGAAATACTGTGGGTGTTCCCAAAACTGCTCTCCCCACCCCCATCTAGGTCCTACTCAGACTAGGCTCTTCCCTCATTATCCTGTATTTAGGTACCATCTCATGCTCCTGAATCACTGACAAGGTGGGGACTGAGAGAGTCTGTAAGAAGGATGTGTGTGAAAAGTTTCATGGACCATCCTTTCATTTCTCTGGGGGCAGTAGAGAGGATAAAAAAAAATCATGGTGAAGCCCAGACACACACTGGAGACCAGGGACTGTGCTGCCATGGCCTGGACACCTGTTCTCCTAATATTCCTCTCTCTCTGGTCAGGTAGGGATAAACTCAGATTTCTGGGGAGCTTCCAGTCAATATTAGACTTTGAGATGCAGAAATTCTGGCTTAAATTCCCCATCACCTATGAGTTTCTGTGCTTGCAGTTTCCCCTCTCCCAGACTGTATTGATGCAGCTGACATTTTTCTCTGCATCCTGGAAAAAGAGCCAGGTTCACCTCCACCCTGAGCAGTGTCTTCAGTGAAGGTACATACAGAATGTTTTTACACTAGCAGAAGCCAGAAGGGCCTACACAGTATTTGATGAAGTTCTTCTCAGACTCAGATAAGCACTAGGACTCCAGGATCTCCAGGCACTTCTCTGAATCCAAAGTTATCTCAGCTAATGCAGGGCTTCTGCTCATCCCTGGGATGCAGCCTGAGGATGGAGCTCACTATCACTGTAACACATGGCTGGACCACACGTAACACTGACACTGTTCTACAATCATAAGGTAGTGTGATAAAACCATCATGTGCTCCCTTTGCCTGGAGCCATCACCCCTTATCTGCCTGACACCAAGACTACCTCAGGGTGACATCTGCGGTGACTTCTGCAGCCACAACTTGCCTTTCTCAGAACAGCAATCTGACCTGCCATACCCTATCTTTGTACTCTTAGACTGACCCCCCGCTAGGGTATTTTACCATGCTCCAGTTTACACTGGCAGAAAGTACCACCTCAGAGACACAAATACTACCATTGGAGATGCTGGAGGTGCAAAAAGTGTTATGTTCTGAATATGCTTAACTCAAATCTAGGGGGCAATCCTGAAAGATCAACTTCTGGATGCTCAATCTGCACTTTTAAATACAAACCTGACCTGCAGGAAAAAAATGATACTCCCCTACCTCAGGGAACCATCATAATTAACAATAAAACTTAAAAATATCATTTATTATGCTATCGGAAACAAATTACAGTCAAAGATAAATATGAAAAATCTGAACCTCTCATTAAATGAGAAGTATAAAATATTACTTAGATAAATTAATGAAGACCTAAATAAATAGACATCTTATTTATGGTCAGAATACTCAGCATTGATTATCCTCAAACTTCTTATTAAACTCATTGCTATGATTTGGTGAAATGCACTTACAAGGGAGGAGTCAAGATGGCGGAGAAGTAGCAGGCAGAGACTACTTCAGCTAGCAGGAGATCAGCTAGATAGCTTATCTAAAGATTGCAAACACCTGCAAATCAATCAGCAGATCGAAGAGAAGAAGAACAGCAATTCTAGAAACAGAAAAACAACCATTTTCTGAAAGGTAGGACCGGCAGAGAAGTGAATCCAAAGCGACGGGAAGATAGACCCCGGGGGGAGGGGCTGGCTCACGGCAAGCGGTGGAGAAACGGCTCACAAAATCAGGATTTTTAAAAGTCTGTTTCCACTGAGGGACATCGCTCCAGAGGCTAAACCGGGGCGAAGCCCACGCGGGGTCAGCGTAGCCTCAGGTCCCGCAGGGTCACAGAAGGATTGGTGGTGTCTGAGTGTCGCAGAGCTTGCAGGTATTGGAATGGCAAAGCCAGCTACAGAGACAGAGCCGACAGTAAGATCACAGCTCAGGGTTACCTTGAACTGGTCACAGGCTCGGTGAGCTTGGAGCACGGCCAGAGGTCGGGCAGACGGGAGTAACAGGCTGCTGTTCTCTGAGGGCACACTGAGGAGTGGGGCCCCCGGCTCTCGGCTCCTCGGGGCTGGAGACCAGGAGGCCGCCATTTGTATACCCGTCCTCGGAACTCTACGGAAAGCGCTCAGGGAACAAAAGCTCCTGAAAGCAAACCTGAACAGATTACTCAGCCCGGCCCCCGGTAAGGGTAGTGCAATTCCGCCTGGGGCAAAGACACTTGAGAATCACTACACCAGGCCCCTCCGCCAGAAGATCAACAATAAATCCAGCCAAGACCAGGTTCACCTACCAAGGAGTGCGGTTTCAATACCAAGGAGAGCAGCAGAATTCCAGAGGAGGAGAAAGCAAAGCACGGAATTCATGGCTTTCTCCCAGAGATTTTCTGTTTTTTTTTGTTTTGTTTTGTTTTGTTTTGTTTTGTTTTTCCCCTGTGATTTTTTTAGTCTTGCAGTTAATTTAATTTTTTTCTCTTCTTCTGCTAAAAATTTTTTTTTACCCTTTTCTTTTTTAACGTTTTTTAACTTGTTTATCTAATATATATATATTTTCATTTTTATATTTTTTTATTCATTTTCTTTTTAAAAATTCTTTTCTTTTATTTTTTTAAATTTATTTTTCGTTCTTTCTTTTTGAACCTCTTTTTATCCTCGTTCTCCCCCCTCACAATGTGGGATCTCTTCGGATGTGGTTAAAGAATATTTTCCTGGGGTTGTTGCCACCCTTTTAGTATTTTACTTGCTCCTTCATATACTCTTATCTGGACAAAATGACAAGGTGGAAAAATTCACCACAAAAAAAAAGAACAAGAGGCAGTACCGAAGGCTAGGGACCTAATCAATACAGACATTGGTAATATGTCAGATCTAGAGTTCAGAATGACAATTCTCAAGGTTCTAGCTGAGATCGAAAAAGGCATGGAAGATATTAGAGAAACCCTCTCAGGAGATATAAAAGCCATTTCTGGAGAAATAAAAGAACTAAAATCTAACCAAGTTGACATCAAAAAAGCTATTAATGAGGTGCAATAAAAAATGGAAGCTCTCACTGCTACGATAAATGAGGCAGAAGAAAGAATTAGTGATATAGAAGACCAAATGATAGAGAATAAAGAAGCTGAGCAAAAGAGGGACAAACAGCTACTGGACCACGAGGGGAGAATTCGAGAGATAAGTGACACCATAAGATGAAACACCATTAGAATAATTGGGATTCCAGAAGAAGAAGAAAGAGAGAGGGGAGCAGAAAGTATACTAGAGAGAATTACTGGGGAGAATTTCCCCAATATGGCAAAGGGAACGAGCATCAAAATTCAGGAGATTCAGAGAATGCCCCTCAAAATCAATAAGAATAGGCCCACACCCCGTCACCTAATAGTAAAATTTACAAGTCTCAATGACAAAGAAAATCCGGGAAAAGAAGTCTGTAACATACAATAGTAAAGATATTAGATTGGCAGCTGACTTATCCACAGAGACCTGGCAGGCCAGAAAGAGCTGGCATGATATTTTCAGATTATTAAACGAGAAAAACATGCAGCCAAGAATACTATATCCAGCTAGGCTCTCATTGAAAATTGAAGGATAGATTAAAAGCTTCCAGGACAAACAAAAACTGAGAATTGCAAACACCAAACCAGCTCTACAGGAAATATTGAAAAGGGTCCTTTAAGCAAAGAGAGAGCCTATAAGTGGTAGATCAGTAAGGAACAGAGACCATATACAGTAACAGTCACCTTTCAGGCAATACAATGGCCCTAAATTCATATCTCTCAATAGTTACCCTGAATGTTAATGGGTTAAATGCCCCAATCAAAAGACACAGGGTATCAAAATGGATAAAAAAACAAAACCCATCTATATGTTGCCTCCAAGAAACTCATTTTAAGCCCGAAGACACCTCCAGATC